>NC_084613.1:57571282-57881282 GCF_033978795.1 Nerophis ophidion
CCCACTTTGTCAGTACAGTTCTAAAAGGCTGTAGTATATGGAGGTCTTGGATGAAACAATGACAGTGGAATTAACATATTACTAAAATTTGCTTTTTTATTTTTCCTTCTGAACTTACCTTGGTTACAAAGCTATTACCACCTTGCTAAATTAAAATTTGGAGTATGCTGTCTCAAAAGTAACTCTTTGAGCCTAAAATTAACCTTTTTGTTTTTTGAAGACAGACTGCAGTCAAAACAAAACTTGATCATGACACAATTAAGAGAAAACAAAAGTAAATGTTAGAATCAGGCTCTTGAAGCATTTCTCCAGTGTGGCAAACAAAACAACAAAAATCGTTGAAAATCGAATCTTGAATCATAAGTTTTTGAAAGGTGCATTGAGAAAATTTCAGTCCTGGTTCTGTGTTGATTCTCAAATTTCCAACAGATTTCTGGTTTTCTATGAACAGAAAAAAAAAAAAACAGATAACAAAAAAGGTTCTGATGTAGCACCAGAAGATTACAAGATTTAAGTTTGCATTGAAACTTAAAAGTATACAAAATTGTTACAAATTGTAACTATCTTTGAAGTCGTCTAAGTCCACTTTTTATGTCTGTCACAGTCAAGGGGCAGTAAGCAACAATATTAGCTGGGGTCACATAATCATAGCACTTAAAATGAGTGGGAGGATGCAACTAATACTGTAAGGAAAACAAACCATCTGCAGAACATGTTGTCATGACGATTAAAAACAAATCAGATTGTCCTGTCACATACTTAAGCCTCAAATTCATGAACAGTATCAAAGTATTGTGAATCTAGAAAGTATTCACAGTGCTTCACTTTTTTCACATGTTATGTTACTGCCTTATTCCAAAATGGATCAAATACATTTTCGTCCACAAAACTTTAGACACAATACCCCTAAATGATAATACCCCTAAATGATAATGTGAAAACAGTTTTTAATTATTTTCCAAATGTCTTAAAAGTGAAAAAATAAGAAATCAAATGTATTCACAGCTTTTGCTCAATACTTTGTTGACGCACCTCTGGCAACAATTACAGCCTCAACTCTTCTTGAATACGATGCCACAAGGTTGGCACAGATATCTTTGGGCAGTTTCGCCCATTCTTCTTTGCAGCACCTCTCTAGCACCATCAGATTGGTTGGGAAGGGTCAGTGCACAGACATTTTTAGATCTCTCTCGAGATGCTAAATCGGATTCAAGTCTGGATGGGCCACTCAAAGACATTTACAGAGACATTCCTTTTAAAATCTTGGCTTCGTGCTGAGGGTCGTTGTCTTGCTGAAAGATGAACCGTCGCTCATCAAGTCTGAGTTCAAGAGCACTCTGGAGCAGGTTTTCATCTAAGATGTCTCTGTCTATTGCTGGTTTTCACTGTTCCCTCTTTCCTGACTAGTCTCCCAGTTCTTGTGGCTGAATTTTTTTTCCAAAGCATGTTGCTACTGCTACCATGCTTCACTGTAAGGATGGTATTGGCCTGGTGATCAGCCGTGCCTGGTGTCCCCCAAACTTGACTCCTGGTTTTCATGCCAAAGAGTTCAATCTTTGTCTCATCCGACTAGAGAATTTTGTTTCTCATTGTCTGAGAGTATTTCAAGTGCAATTTGGCAAACTTTTATAAAATAATGGCTTTCGTCTGATGGTTGTCTTTCTCTGAAGTTTCTGTGTAGCTCTGACAGAGTGATTACCCAGTACTTGGTCACCATACATTTAAAAAAATCTTTGAAAAAAATGTTTTTCCACATTGTTATTATGGGGTATTCTGTGTAGAATTTGGGGGACAAACATGAATGCATTATTTTGGAATAAGGCTGCAACAGAACAAAATGTGGAAAAAGTGAAACACTGTAAATACTTTCCAAATGCACTGTATGTACAGGAAATATTTTTTTCTTTTTCTGCAAGATTTTTTTTTTTAATCAGTTATTGTTCTCGTCTGGAAGTGACTATATAATTGTTTCAACCACACTGCAAGTTCTTGAGTAAGGCCTCATTTACACTAAGGTTATCCAGGAAGTTCTTGAGTAAAGACCCGTTTACATTAAGCCGGATTCGGTTATCCAGGGTAAATTCCACCTAACCTTATCCGTGTCCACACACAACAATGCCACCGTTTAAGACCCCCTCACCCCTCCGGCGCCACGCGACCTAGTACGCATGCGGGGGGGAAAATAAAAAAATCCACCTGTGCGTCCATCTGTTCCAAGCTCTCCAGTAGATGACTTTACTTCACTATTAGGTTGTTATTTAAAATAGCTGTATTGTAAATAGTTTGCTGTACATTTTGCATCTGTCTGCTGTGTTTTGTGTGCAAGTTTTTAAATCAAAATGTATCTCCTTTAAACAATATCCAGTGTTGTAGTATTTCAATTAACTGGAATCCAGTGTGCTGTGGAGCCCTATTGTAGTGAATCACACATGAGCCACCATACATGAATCAAATCATTAATGGACATGGGAAAGTAGACGATGGGATAAATAATGTTTTACAACAATGAATCTAGGTATCTGAATATCTGGTCAGGACACTCACTCTTTTGCCTTCACCTTCATTTTCCATTTTTGCAATCCAGCCTGTGCTTGGAGGCTGAAAATGGCGGTCCTGGCCTCGACATTGGAAAGTTCTCTTGCCGTCTGAGATGTGTAGTATCCCAAATAGCTGCAATCGTCCGTTGCCTTCTTTGAAGGTATTGAATTGTGATTTCCAAAAGCGCTGGACATGTACAAAAAGGAGAAACACGGGCATGCTTGGATGATCCGCATCCATCTTTGATATGAAGCTGGTTGTGGCGCGTTCTTTCTAATGTCTCTTCCTGTGTGGGCGCGGTTTTTCTGGCGTCACTTCCTCTCCAAACTCAGTTTGTAAACAATCAATGAGTCCATACAAAACTAAGAACCCGAGATTCAAGAAATACACGACCACTTAGCCGTGTAAAAATTTGTTCGAGGAGAGGGACCTTAAATGCTGGCTTAGTGTGGCTGAAACAGGGCTTGGGCTAAATAATCATTCGTTTAAGGGGTTAAACGACTTAGTGTAGACATGGCCTAAGAGAAGGATATTGTTTATGGTTAGTTAAGAAAGTGGGCATTGTACATTTATTGTACCATGCTTGACAAGCAAAACATTTTAAAGTGAAAATACAGATATCTACAGTATATTGGAATAACGTAGGACTGCATGTCAAAATTATATGAAAATCATTCGTATTAATGTAAATATGAAAATTGCAAGCAAATGGTAACTTCAGATAAGAATTAATGCTCGGTCAGACCAAGTCTATTGCATTTTATATTTTACATTTAATATCAGGACATTCATTTAGTTTTTAAACATTGCAATCTTAATTCAATGCAAATAACCAATAGTGTGCTTTTAGTTGAGTAAAGCCTAACGACATAAACCATACATGGCCTCTACATTCCTGTTGCAGTCAACACAACCTCACCTTTGTTGGCACTCTTTTTCAGCAGCATTTTAAATCTCTTTCATGTCATGTCATCATTATGCATTCATGGTTTGTCCGTTTCCTCCTCTTTGCTCGAAAGAAGAACGCCATTGTGTGCTTCACTGAGAAACTAGAAGAAAATCCTGTAGATAAGGATGTCCAACATACAAGACCTGCACCACATGCTGATATTATATCTGTTCCAGACTGCCAACTATTTTATAATCTTCTTTAAATTTACAGAATATTTTCCTTTAACAAACGCTCCTCACTGTCTATTACCATGTTTTTTAATATTTACCTGCGAACAAAAACAACAACCATTGCGATTCGATTGACAAGAACAAATGCTGACTAACTTGTCTCACGTCAACTTTTGGTTATTCATATTGTAGTAGGTATCCTTCATAAAGAATTACACATAGTGACATAGACTTCCTTTATTGTTAGGGCTGCAAATCTTTGGGTGTCCCACGATTCGATTCAATATCGATTCTTGGGGTAACGATTCGATAATATATCGATTTTTTTGATTCGATTCGATTCTCGATTCAAAAACGATATACATAGGATTTCAGCAGGATCTACCCCAGTCTGCTGATATGCAACCAGAGTAGTAGATTTAAAAAAAACAAAACTTTTATAATTGTAAAGGACGATGTTTTATCAACTGATTGCAATAATGTAAATTTGTTTTAACTATTAAGCGAAACAAAAATATGACTTATTTTATCTTTGTGAAAATATTGGACACAGTGTGTTGTCAAGCTTATGAGATGCGATGCAAGTGTAAACCACTGTGACACTATTGTTCTTTTTTATTATTTTTATTAATGTCTAATGATAATGTCAATGAGGGGTTTTTAATCACTGCTATGCTGAAATTGTAACTAATATTGATACTGTTGTTGATAATATTCATTTTTGTTTCACTACTTTTGGTTTGTTCTGTGTCGTGTTTGTGTCTCCTCTCAATTGCTCTGTTTATTGCAGTTCTGAGTGTTGCTGGGTCAGGTTTGGTTTTGGAATTGGATTGCATTGTTATGGTATTGGTGTGTAGTGGTTTGTTGGATTGATTAAAAAAAAATAAAAAAATAAAAAAATCCCACCCCAAAAATTTATTTAAAAAAAAAAAAGAGAACCGATTCTGAATCGCACAACATATTTGATTCGATTCGAATCGATTTTTTTCCACACCCCGATTTATTGTCATTCAAATTTAAACTTTACAGTACAGATATGAACAAAATTTTGTTGCAATAGCTCGTTGTAGTGCAGGATAAAATAGCAATAAGAAGCAGTGTGTTTGCATTTACAAAGAAGGTGCAGATATAAATATATTTACTTTACAGATAAATATATTGCAATTTTGCATATGCATCCACGTCTTTATAGTCCGTTTTTTGGTGGAAATTATGTTTTATTCTGGAAGTAGGAACACACATTGTTGCCAGAAGTCAGACGTGCACTGCGATGGAAACAGAAATCAATGCGCTAAAGAAATCAGTTCCGAAAATTATTAAAATGCTCAAAATACGTCTGTTATTTCATTAAATACAGACTTGCAGTGTGTATATAAAATGTTCCTGGAGAGTTTTGAAGTTGGTTTAGAGGGCTTTGGGGTTACAATGGTAACCCAAATTAGACACATTTTTAAAGCGTTTTTAATCTTTAGAATTGTAAAAACAAAAAAAAAAAAACAGGCACACTTCCAAAAAATTGCAATTCTCCTTTAAGGAGTCTTGTAATTACAGACTGAGTGCACCACAAAGCTGGTGATGGATGCCTGTTGGTAGCGCGGCTGCAAAAGAGGAGGACAATTTAGTTGGTTGTTGTTTTGACTTTGTTATCAATATAGAAAGTTTATTATATTTGTTTGAAATACAGTACAGAATAGCGCTTTGAAAATGTACTAACTTTTACTGAAATATAGACTTAAGTCAGGGCTGGAGCCCATCATTCACGTTTACATGGTTACTTAAAGAAAAACATAGTTTCAATATACAAACTTTTTTATATACGAACCCTGTTCAAGAACCAATTAGGTTAATAAACCAAGGTTCCATTTTAATATAAATATAGATAAAAGAAGATAACGTCAACAAAACCTGTCCGATCACTTCCTCCTATCTTCTTGCGAAATAATTAAGTTGAAGTTGACCAACCAATAGGCAAGCATTCCCGTCACACCGTTAAAGGGGAACTGCACGTTTTTTGGGAATGTTGCCTATCGTTCACAATCATTATGAAAGACAGGACGATGGATGTATTTCTTTTTAATGCATTCTAATTAGTAAATAATTGCGATTTAAAGTCTGCTTACAATGGAGCTGCTCTATTCTGCCAAAAAGAAAGCTATTAAAAACATACATACACCTCCATTAAGGTGTTATATACATGCAATAAGTACATATGTAATGTAGTAATGTGCACATTTATAACATTTAATATTTACATATTTTGCTAATTTTAAGCATACGCAGCGCTCGAGTAAATAAAAAACGCATCACAAGGTTGTTTTTTTTAAAACATCATTGATTATTACTCACTGCAGAATTCATGAGAGCAAAAAAACATAACAAAACATCACTTACTGCACAAAGTCAGCTGTCATTAGGATGCAGACTGTTCGGCTGTTCATATATTCCCATTTCAATGAAGAATGACTCATAATCCTTGCGAAGAAAAGGGGGTTTGAACCAAGTGTCTTTTATGTCGTTCTTGCCTTTTTCGGGTCTAAATTTTCTTGTCAGAATACATCTTTGTCCTTTTACTATCCAGTTGAGAGGCATTATTTATGATTTAGAATAAAGTTTGGCAATCAAGGAAACAAGGAAGCAGCTAATCAGTCGATCATGTCAACATTGGCACACAAGCTCGTGATCACAGCGCCGCTATAGTTTGCCTCTGTTAGCCTTAAGATTTTTTACTTGAATGGGTAACTGCACTTAGTTTGTATATTTTGCCTATCATCCACACTCCTGATGTAAGACACGTGAATAAACGCGAGCAAAAGTCAGCTTACACTGGTGCCAATAGGAATCGCTCTACTATGCCTATAAAGCGCTTAAAAACATCCAAATACTTCCACCTATGTGTTATATACACACTGTAAGTATATATGTAAAGTAGTAACAGGCACTTCCAAAACAACATGTAATATTCAAGTATTTTACTCATTTTAAGCATATAGTGGCGCATCAATTTCATAGACGTATCACATTTCACTTTTTACTTTAACTATAAAACTGACTACAACTTATGCAGACTTCATGAGAGCAAACAAATATAATAAAACATCACTTGCTGTACAATGTCTGCTCTAACTGGGATGCCTACTGTTTTTATATATTCCTATTTAGATGAAGAATTACTCATCCTTCTCGAGAAGGGTTAAAAGAAAGTTGGTGTAAACCAGCATGTTTCACATATCTTTTTCGCCATCTATGGTTGTCATAGTTTACAAACTTCTCGTTTTATGTCCACATCATTTTATTATCAAGGTAATAATCAAGAGGCGTGTCAAACGTATGGCTCGAGGGTTGCATCAGGCCCGCAAACAGGTTTAATTCAGACCGTGGCTGGATGTAATAATGACCTGCATTTTTTTTATGACAAAACTGCTTTTCTAAATGTGTGCATTCAAGTGTAACTAACGTCACACATGACAGTGATTAAAGATAATGTGTCAGCATACTTTAAGCACCCTTTGGATTGGCCACCGCTACTCCAACCAGCGCAGGTGCAAGCAATCAGCTGCTCCTTTTGTGGCTGGCAGCAGATGACGCAGAATCGACACACGATACCTTCTTTAATTGTACATGCACCGCTTACAATTGGTTCAATGCATGATGTGGAACTTCAGTGTACACATATTTGTTTCCACATTTGTTATGTTTGTTCTATTCTATTTTATGCTAAAATTGACCATGTTCACATTTGTTAAGTTTTTAGTTATGTTACCTTGATTGTGGCTATAATGGTGTAATTTTGACAATTGTGTTGATTATATTATAATTACAATATTTGAATGATGATAAATGAATGTGTCGTGGCAGTTGTGGATGTCATCAATTTGGCGGTTTGAGGAAACACTTGGTTGCTTTTCCAAACACATTTAATGGTGGAGTGCGAACATGAGAATGGTAAACGGGAAGTGCTTAAAGTTAAATGGCTTTGTAAAAACACTGGTGTTTTTGAAACTGCACCAATTTTTTCTCAGAATTTTCAACTTACTTGAAGTGTTTTGCCAAGAACATTATCTATTATTCTTTAAGAAGTCAATAAACTTCTCAATCAATGAATCAATCAATGAATGAATCAATCAATCAATGAATCAATCAATCAATCAATCAATATTTGTAATGTGTACACTTTCAGAATGTGCTTGTTCTATTTTTGGCCACACTAAGACAAAGAAAACAATCTGAAGTTGTCTTTATTCAAACGTTTTAATGCTATGATTTTAACAGTCCAGCTGACGTGGGAATAGATTTTCCTCCATGCGGCTTCTGAGCTAAATTTGGTTTGACACCACTGATCTAGAATAAACTTTCACTCGCTCAGAGGCGAGAAAGTAGCTCACCAGTTGATGATGTCAATACTGCTACGGCGCACGCACAGTCCGTTTCTGCCTCATCTGCAGGAGCACTCAGTAGCTCCACTCTGAGCGCATCCAGACACGCCCCCACACGCGCTTCACAGACCACACCCACTCGCGCGGCGCAGACCGCACCCACACGCCGCCGCAGCCGGAGACAATCATCAATCAAAACACCTGGCAGTGATTACAGACGACAGAATAAAGAGCCTCGCCGCAAACTAATCCTCGTCAGAACGTTGCTTTGCTTGCAGTAAGCCTCACGTCTCTGACTTCCCACCAGCGTTTTTCTCCCGTGCTTGTTTCCTCGTACCTTGTGTTTGATTTCCTTCGTCTTTCCTTTCTCCCACAGTCCCTGTCTCAGCTCCCGCTGGCATATTCCCCTGAACCCTGATTGCCCTCCTGATTCCCCGACACATTGCCTGGACTTTGGACGCTCTCTCCTGCACTACGACCACGCTTGCATCCCATACTTGCTTGCCTTCTCCCTCTGGATTTGGACGCCACCATTCAACACGCATGACAACACCCCTCACGGTATCTTCATATGTTAATTCTAGCACATAGTTTTACATTCAAACACATAGTATCATACACACCTTACGTAATCATAAATCACTCAATAAATACATTGAGTTTGTACTTCCGCTGTGGTGTCGTCTCATTCCCCCGTCTATGACTTAATAAATACAGCAGCATAAGGAAGTTGCCTCTCTCTGATCAATGCACCGCTAAATGCAGGCCCTTAACGTTAGCGCTTATAACAACAATATCGCTAATACCTGGCTAATATTGAGGTCACCAAATGTAAATGTAGTATTGTTTGGGCTTTTCAGTCAGTTATTTATGGGGTTTTATGGTCGGAATAAACGCAATAGACGCAATGACGTCATGGCAACCATTGGCTCCATTTTATTTACAAGATAGAATGCATTTGTAAAAAGACATATGTGTCCTTGTCTCTCATAAGGATTGTGAATTATACGCAAGATTCCAAAAAAGTGCAGTTTCCCTTTAAGACTATTGAGTCAATATGCTCGCAACTGGTGTCAACATACCAAAGACACCAAACACTTAAACTCCTTTGCACCTATTATTTGTTTGCTGAAGCAGAAACTTCACCCTTTATCTGTGCAGTGTCTAGACGATGCATATTATTACAAACACACGACTACTACTTCCAAAATGTGAGTACAACAAATGGCAATTGTAATAAATTCATGGACATTTTGTGGTAAAGAGGGTCAAGAACAAAATGTTCCAGAAAAGAAAAGGGGCTTTAAAACAGACTAAAGAAGGTCCTACTATATTACCTTTGTAAATGTCAGGGTATATATGCATGTAGTGTAATTTATATTAAGCCTATAATACACTTTTTTTCTATTTATCAACAACTAAAATCTGTATGTAGTGCATACTGTTCTCATGTGAAGTTATATATGGTGTGTTTTTCACCATGTCCTACAATTATCCAGTAAAGGACGCGGCTCCGTGTTGTCTTGTGAGTGCAGCGAGCTTTTCAACCTCTGCTGGACTTAAACAGCCAGGGGGAAGGAGGTCATGCAGGGACACCCCACATAAGACTCCAGGTAAACAGGGAATGAAAATAGCTGAAGCAATGTTTATTATGCATGGGGAGAGAGTGGGGGTGCATGATGTCTTTCCCTGAGGAAAATTACCATTACATCCCGTCTACACTGCATAGCTACCTGTCAACCTGTAGAAACCAAGCAGCAGCCAGACAGCCTGTGGACGTTAGCCAGAGCGCCCACATAGGCTGATGACGGACACACGTGCATGAATGCACAAACGCACATCAACACAAACACACAAAAACAACTATCTTGATTGGACCCAAATTTGGTGGTAGTTTTTGAAAATGTATAATAACGTGGAGTGTTTGATTACGACAGTTTGGTTCTTATTTGTTAAGATTAAAATACTTGCACACAGAAAGCGTAGACATTTTAAACCAGGGATATTCAACTAACTTGTTTTGGGGTCAATTTTACACAAAGCAAAAGACCAGGCTGGAGGCCAGACTTCCGCCTTTAATATTAGTCTTATTTTGTACATTCCATATAACCAGCGTCCTCTACAGGAGACATTTGATTTTGGTCTGTTTATTTTGTCAGAGATACAAGAGCACACCGCTGATATTAAGGACCATTTGCAAAAAAACAGTCAAATATCATGTCTATGACAGCACTTTAGTGTTTTTAAGTATCTGCTACAAAAATGTGAGTCCCTCACAAATTTTGGCCACCAGTTAGATAGCCCAAATGATGAAAAAGAAAGGACATAAACTGGAAACTTGAAGAACATTACTTGTACAACTAAAGAAGTGGAACAAATGACTTTTGGCTGCCTCTGAAGCAAGCAAATTACAGCACTCACATTACTAAAAAAATGTGTAAATGCCAAAAAGGAAAGGACTTAAAAGGGTCCTATTATGATTTTTTTCTACATTTAAAACACTTATTTCTGGTCTACATAACATGAAATGGTGTTCCTTTGGTAAACATTTTGCATAAATTGTGTTTTATAGACCATCTTCAAGTCGCTTTATGACTGTCTCTTCAAAATGCACCATTTTGTTGGCGGTACATTTTGTGCAGAGGGCCTCCTCCGGGCCAGATAGTCGGTCATGTTGTAATTTATTGCTCAAATATCGAGTCTACTGACACATATAAGTTAAAACTATATGGTACTATACACTACAGCGGAGGATTTTACCATGCATGTGCATGTACGGACTAGTCTTCCACATAACAAGTAGAGGAATATAAGGAACTTACTGACTACAACTTGGGACCAGAACTGGACAGCAGATTAGCCTAAAACTCATCATGTAAACCTCTGCCATGTATGGAGATATTCAATGATGTAACTTAGGCAAAATGAGTCACTAAAACCTCAAATTCCAAACAGCGTGTTTGGAGCAGGCAGTACAGTGGAAAGGGGTTGGTGCATGTGCCTCACAATACGAAGGTCCTGAGTTCAATCCCGGGCCCGGGATCTTTCCGTGTGGAATTTGCATGTTCTCTCCATGACTGCGTGGGTTCCCTCCGGGTACTCCGGCTTCCTCCCACCCACAAAGACATGCACCTGGGGATAGGTTGATTGGCAACACTATATTGGCCCTAGTGTGTGAATGTGAGTGTGAATGCTGTTTGTCTATCTGTGTTGGCCCTGTGATGAGGTGGTGACTTGTCCAGAGTGTACCCCGCCATCCGCCCGAATGTAGCTGAGATAGGCTCCAGCACCCCCCGCGACCCATAAAAGGACAAGCAGTAGAAAATTGATGGATGGATGGATGGGTGTTTGGAGCAGAAGAAGGCATGATTGTTTTATAAATACCTTCGCCATGCCTCTATGGTTTGATTTCAAATTTTCCGAACTTACTATGGGGATCCCGAAAACATAAAAACAGTTACCAACAGGTAAGAACAATTATTTTGCATGATAAGGCCCCTTTAAAGGTGTACCTTGAGAAACGACTCATCAAATCAAAAGTTTGAACACACAAGTAAGCATTTGAATGCAAAGATCTGCCAATTTGTTTACAGTGGTCCAAATTCCTCTATGCAACAATAACACGCTATTGTTCTTTAGGAATTTGCAGCGAAAATGTTTGTCTTCTTGGACTCAACTCAGGGTCCAGTATATTGTCATTCCCAGATTTGGCCGACAATCGACTAGCTCTGTTCTAAAGCTTTTAATTTAAAAAACAAAATGTTTTACCTTGTTGGTGAGCAACTGGCACACTTGTGGGACATAGTCAATCAAGCATCCTCCACTTGGGAATGCTGGAATATGAAGTGCAGAGGAGCCGCCAAGAGCACTGTGTGGAAAAAAAAAATAGCTGTTATCATTAGGCATACTGTATATACATATGAGGAACAACATTGTGCTTGGAACAACAGCCCTGTTTTATCCACTTATTTCCATTTTACTCTGTTTATGGGCGATAGAAACCTGAGCCTATCCCACCCTAAACTGATTTGTCAATAGCAGAATGATTGTGAATTAAGCATTGACTGGTAACTAGCCTACACGGACTGCAGTAAAGCAATTTAAAAGAAACTATACAAAAATGTCCCTGCAACCAAAGATGTAGAATTAAAATTAAAAAAACTAACGTGTTACTCAGGCTTCTGGCTTATTTTTCTTTTTTTTTAGTTTTGGAAACATTTCTGTCTTGCCGCACAGCCCCATTAGTGATTATCCCATGCCTGTTTAATCAGGAAATCTGCTGCAGTGGCTCCCCAATGACTAACCAACCGAGGTTGTCATTCCCTCATTTTGCTCTCATCTGGGGCAAAATAAAAATGCAATACCCCGAGGACGGGTTAAAGGTCTAAAAGAGCTGCTTACTGACTTTTATTGCTATTTTCTGTTGTTGCTTTCTATTTTCATCACATTCTTCATTATAGCAACATGGTCACAGGCCATTTAGAAATGTTATGTCATTTTTAAAGCTGAGCCAGAGTGGACAATTGTGGTTAAGCATCCGAGGAAGAATGCCTTAATACAACATCATGCAGCATTACGCTAACTGTCACACATGACTAACATACTTTGGGGAATGCTGTTATAGTTGATCAGAAATGGAAAAACAATAAAAATGAAAAAATGATTCACTGACAACAGTCAAGAAAATCCATATGCACAAAACTGACATTTGTCTTACCACGACAACAAGAAATCTTCTTTATATTTTTTCCTCATCCTGACTGACTGAACAGCTGAGGTCAAACAAAAGTTCCAGAGAATGCAAAGTATCAAAAATAACTAAGCATGAACGTGGGAGTAATAGGGAGGAAGGTGGAGCACAGATTAATCTGTTTCACTTTACTGGCGACACCCAAACCTGTATATCTTTATGAGAAAAGGTCTAAACAGAGTTCACTGACAGGTCAACAGTTACTGGAGTCATAGTTTTGACTCGGGTGGATTCAGATTCAACTCTGAATGCACCCCTTTGTGGAAATCTGCTGGTTCCTCCTTTTTTGCTTTGAAGACTGACATCTTGACGTTCAACCTGTTTGTAGCTAAATATATAGACGGTTTTGTTCAAGGACAATCCAAACAGCTTCTTGTTAAAATCATTTTTATGAGAATTTCGAATCCACCATTTACAGTGGGCTTTGTGCACATAATTAGCATTAGCCTGTGCCTTTTGCCACACACCAGCCGACGTTTGATTGGAAATTGCTCACAGCAGTGAAAGGAGAAGCTTCTGAAAGGGAAAATCTAAATAATGCCCATCCATCCACCCACAGTTCTAAGTATAGCGTTACATCATTCAGATGGAAATGAAGACCCAGGAACAAAATGATTTGTTCATCACTCATTTGTGTCAACGGATTATATAGTTTTCCTTTCAGACCCTTCTCTTTAAAGAACACATGACATTGGCCTTTCAAACTATCTATTGAAATCTACCAAAATGTAAAATTCTACTAATTATAAAGGTGTGAAGACAAAGCTTCAAAACGCAATTTTGTTTAAATTGCGTTTATTTATATATATCTCATTATGGAAATTATAACTGACTTAAAGGTGCTGTTTGCATCTTTGTCAGAGTAACATTTTTTGAAGCAAAAAATATAACAAGAACACAGAATTGTTTTACCATTAGAGGTGAACACATTTGTTGGAAAACTGTGTATATTTTTCACAAATACAAAGTCAATGTAATACATTTTTTTACCAGACCGAATAAAATGAAGGGACTGGATTTCCTTCACTGACCACCACTAAAACAAGGGATGGTAAAAACACCCTGCCCAATTACTTATAACATGCTATTGTGAACTTCTCTCGGGAAAACAAACTTAATGCTCCTTTTGTTGCATCTACAGTGATAAAATCTGCGGGGAGATACAAATTCTGACTTTCCAAGAAGCTCTGTAAAGAGGGCCTGTTCCTGTCTTCACTAGTGACACGCCGTTCATTACTATCCACATGGTGAAGTCATCAGAAAGACTTACTCCACCCCTCAGAGGAATGCAGCCTATTGTATGCCATTCATTATTTACAGTATCAGTGTACATTTACATATAAAAACATTCACACACTCTCCCTCTCATGATTTATATGACAGAGTTGCCTATGACTTCATCAACAAGCAACATTATGTGATGTGACTCAGGTGGATAGTGATGAAGCACCGTTTGTTTATGGGTGAGGGGATCAGTGTGTGTGTGTGTGTGTGTGTGGGATGTGGATCATCCAACAACATTAGTCCAAATAAAAGCTCAGTGGCTATGTGATGGACATGAATAATTATTAAAGTGAAAGATAAAGCCAAGAACAAAATTAAGATGCAGTTGAACCACAGCAGCATTTCTATTCACATTGATTTTTTTCAAAAAATAACAGTCTCACATATTTGACTTTACAACAGAAGTCTGTAAAATGTCTCCCTTTAACAATCTGTGCAAAACAAGATACATGCTTAACTAGACAGTCATTAATCAAAAAAATGAACTCTGTTGAAAAGTTTTGCTTTATCTTGTGCTTTTTCAAAACACATGTTCTTACAAAACGGCCTGCCTAAGCAAAGGGAGAGCGAGAAGAACATCAGTAAGTTCAAGGTTGTCCAGCTTCCCGAAAAGACAAGCATTTACCCTAATTTCTGGACTATAATTTGCAACTTTGAACTCTGCATTTTAGACAATGCTATTTTTACCTGGGTTTCTAAACTTCATGCTGCCAACAAGTTTTGCCTAGCCATTTTAGACTAATTAAATTGCCAAACGGGTCACAATTAAATTGTTCACATTAAAATTAAATGCAATCACATAATCACTCAGTCAGCCGTTTAGCGTGTTATGCACTCACCCTCATCATGGGGAAAATAAAACGCATACGATGTTGAGCACTTTGTGTTGAGTGGGAGGCTTGGCTGACTAGCGGCGAGAAATCTTGCCGAATGTGCAGAGCAACTTTTGCTCAAGATCCAAAAAGCGGTAACAGCGGTATGTCAAGAAATCGACTATCAACAACAGCTTTCAAAATGCTGGATTGCTTCTTTAGGAATAAGATCAGAGGCAATTTTGCCGCAAGACGAAAGTGAAAGTGAAAACGAGGCTGAGAAAATATCGGACAAGGAAAATGTAAGTCTTTTCAACTGCAACACTGACTGATTGTTGCAGGTACAGTCTTTTGTCAAATTCGTGAATAAAAACAAGTGCATGTATAAATATTTTCAATATGTACATCTGCGGCGTATAGACATGTGTGGCCTATATACTGTATGTACAAAGTATTATTTGTCCATAAATCAATTGGCAAGTGCTTATATTTTGTTGTGCTCTATAGCCCAGAGATTACAGCAGACAATGCCGCATTAACAAATATTTGAGTGTTCACAGGATGCAAAGGCATCATTTGAGAATTATGTAATTTTAGTATAAGAGTCTTTTATAATTGTTTGGGTTGGTCAAATGCATTGACAAAAAGGACATGGTCTAAAACATCAAACACACATTCACTTACACAACGCATAATGTAGAAGTTAGTGCTTTGGGTTGCTGAAAGTGAGACAAGTGTCTGCAATGGCAATGGAGTACTGTCAAATGGGTTTGCTGGTTAGGGATACATTTATTTAATCGGACCGACAATTTCAGACTGTGTCAAGATGTTTTGAACCTTGAAAAACTATTTGATGAAAATGCAAAGATTTTCAAAGGTTATAAAACACCTAGACAGACTCTAGAGAAGGTAAACACACAAGTTCTCACCCACACATAGACGAACAAACACACACTCGCGCACACACACACACACACACACACACGCACGCACGCACACACACACACACACACACACACACACACACACACACACACACACACACACACACACACACACACACACACACACACACACACACACACACACATCAGCATCCAGGCAAGCCTGAACACACAAACATGTGAACAGGCACCTAAAGGCAAATGCAGATACACAAACATTAGTGCGCTGCAGCCTAAAACTGTCTCTCTGTGTTGAGTTCTCTGGGCTCCTAAATCTGGTTTGGGGGCAGAGACGGTGCCCACTCGATTCTTTTATGCAATGCAGCAGGTTTTCTGGGGAAGGAAAGATGTATCCATCTCATCTCATGGGCATGGTGCAATCAGAAAAAGAGAAGTCAACATAAAAAGATGGATGAGATTGCCTATACAATAGCTGTGCAGGAGAAGGATGAGCAACAACAATTCACGGTTATTTTGCAATGATAGCTGCCAAGCCAAATCACACACTCTAATAATTCGTTATTAATAGTAGTCACTAGTTTAACAAAATTATTAAGACATGAGTAGGACACCTTGATTAACTAAGAATGGAGGAAATATAGAGTTGGGTGTCTCCTTGTACACTTCAGAGCTTCTATTGTTGGGGAAACTAGACTGAGCAAATCAATAATTTTTGCCTGTTTATCATGTCATGTGTCAACAACATACAGTTGTGCTCAGAAGTTTGTAGACACATCATGGGCATAAATAACACAATACTTTCGGACTCATTACAATTTATTTGAACCGTTTTTTGTGAAATTATTACACAACGTACATCTTCAGTGATAACAAGACTTGGTTGCACAAGTTCAACTTTATTTACAAATTTCTCTCGTTTATATATGTTAGTAAAGTGAGTTTTACATGGACTTAGAAGGAGGTTACACACCAAGAAAAAAAGCCCCTGCCCTGAAATTGACAACTTTGCCACTGATGTTATTAACGGTCAAATGATGTAAAGATGAAGCGTTTTTGGCCCAAAGACAATAAGTATGTTTAGAGAAGTCAAGATGGGGCTGTCTTGGTAACAGTGGTACCAGTGCAATTCACAAAGTAGATTGAATAATCAAAAGGAGGACTAACTACAAATTCTACAAATGCATCGCCATCAACAGCTAGAAGGAAGAATGTTTGACAATAGGATGTTCCAACCATACAATAAACCCAAACATACATGAAAACTGGTTTGGGAATTGGAAATTTTGACTAAAAATATATGCTTCTGGAATGGCGTTGTCAAATCCTCAGCCCTATAGAACAGTGGTTCTCAACCTTTTTCAGGGATGTACCCCCTGTGAATTTTTTTTTAATTCAAGTACCCCCTAATCAGACCAAAGCATTTTTGGTTGAAAAAAAGAGATAAACAAGTAAAATACAGCACTATGTCATCAATTTCTGATCTATTAAATTGTACAACAGTGCAAAATATTGCTCATTTGTAGTGTTCTTTCTCAAACTATTTGGAAAAAATATATAAAAATAACTAAAAACTTGTTGAAAAATAAACAAATGATTAAATTATGAATAAACATTTCTACACATAGAAGTAATCATCAACTTAAAATGCCCTCTTTGGGGATTGTAATAAAGATCCTGTCACGATCCGTGACTCGGATCGTTTATGGTTTTGCCCTTTTTATATGTCTTTGTTCATGTTTTGTTTCTGGACTCTGCCGATCCTTGTTTGAGCACTTCCTTGTTTGTCTTAGTCACCATGGCAACGTATTGTGTTCCTCCTCACCGGCCCCTGTCACACACCTGTTTCTAATAGTTATTTGTGTATTCAAGCCCACCTGATTCCTTAGTTCGTCCTCGGTCCATTGTTTGATATTCGCAACACGTCACGGTTTGTATTTGGTATCATAGATTATTTTGTGCTAAGTTCCGCCTTAGCTTCACGTGCGTGTGGCACGTCTTTAATGTTTTCTGTTTCCTGCTACGTTTTAGCATTAGCTTTCCGTGCATTGGCACGCACTTTGTTTTTCCCCTTTTTGCACCAGTGTTCTTTTGTTTTATTATATTAAAACTTGTTCCTACCTGCAATCCTGCTGACTGGTCGTGTGTGCATCCACGAAGTGGCAACTCCGCGCAGCAAGTGTGCCGCGAAGCGTGACAGATCCATCTGGATTCATTAACTTAATTCTAAACATTTCTTCCTAAAAAAAAGAAATCTTTAACATTGATATTTATGGAACATGTCCACAAAAAATCTATCTGTCAACACTGAATATTGCATTGCTGTATTTTTTTCACAGTTCATGAACTTACATTCATATTTTCTTGAAGTATTAGATAGATAGATAGATAGATAGATAGATAGATAGATAGATAGATAGATAGATAGATAGTACTTTATTGATTCCTTCAGGAGAGTTACTTCAGGAAAATAAAACCTATTGTGACCGAGGTACAGACCGTGGACTCATTCAAGTACCTCGGGGTTTGGGTGGACAATAAGCTGGACTGGACTGTTAACACGGACCACCTGTACAAGAAAGGACAGAGCAGGCTGTACTTCCTCAGGAGGCTGCGCTCCTTCAACATTTGTAGAAAACTCCTGTGGATGTGCTACCGGTCTGTGGTTGCCAGTGTTCTACATGTTAGTGTGCTGGGGGGGCAGTACATCTAAGGATGACAGCTCCACACTGGAGAAACTGATCAGGCGGGCCGGTTCTACAATCGGAATCAAACTGGACTCACTGGTGACGGTGGCAGAGAAGAGGGCTGTGGACAAACTAGTGAGCATCCTGGATGATGTCAATCACCCTCTGCATAGCATTATCAGTAGCCAGAGGAGCCTGTTCAGTGCTAGACTGTTTCATCCCAAGTGCAGGACTAATAGACTAAAAAACTCCTTTGTCTCACACGCTATTAGACTGTACAACTCCTTTCTGGGGATGGGGGCGGGTGGTACCACAGACTGGTAGCACATCCACAGGAGTTTTCTACAAATGTTGAAGGAGCGCAGCCTCCTGAGGAAGTACAGCCTGCTCTGTCCTTTCTTGTACAGGTGGTCCGTGTTAACAGTCCAGTCCAGCTTATTGTCCACCCAAACCCCGAGGTACTTGAATGAGTCCACGGTCTGTACCTCAACTCCCTCGGTCACAATAGGTTGTGACCGTGGACTCGACTTCCCAAAGTCAAAGACCAGCTCCTTGGTCTTTGACGGATTGAGCTGCAAGAGGTTTCGTGTGGCACTAGACAGCAAAGTCAATCACCAGGTTCCGAAACTCCTCCTCTCTGCCGTCCCTGATGCACCCGACGATGGCTGTGTCATCCGCAGACTTCTGGACATGACACAGCTCTGAGTTGTAGCAGAAGTCAGCCGTGTACAGGGTGAAGAGAAGAGGGGCCAGCACCGTTCCCTGCGGTGCTCCGGTGCTGCTGATCACAGTGGCAGACATGATGTCCTTCAGTCTGACGTACTGTGGCCTGTCGGTGAGGTAGTTTGAAATCCAGGCAACCAGGCAGGGGTCCACTCGCATTCTGTCCAGCTTGTCCTGGAGGAGGCGGGGCTGGATGGTATTAAAGGCACTCGAGAAGTCCAGGAACAGGATCCTCACAGTACCATTTCCCTTACCATGTTGCACCTGTGGTCTGAGGAGGCTGAGAAAGAGCCGCTCCATTGTTTTCATTAGATGAGAGGTGAGCGCCACTGGTCTGTAGTCGTTCAGCTCACTGGGGCAGTTCTTTTTGGGAACTGGAACGATGCTTGACGTCTTCCAAAGGGTGGGCACTCTCCCCAGCTGCAGGCTGAGGTTGAAGATCTATTGAAGTGGTTCACCCAGTTCTGCAGCACAGGTCTTCAGGAGTCGGGGTCACAGCTTGTCTGGGCCTGCAGCTTTCCTTGGCTGTAGCTTCCTCAGTTGACCTCTGACCTGGTCCACAGAGATGACTAATGTCTGTGTAGAGGTGGTGGAGGGAGGTGCTCCCATGGCTTGGGGACAGGTGCGTTGAGGAGAGCAGAAGAGGGGGTGGCTGTGTTTGGGAATGGGGGGTGGAGAGGACACGGGCTGGTTGAACCAGTTGAAGAAGTTATTTATCTCATTGGCCCTCTCTATTGTCCCTACAACAGCGCTGGTCTTTGTCTTGTGGCCTGTGATGGTTTTCACACCTTCCCATTATTCAATAAATATATTTATAAAGGATTTTTGAATTTTTTCTGTTTTTAGAATATTTAAAAAAAATCTCCCGTCCCCTTAGGCATACCTTCAAGTACGCCCAGGGGTACGCATACCCACATTTGAGAACCACTGATATAGAATATACAGTATGCGGAAAATGCATAAAAGTAAACATGGTTCTAAGAAACCAACCAATTCTGCCTAGATAAGTCAAATATAGGGCCAGAGTTATGCCAGAAGCTTGCAGATAGCTCTTTAAAAAGGCTCTGGTCATAGTGAAACTTGCTCAAATACATTTCAATAAATATTAGTAGGGGTGTGTAAATGCATTTGAGCCTGTAAGTGTATTTTTCATACTGTGTAAAAACACCCTTTTCTTGTTTTTAAACAATCATTGAAAATGTAGGTTATATAATCATTCCACTATGGAAAAAGAATGGTTCAAATAAAGCATAAAGGGCACAAAGTGAATATGACAATTATACACAAGTCAAACCGTTCCATGATCGAAAAGGTCGGAGGACCATCAGGTTAGTAGTCACTATCCATCCATCCATTTTTACCGCTTATTCCCTTTGGAGTCATGGGGGGCGCTGGTGCCTAACTCAGCTACAATCGGGCGAAAGGCGGGGTACACCCTGGACAAGCCACCACCTCATCACAGGGCCAACACAGATAGACAGACAACATTTACACTCACATTCACACACTTGGGCCAATTTAGTGTTGCCAATCAAACTATCCCCAGTTGCATGTCTTTGGAAGTTGGAGGAAGCCGGAGTACCCGGAAGGAACCCACGCAGTCATGGGAAGAACTTGCAAACTCCACACAGAAAGATCCCGAGCCTGGGATTGAACCCAGACCTACTCAGGACCTTTGTATTGTGAGGCAGATGCACTAACCCCTCTTCCACCGTACTGCCCCTGTAGTCACTAGTTCTGTCTATATACTGTGTATGTTTATTGGACTGTTGTTGAGCTGATCTTATTGTTGGTGGTGTGTTTTTGTTGATAGTTTTTTTTCCCATCTGCATTCAATTGGTGAATGTATCTTAACAAGTTGTCACTTGGCCTTTGCTCAGGGACAACAGATGAAAATGAACATGTAGCTACATTTGGTCTGTGCAATATATGTGTTGTGCAATGACCCATCTATCCATTCATTTTCTACCTCTTATTCCCTTTGGGGTAGCGGGGGGAGCTGGTGCCGATCTCAGCTACAATCTGGCGGAAGGCGGTGTACACCCTGGACGAGTTACCACCTCATCGCACGTTGTGCAATGACCCTATCAAATGAACAATAGTTGTATCCATCCATCTATCCATTTTGTACCGCCTGTCTCTTTCAGGGTTGCGGGGGGTGCTGGAACCTATCTCAGCTACATTCGGGCGGAAGGCGGGGTAAACCCTGGACAAGTCGCTATTTCATCACAGGGCCAACACAGATAGACGGACAACATTCACACTCACATTCACACACTAGGGCCAATTTAGTGTTGCCAAGCAACCTATCCCTAGGTGCATGTCTTTGGAAGTGGGAGGAAGCCGGAGTACCCGGAGGGAAGCCGGAGTACCCGGAGGGAAGCCGGAGTACCCGGAGGGAACCCACGCAGTCACGGGGAGAACATGCAAACTCCACACAGAAAGATCCAGAGCCTGGGATTAAACTCAGGACCTTCCAATAAATTCATAGGCAAAACCTTATTTTTCAACAGGGATTTTTTTTAAATACACTTTAACACATTCCTAATGTTACCTTTATTAAACATTTATAAACTATATAATACCAAAAAAAATATCAAAAATACATCTCATCAGATGGTAATGCCACAAAAAAGATATAAGAAAATGTGTGGAGTTAATATTTTAGAATATTAACTCCACACATTAATTTGTGGAGTTAATGTAAAAGATTAACTCCACAATATTGTGGAGTTAATCTTTTAGATGCTCACAAAAGTTGGGATCATGATTCAGTTAGTATACGTTAATATTGCACTTGTCCAGTTTTCATACTTTATTGTGACGTCCCCTCACTATATGCACTGTCTTTGCTGGTTGTGTGTTGTCCTTTCATACTTTTCATGTTATTGTTGTTGTGTACTTATCACTCTCTTATAGAAAACACATATGACTTTCAGTTCAAGTGTGAATTCTAAAACAAAGTTATGATGTTAAAATACTGCTGTTTGATATATTTCTACCCAATTGGATGCATTACAACTGTGTTATTGTACATAATTGTGTCACTTATTTACACATGTACAATTGTATTGTATCCATACACAATAAAAATATTGACTTATTTTTTCATTAACTTGAGTTTATCTTCTTGTTGGTGTGATCAGTCCGTCTCCTTCTTGTTTTGTCTTCTTCTCTTGTGGATGTAATGCAGTTGAGATTGGCAACATGATCCACCAGAGAGACTGGGGCACGCATAGAAAGCTTACTCCAATGATTGCTCGATCAAAGTGCATACAGCGGTACCTTGGCTAATGAATTGCCACAGCAAGGGCCGCATAAACCTAAGCGACCACCGGGGCTGAGGCTAAGGAGGTTTTGCAAACCACCACCCAAAAATCATACTTTGTATTAAAATAAAGTCTGTGCGAGTGTAACAGAAGCCAGTCAACTTCAAGAATAGTGATGGCGATCAGGGAGATCGCTTTTAGCTCAGTAGTCAGCATGCCGGCTCCTTGCCCCGGTGACCTGGGTTTTACGCCTCGCTTGGAGCAGTAGAAAGTACAACGCAGCCGAGAGATATATTACACAATCGCTATACGAAGCTAAGCTGTCTGTGATTGAGAGCTATAAACACCAGTAATTGCATTCCACCGTCAAAATCGTGGACCCCTATTTGGGTGGGGTGCCCCGGGCTTTAGTCCAGGTCAGCCCCAGCTCACAAGCTTTTTAGGATACAAATGTCTCTGCTAAATTTTAAGCTTTAGGTGGAGAGTAAAAAGTGGAGTTAAGAACTTTTTCACTGCTAGTTGGCCTAGCAAATGTCACAGTGAAACCAGTACGATCCGAACAAAACATTCTGTCTCTCACTCGCCAGCATTAACTAATAGATAGCAAAACTTTGTTTCCCTAACTATTAGAACAAAGAAAGTGAGACTGAAAGACAGTGCTGAGAGGGAGAAGCGTTTGATAGTCATTAAATCAAATAAATATTTTGTTGAAAGATATGACCAAGGGGTGCGATTGAGTTACATGATCCGTCACAGCTTTAGTGGCTAGCTTCTTGGATCATCCTGCTTGGTGTGTTTTATGTAGCATGCTCAGCAATTTATTTCCCTCTGGTGCTCTGGTGACAATGTTACTTGGAAGTAGGGCTGGATAGATAAGGACTTAAACTGATATCCCAGTATTTTTAAGCCGAATGGCAATGCAAGATATTTAACCGGTATCGCAAACAAAATGTGCAATGTGCTTAAGTTTGCCAAAGTGTTTTATGGCTAAATAAACAGTGTTGAGAGTATTCAGATTATCTTCATTGTAAGTAGAAACAGAACATGTTCTTATAAAGTAATTAGTAAGCCGTTACTATGTCAAAGCAGTTTTCGTTCATTTTCTTCATTAACGTTAGGTTTGTAGCCTCACCCTTGTGCGCGGGGATTCACCCTTGTGCGCGGGGATTGATGGCACTTCTACTCTGACTGCGGTAAAGACCGCTAGCTGTTCAGTTTGAAACTACTCTTCAGCTACCCAGTCGCTATATTAGATTAGTCCCACGGGCTTTGTAGAGAGGTACCGTATTTTTCGGACTATAAGTCGCAGTCTTCTCCACAGTCCAGCATGGGGTGAGACCCGGCCAAACCCCAAAAAATTTTTAAATTAAAAACGTATTTTTTTTTACATTTTTTTATAGTTTGGCCAAGTCTCACCCCCGGCCAAACTACAAAAAAAAAGTGACTTATAGAACGAAAAATACGGTACTTTCAAAAGCTGAGGAGTAGCTACTAAACATTTGACACACCGAGCGAGCAGCAGAGAGAAGCTATCGCTAGCTGCAGTGCTAAATCACTAACAGAACTGAACAACGTTAACAGATTATATTAGTGATAAAGCCGCTACAAGGAATATGTTCTCCAGCAAATGGGTGTGTGTCACTCACCAATAACCAAATGCAGCTGGTGACCAAAGCATTGCATCATTCGGTAGTCGAGAAGTCGGCACCGAAGCCGCCATATTCTTTTGAAAGTTTGTTGTGTTGTGCGTCAGAGAAGCCTATGTAAACTCGCAAGTGGCGGAGTTGAGCCAAAGGGAATGCCCTGTGCTGCGCTCATTAGGCGCAGGGATAAGCAAACAGCCATAACAAAGACACATCAAAAGATACTGGTTTGGCGGTATTATCTCAAATATACACCTCTTTCTAAAATATACCGGTATTATCTGTAACACCACTATACAGCCCAGCCCTACTTGGAAGAAACCTATGTTATTAACCCTGGTGGTGAGGATTAAAAGGATCTTAGAAGTGGCTTCTAGATGACGTGTCCAGCTTGTTCTCAAATTTTAGGCGGTGTTCTGGCAAGAGATACAGCCTCCTGGAATTAATGCAACTCCTGCATGCGCATCACAAGGAATATGGAATATCTCTCTGAACATGCATCCATTTTGAAGGAATCTTTATTGTGAGTAAATTATTTAGCCATGTAAACAAAGACAAAGATCGGCTGGACATGGTCTATCGCCGATCAGTTAAAAAAGGCAAATATTGACCCTCAATCCCATCGCATTATCAGAATTTGAACATCTCTACGGCAATCTTTTCACACAGAGACATAACATTTTGTTTGTAAATCACCTGCCTCATCATGCCATACCAACAACAATGTGTAAAGCTCAAAAGATGAATATGGAGCTCCTTTTAAAACACAAATTTTAACACCATCTCCTCAATTTGTCCAAAAGGACGCTTCCGAAACGTGCCGTTTTTCCCCTGACATTTTTTAACATATCTCTCGAAGAGCAACTGGACAGCTCGCCTGCATTAAACTCATGCGTTCAATGTAAATTTCCTTCAAGGTGCATAAAACATTATGTAACAAATGAATCTTAAGAAAAGTGATGATTTTGTTGACTTCTCAAAATCAATAATTGCTACAGAAAAAGAAGCTCATACATCAAAGAAACGAGCGGATGCATCAGGCTTGATGCACAGTGCAATATTGGTAAAAATGTGGGTGTCTGACAGGCTACTTCAGCATTTGTTTATTTCCTTGCTGTTCTGCGAGGACGAACACATTACGGCGATGGGTCGTTTGAAGACAGCGAAAGAAAAAACTGTTAGAAAGAGCAAGAAATGGGGAACAAGTGGGAATAGAAACGATGTTGCTAAGGGGGGCAAGTTTTTGTTCGATTCAAGCGAAGAAGAATGGAAGTAAGATATCAAACAAGCCAGTAGTGATAGGAGAGAGGAGAAGAGAGGTAAAAGGAAAAGAAAATGAAAGAGAGAGAGGGAAATATTCTCCTCTCCAGTGTGTTGATTTTTTTTAAACTTCTTTCCTTTTCTGTGTTTTAGTCGAGTGAGCGACGACCTTGCTGGGTAGAGCATGGTGCTTCTCTCGCTTTTAAGTCCCACTCACTCGCTCATTTCCCTTTGAGGATCAGCCAGAGGGATCAGCTGAGGAGAGGGAGTGATAGAAATTTAAGAGAGATGGAGAGAGAGAGGAGACAGGCTGTAGACGTGTAGAAAAATAAAACGGGAAGAAATTGGTTTGGGGGGGTTGGAGAGGTAAGACAGAGGAAGAAACAGTTAAAAACTGAAAAAATAGGTACGAATCAGGGCAGATATTGCAACACAAATGAACTGGTGAAAGAAAGCAGGATGAAAGGTCACAGTACAAAGATGCAGATAAACTTCATGAAGACATGTTGATGGGTTAAAATCATAGCCAAGTGGCTGCAGCTGCGGTATTTGTAAAACCACATAAAAAGAAAAGAAACCCTTTTAAAGCTGATTTTTGGGGAGTTTCTGCTTCCATCCATCCATTTTCTACCCTGGACAAGTCGCCTCCTCATCATAGGGCCAAGACAGATACACAGACAACATTGTTATTTAAAAATATAAAGCGACAGGGGTTAATCTTCTCCGTTGCTGTCTATCAAAACCCTGCTGGAAAAATGCTGCAGACAAACATTTTCCTCTTCAGCAGAGCCAATGTAGAGATAATGAGCGTGTTACACAAGGGTCGGTAAGGACATGCAGGGAAACTAACAGATTTGTATGAACACATGTAGACTCCCTAAAAGACGTGTTAACTGACATTCCCATGTAAAATTAGGGATCAACCATAATGACGAACGTAAAATGCAGTCATGCACAAACTCGTACACACATGCAATCATTTGTTTTGAAACAACAGGGAAGAAGCCGCCCTGGGTCATGAATTAACACACTCCCACACAGCTGACAAAAAGGTGCACAAAAGCATGTAGCTGGGTATATTCATAGAGGGTCTTGATATGCATATGTGCAAATGTCTTTCGACAAAGAGGCAACATTAGGCAGGAAGAGGAGGTTGGCAAATGAGAGTTTGGCTGAAAGTGGTACTATGGAACGTCTGCATTTGCACTGTTGCTTTCCTCATTTATTAAACCCCCTGCTGCAGCGCTGTCAACCACCCTTTTTCCGACTCCCGCGCCAGAGCGCTTGAGTTCAAACGCTGCGCCATACTGCCTTTAGCCTCCTTCTGTCTCATCTCCTCATGCAACTGGCAGAGGAGAAGCTCGAGCACCACAGCAAAAAGCTCCTGTAACATACATACAAGCATGTACGCTCCAAGTGCTTGCAATGATGATGTGCCGAATACATATTCACTAGCTACTGTATCAGGGACAGCTGCATGCAAATACAAGTGATGAACAGTGTAGTTTTTAAAGCTACAATAAAGCAGAGTTTTGTGTTTTTCCATAAAAATATCAGTTTAATCCAATGTAGAGCTACACAACTGGGGCATACAAACTATTAGTCCAACATTCTTTAAAATCAGATTAACCACAATTAATCACAGGATATTAATAATAATTTATAATGACTTAAAAAAAGACCCCAACATTTGTACACAAATGTAATTTTACTGTCAGCGTATTATTGGGGACAATTTTTTAAATATTTTACTTGAATATACCTAATTTATTTGCTCAAAACTTGGTAATAATATTAGGACACAATTATACTAATATTCAATAGAACAAGTTTATTAAATTATAAAATATTGCAGCATCTCAAAAGTTGAATACTATTTTACAATTGAATTGAAAAATGTTTTTTTTTATTTAAAAACAAATGACTAAATTGTATACTTAATATACTTTTAAAATTTATAATATGGTAGTACTATATTGCATTTTTACAGTCATAACATTTTTATTATGTATTTTCAATTATTGCGCAGTGGTTAGTGCTAGTGCTTCACAGCGAGAAGGTCCTGGGTTTGATTTCCGGGCTCTGGGTCTTTTTGTGTGGAGTTTGCATGTTCTCCCCACGACTGTGTGGGTTCTCTGGCTTTCTGCCACCTCAAAATACATGCACCTGGGGATAGGCTAATTGGCAACACTAAATTGGACTAATTGTGTGAATGTGAAAGGTTGTCTGAGGTGGCCCGAGTACCGTTTGGATAGGCTCCAGCCCCTCCGCGACCCCAAGAAGGACAAGTCGTAAAAATGGATGAATGGATATTATATTCCCAACGTGTCCTGGGTCTTCCCCGTGGCCTCCTACCGGTTGGACGTGCCCTAAACACCTTCCTAGGGAGGCGTTTGGGTGGCATCCTGACCAGATGCCCGAGCCACCTCATCTGGCTCCTCTCGATGTGGAGTAGCAGCAGCTTTACTTTGAGCTCCTCTTGGATGGCAGAGTTTCTCACCCTATCTCTAAGGGAGAGCCCCGCCACACGGTGGAGGAAACTCATTTCGGCCGCTTGTACCCGTGATCTTATCCTTTCGGTCATGACCCAAAGCTCATGACCATAGGTGAGGATGGGAACGTAGCTCGACCGGTAAATTGAGAGCTTTGCCTTCCGGCTCAGCTCCTTCTTCACCACAACGGATCGGTACAACGTCCGCATTACTGAAGACGTCGCACCGATCCGCCTGTCGATCTCACGATCCACTCATCCCCCACTCGTGAACAAGACTCCTAGCTTCTTGAACTCCTCCACTTGGGGCAGGGTCTCCTCTCCAACCCAGAGATGGCACTCCACCCATTTGCGGAAGAGAACCATGGACTCGGACTTGGAGGTGCTGATTCTCATTCTGGTCACTTCACACTCGGTTGCGAACCGATCCAGTGAGAGCTGAAGATCCCGGCCAGATGAAGCCATCAGGACCACATCATCTGCAAAAAGCAGAGACCTAATCCCGCAGCCACCAAACCGGAACCCCTCAACGCCTTGACTGCGCCAAGAAATTCTCTCCATAAAAGTTATCAACAGAATCGATGACAAAGGACAGCCTTGGCGAAGTCCAACCCTCACTGGAAACGTGTTTCCGATTTACTGCCGGCAATGCGGACCAAGGTCTGACACTGATCATACAGGGAGCGGACCGCCACAATAAGACACGTTAGGAAAACTATGTCTCCCGGCTGGCCTGGGGACGCCTCGGGATCCCCGGGAAGAGCTGGACGAAGTGGCTGGGGAGAGGGAAGTCTGGGCTTCCCTGCTTAGGCTGCTGCCCCCGCGACCCGACCCCGGATAAGCGGAAGAAGATGGATGGATGGATGGATATTATATTATACATTATTAAAACATATATTTTGCCTACAGAGGTGGGATATACTGTAAATATGTATTATTATGATGTGGTATTATTAGTAAAATTCATATAATGGGAGCTTTCAACATATTTTTTGTGCAAACATGTTAAATGTGTCAACAATTGTATTGAGTTTAAGTGTTAAATTATATATAATATTGTGAGATAATATATCAAATGCAATACATATTTTTATTACACAAAGTATTTATTAGAAACAAAAAAACATTATTTATATAAAACATATACTTTATCCCGAATGTATTACAACACACATTTTTATGGTAACCATCTGCGGTTAAAGTAAAGGAGTATAGTAAATGGGTTATACGTCCATAGCGCTTTTCTATGTTCCAGGTACTCAAAGCGATTTGACACTATTTCCACATTCACACACTGATGGCCCTAACCATGACCCATCAGGAGCAAGGCTGAAGTGTCTTGCTCAAAGACACAATAGATGTGACTAGGAAGGCGGAAGACGGGGATCGATCCAGGAACCCTCTGATTGCTGGCATGGCCGCTTTATGAACCGAGCCACGCCATGAGTGTGGACAAAATAAATTGTGTGATTACTCTGCGTATGTCCATGATTAATGCAATATTTTTTTGTTTTTTTATTGCATGAGTTGATACAGGGGTTTCTAAAGAATGGCCAGGGGGCAATATTCGATCAACAGCTTGTTTTTTTTTTAATAAGCCTTTGACATGTTCTGAAAATAAATCAATCCACTATTAATGAGGTACATAAAATATAACACCACTAACAACTATTTGCTGTTAGCTTTAACGCAAAATCTAAGATAATGTTTTATCCCCAAATGTATTAGACCATACATGATGTACGTTGAATTGGTTTTGTCATCATTGATGTACAAAATATATAGAAGTGGTCCACGGTATGCTTTAATTTTTCAGTATGCGGCCCTCGTTAGAAAAAGTTTGGACACCCAATGGCTTAGTGGCTTAATGACAGCCCTAATACAAACACAAACATTAACACCTCCTATTTTGTATACATTACACGATCGTACCTAATTATGTTAACTTATTTATAAATAAATGTATACATATCTTGGAGGCCTTGCGACTTCATGGTTAATTAAATATCTGGTGGTCGTGGGTCATAACACCGTTATGTATGATATCATATTTTGTATGATTTAAAACAACAGAGTGTTAGTGTCACTGTATGTGGAGTTAATCGGATTATAATAATATCATGGGGCATGTGTTTGTCCACTGAACTGCAAAAATTAAGCTGTATATTAGGGTGATCAGATACAGAAGCAGCGGAACACCACAGAGAAGGCACAGAAAAAAGAAGGAGAGAAAATGCGGTGGTGGTGTTTGGTGAACAAGGAGGGGCAGAGGTCTGTTAACCTGGTGTGACGGGGCGTGTGCTTGTAAATAAACATCAGGCTGGGATTATTCTGAGCACGGAAGCCCAGACCACAAGGCCCTGAGGGGGCCCATACCTGGCTCCGTCTCACACTAACACTGAACAAAACTCGAACATTGGTGCCACTAACACAACCACAAACATACACTGTAAAACATCAATATAAAAAAAACATGTAATAATACAGATACACGCTTTTTTCTTCAAAAAAAAAAAAGAAAGGATATTCCTATTGTCAAAGCAAATCACGTCATCTATGAGATGATGTACTCACTGTTCGATACTTGGGGAAAGGTAAAGTTTTGGGAAGACCTGTGTAGCTTCTGCATCCTCAAAACTCACTGATAGAAGGGCCACATCCTCTCCAGGGTCCAAAGCTGTGTCCTAGGAGGAAAAATGACAAAGGTAATTTTTATTTTTAGAATTTCAGTAACACATTCCTCTACCCATTGCAGATGCGTGTTCGGGCCTAACGCTGGCATTCCACACTCAAAAGTATGATTCTTTTTAAAGGTTGCATATGCACAAAATGGCAGCACGGTGGAATAGAGGTTAGAGCATGTGCCTCACAATACAAAGGTCCTGAGTAGTCCTGTGTTCAATCCCGGTGTTCTTTGTGGAGTTTGCATATTATCCCCATGACTGTGTGTGTTCCCTATGGGTACTCCGGCTTCCTCCCCCCTCCAAAAACATACACCTGGGGATAGCTTGATTGACAACACTAAATGGCCGTAGTGTGTGAATGTGAGTGTGAATGTTGTCTGTCTACATGTGTTGGCCCTGTGATGAGGTGGCGACTTGTCTAGGGCGTACACCGCCTTCCGCCCAATTGCAGCTGAGATAGGCTCCAGCACCCCCCGTGTCCCCGAACGGGACAAGCGGTAGGAAATAGATAGATGGATGGATGCACAAAATGGGCCCTAAAAGTTGTGTATGCCACTTCTTATTCTGTATTTCTTATTTTAAATGGAGACAGTGACAACTGGAGACTCAAATTGAGATGTGATGAAATCAAGCATCACAAAACCTGTTATTTGTGTGCTTAGAAATTGAAACCTCTTATTTGTACGTGTTTCAAACAAAGTGCATCCCTTCCTTTTGTCCCTTAACTATTTTGCTCCACTTTCAAATTTAAATTGATTAGTCCATCCAATAATTCATCAGATTATCAGCGTGCTTAATTGTACAAATACCAATTATGGTCAACTACGCAGAACAGATCACATTTCATTCATTACAGCAACATTGCCACTCCAGCTAAACAGACCTAAATAAAACCATTGTGATCACGATCAAACCCACATGTTCAAACAACATTACGGCATGTGTAACGCCACTGACCACCACGTGATTATACTTATTGATGTGGAAGAAAATGAATGCGATAGCTGTACAAGATTTAACTTTATTTGGGGGAAGGATATACTATGATCTGTTTTATTTTGGCACATTTCTATTAATGAGACTTTAGATTTCTATGACTTGATTGTTAAGAGAACTGCCAAAAAGGTAACATGCTGCAGTCTTCTCAAGTGAGCAAACATTTGAAGGGCACCTTTGATTCATTTTGTCTTTCCTGACTTATACATGTTGTTACAGCGTTGGATACTCATGTTAAAAAATGCCAAAGCATCATGCATTTTGGCGTGAGCTTGCTCACAGTTTGAGATGCCTCTGTTCACAGAGTTTTGCAATCTGTAATCACAGCAAGATTAACGTACTTATTTAGACATCAAGTCAAGCTTTGTCAGAGGGGTAGGACTTGTTTTAAATGTAGATTAAAATCATTAAAGGTCCCCCTTGAGGATGAAGTTGAACTAAAACACACAAGTTGGAAAAAAAATCCTTAATTTAGCTTTAATATTTCACCTTACCAAGACATTTTGGACAATCCCTTGTTTCCAACAAAGTGGGGAAGGACCACAGCACAAATCAAAAAACCTGCAGGCAGAGTTGGATAGGCGTGGTGTGGAAAAACTTGAATGGCCCCTATAAAGGATGTATTTAGGATGTACTACCACGGATCTTGTAAGCAACACCCTCTCCTCCAGCATCAGTGACAGATAAGGCCCTTTTCTATCGCGATAACTTTTAAAAGGAACTTTCCCATTTACCCAACAAAACCTTCCCAGGTAGATTTAGTTCTTCAGTATTTTTTTTAATTCCTGCCAGCAAGGTGGGAATTTTGGAAAAGTCATGCAACCTTATCGGGAGCAGGCTGTGGTGTCGAACGCTGATTGGTTGAACACGGTTGGAGGCGTTTTTAAAACGTATTTTTCGAACACGGGACCGCCATTTCAGAATGCTAGACAACTTGTTTATTTGTTATTTCTTCTATAATTTCTATTAAAACAAACTTTATAGCAAAGAGAAAGAAGAACACAAGGAACGTTTGGCTTGCAAGAACTTTTGTGGGGCATCTTCATCCTTAAGAACGCGCACCAGTGGAACTATCTTTCAGTGTTTTTACTCAGCCGTAGCCTTTAAAATTATACCGTTTAATTTTTATAGTTTTTTTTCCACAAACCCAATTTTGATACGCAAAGCTACGATAAGCGCACCGACTATTTTTTTTAATGCATTTACAAAGGAGTGTGCATGTGGCCACAGATCAGTTTCTACGGAGGTTGCACTAGCTGTTCCATGTCAAGATCCGGGGTGGACTACTGCTCTATGCATCAAGTAATTGTTACAGGAACCTAAGGTTTCTGAACTTTTGGTGGAAAAGGGCCTATATTGTCTATGTACAATAAGGGTGTGCTAGTCCAAAAGCATTATTGGCGGTAGAGAGGAAAAGAGAAGAAACATCTGTTTTGTTTCATGCCACATTAGTTTCAACATCTGCAACATGAGGGTGAGCTAATGACTGAGAGCACCACTCAAATCATGTGTGAGATGGATACAGAAGCCACCCGGAGCTGCGTGCTAAAACCCTCATCTGCCTTTCAGAGGTTTGAGTTTCTCATTGTGTGATATATTTCCTAGAGCGTGGCCACTTCTAAGGGACTGTCATTAGTGCAATTTCACATTAAATATTATGAGTGCTCTCCCCCTTCCTCCCTCGACAATGTCTCTGCAGCGTTAATCAAATGTCTTACAGATGGTTTGAACTCATCCATTTGTTAAAATCGTTGTTCGCCCTGGTGTAGAGGAAATCTAACCACCATACATGATGGACGGAGGCGCTGTGCAACCAGTTTGAAACAAAGGAGCCTCCAACATGATCAAGCCCATGAGCTAATTGGAAATAGTTTGGTTCGCTGATCCCAAAACTAAACTAATCACCAGCTTGAGCAGGCAAATAAAGACATTTCTTTTGGGGAATTTTATTTTGCAATTGGTGGAGTAGAATGGATTCCAATTAATGTAATCTAATGCTCTTTATCGATCAATCTTTGTAAGAATATTAAAAACAGAAAGCTGTGGGGACCAAGAACGCTGATTAATGATTTAGCACATTTTCAGAAATTAGTTGAGGCTGTTCATTTTTTTAGGTTACGTTTTCACTGGGGTTTGTTTGTCAGTTAGTTAGCATGGACAGATTTTGATGAAACCCTCAGGAAATGTCAGAGTTGGGATAAAGAACAAATGATTAGATTTAGGGGAATGATCTGAATTATTTCTACTACGTTATGTTACATTAGAGCTGGGCGATTAAAAATAATCAAAACCTACATTTAGAACAGGGATGTCAAACATGCGGCCCGCGGGCCGGATCAAGCCTGTAAACAGGCTCGATCCGGCACGCAAGATGAGTTTGCCAAGTGTAAAATTGAGCTGCATTTTTAAATGAAAGACACTGCTGTTCTAAATGTATACACAGGATGTCCCAATGGCAATTCCGTTAGGCAAGCAAATAAATTATACTAGGGTAAGCAAGTATACCAAGCAAGAGGTACACTGTAAAGGGGGGGTGCAACTCCTCCCCTTCAACCCAAAGTAAAACAAACAGGGGTAAAAAAAACAATTGGTAACCCCACTCGACACTGCACATTGATATAATCCTGTGAAAATGATTGTCTTCTGTGCAAATTTAAAGAAATTGAACAGTGGCAAAGACAAATGAGGTAGTGGATACATAGAAGATTTTTTAATTTACACTTTATTTAGCATTTTGTTTAATCCAGGATGGGCTGTGACTTCAAGGTGCCATATGTAATAATTCCATGTAAAGTCATAATTAAATGGCCCTGATATGTCAAAAAGCATTAATAAATCATGTTCTTTTCGAATACCTCTATGACAGATAACGGTAGTTCAGCTGGGATATGCTCATTTCAAAATTAGATTTACAGCCCCAAAATCTTGTTATTGCTTCCATTTGGATGGCCCACACTCCACCGTTTGACCAATTAGAGCAGTGGGGTCGGGAACCTTTTTGGCTGGGAGAGCCATTTAAGCCAAATATTTTAAAATGTATTTCCGTGATAATATTGTTTAACACTGAATACAACTGAATGTCTGCATTTTTAAGTAAGACCAACATTTATAGAGTATAATTTGTCACAAACTCGCATGGCAGCAGTAGTAGCAACCCCAAAATGCAGGAACCAGGAAAGTGACGAGCAGGTAAGATGCTTTTAATATCACCAACAGAGGAGAATGAAGCAGTCTTGCATGTACAGTTCTAAACAATAGTCAATCTTTGAGCCCTGAAGAACGCGCAAGACAAGCATAAATAGAAACATGCTGATTGGCGGCAGGTGTGGACCGGCTGCCAATCAACAGCAGGTGAGGGGAAAAAAACACAGCGCTCAGCGGGACAAGCAGGAAATGGAAACAAAATTAGAGCACTGATGAGAAGTAGATACAAAACAAAGTAGCACAAACAGAAATTAAGTGACAGATCTTCACATAATATTTATTTTATTCTTTTTAATAACATTTTTATTCAGAAGCTCACCGATGATAAATAAAATACTTCTTACTATTAATGCGACTTCTTGAACAGATGCCGTAGAAAACAGATGGATGGATTAAAATGTATGAGAATGTTTTGTATTTTGAAAGTAATTTTCAACACTGCGATTACCAGCGGAATTATTCATTACTTATCATGTTAAGCAATGTCAGCTAAGATTTATCTGAGAGCCAGAGGCAGTCATCAAAAGAGCCACATCTGGCTCGAGAACCATAGGTTCTCTACCCCTGAATTAGAGACTCCGTGAGTGTGTCACATCCTGTTTGCCAGTCATGCACCGCCAATTTCGTCGAGCTACTGCCACTGGTAAAGTTACTAAACATGTCAGACCTCAGTAAATCTAAAATATGTCGTTACGATTCTCAACTTATTCATGACAAAGCCAGGAAGAAAACAAGGATTTGTATCAGGGATGCCTTTGAAAGATGGAGAAGATTGAAGGCGGAAAATATTTTTTCATCTGATGCCAAACTTTCTAATTTCCTACTTGATAGGTACGTAAGTAAGACATTTACGTTTTCTTATTACTTGTAATAAATGGAAATGGACATTATGTACATATTGTCCAATACAGTCTATGACCTTGTCTAACAAAGCTTGTACAAACCCTGTTTCCATATGAGTTGGGAAATTGTGTTAGATGTAAATATAAATGGAATACTATGATTTGCAAATCATTTTCAACCCATATTCTGTTGAATATGCTACAAAGACAACATATTTGATGTTGAAACTGATAAACATTTTTTTGTGCAAATAATCAATAACTTTAGAATTTGATGCCAGCAACATGTGACAAAGAAGTTGGGAAAGGTGGCAAGAAATACTGATAAAGTTGAGAAATGTTCATCAAACACTTATTTGGAACATCCCAAAGGTGTGCAGGCTGATTGGGAACAGGTGGGTGCCATGATTGGGTATAAAAGCATCTTCCATGAAATGCTGAGTAATTCACAAGAAAGGATGGGGCGAGGATCACCAATTTGTAAGCAAATTGTCGAACAGTTTTAGAACAACATTTCTCAACGAGCTATTGCAAGGAATTTATGGATTTTACCATCTACGGTCCATAAAATCATCAAAAGGTTCAGAGAATCTGGAGAAATCACTGCACGTAAGCGATGATATTATGGACCTTTGATCCCTCCAGGTGGTACTGCATCAAAAACCGACATCAGTGTGTAAAGGATATCACCACATGGGCTCAGGAACACTTCATAAAACCACTGTCAGTAACTACAACTGGTTGCTACATCTGTAAGTGCAAGTTAAAACTCTGCTATGCAAAGCAAAACCCATATATCAACAACACCAAGGAACGCTGCTGGCTTCGCTGGGCCAGAGCTAATTTAAAATGGACTGATACAAAGTGGAAAAGTGTTCTGAAGAATCCACATTTCAAATTATATTTGGAAACTGTGGACGTGGTGTCCTCCGGAACAAAGAGGAAAAGAACCATCCAGATTGTTATGTAGATGCATTAGTGCCCAAGGCATGGGTAACTTACACATCTGTGGAGGCACCATTAATGCTGAAAGGTTCATACAGGTTTTGGAGCAACATATGTTGTCATCCAAGCAACGTTATCATGGACGCCCCTGTTTATTTCAGCAAGACAATGCCAAGCCACGTGTTACAACAGCGTGGTTTTGCAGACCCTGGACTGTTGAACGACTAAAGCTCTATATAAAACAAGAATAAGAAAGAATTCCACTTTCAAAGCTTCAACAATTAGTTTCCTCAGTTCCCAAACACTTATTGAGTGTTGTTAAAAGAAAAGGTGATGTAACACAGTGGTGAACATGCCCTTTTCCAACTACTTTGGCACGTGTTGCAGCCATGAAATTCTAAGTTAATTATTATTTGCAAAAAAAAAAATCAGTTTCATGAGTTTGAACATCAAATATGTTGTCTTTGTAGTGCATTCAACTGAATATGGGTTTAAAATGATTTGCAAATCATTGTATTACGTTTATATTTACATCTAACACAATTTCCCAACTCATATGGAAAGCACCATCACACAACTGTAATGCTTAGCATGCTAGTCAGGTCAATGACACATCGGCATATAGGCTAACGGGGGAAATATATGCCCGTTCGCCTGTATGTCGATGTGCGGTCCAACTGACAGGGCAAAATATATTTTCGACAAATAAAACCTATGTGGATATGGGTAGTGTCAGTGCCTATTTCCTTCTCAATATGCTGATGTACTGAGGAAATGGGTTCCAACATTAGCACAGCTAATTGCAGTCTCTGGTACTGTATGTGCATCAAACACATATAATGATAATGATAAATGAAATAAATGGGTTGTACTTGTATAGCGCTTTTCTACCTTCAAGGTACTTAAAGCGCTTTGACACTACTTCCACATTTACCCATTCACACACATGCACACACTGATGGAGGGAGCTGCCATGCAAGGCGTTAACCAGCACCCATCAGGAGCAAGGGTGAAGTGTTTTGCTCAGGACACAACGGACGTGACGAGGTTGGTACTAGGTGGGAATTGAACCAGGGACCTTCGGGTTACGCACGGCTACTCTTATTTGCCTGGCACAATATAATGCATTACATGTAACGATTTTCTACTTATTGGCATGGTAGTAGGCTATATGACTTATGCGTAACATGGTTTATGCGTAACATGGGTTGGCTCATAGAATCGCACTTTGCACTGAAAGATGGTGATGTGCGTACATGGAAGAGAATGCACTACGTCAGGTTGGATGCAACATGGAGTTATGCTGAACGAAATGTGGCACTAATTTTACTGTTGGCTTTGGCTTGCTATCAAAGAAGGCCTATGTGATATATAATGCATTATATATATATAATCATTTCAATGGTGGTCCGTGCGGTCAAACTAGACATTTTAGCAGGGTAAGGCCAACAATCTGTCCCGACGAAAATTTTTCTGCGTATCTTTACAAATACATTTGGCCAACCGACATCAGTAAAATGATGCATAATTACTTAGTAAACTATCTTGCAAGAAGTATAAACAAGAGAAACCTACGGCGTAGGACTGGTCGTTTGCTATTTGAAGTTCCTTGGAGTAGGACTCGGCTGCGTTTCTGGCAACCTCAGTCATGGAGAGTGGGAGGGTATTAGATCATTTTGACCGTGATTGCAGTACCGTTTCTGCCCACATTGTTACACATGACACCTTTAAAGTTCAACTGCTTTGTAGATACACTGAGATGAATTCTAATTTAATTGTGTTCTTCCTGCTGTTTTTGAAACAGCACAATTTTTTTCCTCAGAAATTTCAACTAACCTGAAGTGTTTTGTCATGAGGATTATTTGTAAACCGTATATATTTAAAGAATGTGCTTGTTCTATTTTGGGCCGAAGTAAAACAAAAAACAATCTGAAGTTGTCAGAGTTGTATTCTTAAGTTATTATGCCATTATTTTACCTGTCGGGCCCACGTGGGAAAATACTTTTTTTTATGCGGCCCCTGAGCTAAAATGAGTTTGACAACCCTGATTTAGAGTTTTTAACTGACGGTAAACTGCTGGGTCAATTATTCAGATTTTTCCCCCTTTGTTATTTTCACTCTACTAATACGGCACCCTCTTAAAAAAACAGTGCTGATTATGTATATAAATCCAGGTGTCACGAAGCATGCAGGATGTCCGAAACCCAGCAGAAGTAGCAGCATCCAAGTAACACTGTCCCATCCAGTCCGCTAGACCAGAGGTCTTCAACGGGGGATCCAAGACCTCAAGGGGTCCGCAGAGGTACTGCGGGGGTCCTGTGAAATTTTTGGTTGATTGGACTTAATTTTAATATATTTTTTTATATCCCCCTGCACTTGTTCCATTATTTAACTGTGTCTGTATACAAATGAACAACACACTGTCAAGCAGTTTTGAAATACATGTTTAGAAATGTATGGTCACACTACTCACTGTACCTTGCAGGTTTGGAATAAAAACATTGATTATTATTATTTATTGTATTATATTATATTAGCGCTGTAGTTGTCAGCTACTGATAAGTGGAGCAAAATATCAGGCTAGCAATTAACGTGCCAGTTTTCAGCAAGCGATTAACTTGGCCAGCTAGCTGTTAACGGCATTATAATGTGTGTTTTGAAAATCCTAGTAAAAAGAAGATGACCAACTTAATTTAGAACACAATCACAATTTTATACAAAATGTATAGGTATTCACTGTGATTTCTTTGTTTGTTAAGTTAAAGTTAAATTACCAATGATTGTCACACACACACACACTATGTGTGGCGAGATTATTCTCTGCATTTGACCCATCACCCTTGAGCACCCCCTGGGAGGTGAGGGGAGCAGTGAGCAGCAGCGGTGGCTGGAGCCCGGGAATCATTTTTGGTGATTCAACCCCCAAATGTAACTCTTAATGCTGAGTGCCAAGCAGGGAGGTAATGGGTCCCATTTTTATAGTCTTTGGTGTGACTCGGCCAGGGGTTTGAACTCACAACCTACCGATCTCCGTCTGTTTGTTAGTTTGCAACATAGTTCAAAAAGTTATAGGCAAATTCAGAAATGAGGTAGGTAAGTGATTCGATTTTGGGGGAGATCCTAATTGCCGTCTGGATTCTGGATTTTTTAAATCGGGATATAGAGCTTGACAGAAGTATGCCAAGTGATTTGCTTGTTATTTATTTATTCATTTGAGCAATTCTATGATGACAGACTTTTACTGGGTGTCGCTATGAGGTGGGAATTGGTCCTTGAGCTTGAGTGATGCTCTTGACAGAGATGCTAATTCCAGAGAGCCTCTAAGGTGGCTTGAATAAAACTTGTTATCACAGCAATCAGATGCGAGGGAATCATGAAATCAGGATGAGGAATCGGGTTTAAAATACAGAGGGTATAATAGAGTGGGAAACAACAGTATCCCAGTCATGTCCTCTCTCCTATGACACAGGTGAAAGAATGCTGCTTAAATACTTCCTGTGCACCCAAGCCCACCCAAACAGCACAACAAATCATTTAATTGAGCTCCACTGTTAGTTGACATACCTCCTTGTTAATGGAGGAAGATAAATGAGAACATTACTGTTATGGGGGGTGAATGGATCCCACAATGTATCTGTGACTGAAACAGGATCACGAAAAAAAGCATCTCCATCTGCAGCAAATACATTTGGGGCTAAAACATACAGTACATAGTCAAAGAGAGCCAGTAAAGTATCGGAGGGGATGTGGCATCCAAAAGTGTCGCCTGATGGAATCAACTCACATCAATATAGTCTGCTTCAGTAAACAAGGGCTGCTATGTGTCTCAGAGAAGGGCTGGCGGCTTCTGCCGCTGATGATATGGGACAGATAGGAACAGGCATGAAGATGTGGGGCTGCAGTGGGAGTGTAGTTTGGGAGGAGATTATTTTGCTCCAGTATGTAGGTGTCAAGTCCGTTTCTTGTCCCTAAAGGTGATTTAATAGATGTGTTCTTCGGACTCGGACTGCAAATATAGATGGACGAGAACTAACAGAAAGGTGGGAGGGCTAGAGGAGAAACATGGGCCAGCTTGTACATAGCCTTCATTCGGTCAGACCAAGGGCACTGTTGGGAGAGAGCCTTTTCAAGGAATGATTCAGACTCAGCTCGTTCCTGTGGACAGCAAAGAGCTGTCACAAGTCATATTGCGTCTGTGAAACTAGTAGGCAAAAAGTAACCTCTAACCTAGTGGTCCCCAAACTTTTTGACCCGGGGAGGGATTGGGTTAAAATAATTTGTCGTGGGGCTGGGCTGGTGATATATATATATATATATATATATATATATATATATATATATATATATATATATATATATATATATATATATATATATATATATATACATTAATATATATATATATATATATATATATATATATATATATATATATATATATATATATATGATGTCACGCCATCGATTGGAAAATGCATTTTTAGACAATGTGATTTGCCTGAGCGGCTAGGAGACTGAGAGTAACAAGCAACAAGCTGTAGAAAATGGATTAGAAAGGACAGATTAAAAAATATATATATATATATATATATTAGGGCTGGGCAATGATTAAAAATTTTAATCGAAGTTAATCGCACTATTTATCCGATTAATCGCGATTAACTGCATTGTATACGCAAAGCCCAATAATGAATTCAAAAGTAGTGTGTAGTGCACCTTTATTGGAATATTCTCCCACATGAACAAAAGCGCCAAAACATTTGTTTTGCAAACATAATTTGAATCAGTCCTTGTTAAACAGTAGCAGTTAAATAGCATATTTTATGAAAATCAACTCAAAAATTGTAAATACAAACATTTAAGCTTATTGCCACTGCCAGGGTATTTAAGTTATCCTGTTTGTTATGGAAAATAAATATAATCTACATACACATCTCTGAGCCACAATCACAACATCTGAACAGGCAATTTCTGAGGTAACAGCAGAAACATTTTTTTTTATCAGGGTCTTATGTTTAAAAAACCTATATTATAGGTAGTGGGCTGTTTTAGGGATTTTTTGATCAAATTATCTGTAGTAGCAATATTAATAATGTTGTGTTTATTCTGCGTGGTGCACTTAAAATAATTATGACCATATCTAGGAATTGATATGATGGGAATTTTCCGATTGTTTACTTGGTGCTTTGATAAACTGAACGCATATACATGGTACTATTTGTGATGTTATGAGCCAGGGAAATAAAGAACTACCCTACCCAGTATGCAACAGGAGTGACGAGCATGCGCGGTAGCCCGGTATAGGTTGTGTCGCCATGACGGCATATTTTTGTTGTGATATGCACGCTCTGAAAGCAAACGTTAAGAACTCAGCCAACACTCCTCGTCTGCATTATTCATAAATAGACAGACAACACATATACTCCGCTGCTTCACAGGCCGCTGGATGTAGCCGGCAAAGTATTCCCATGCAAGCTAGCCGGTCTAGCAAGCACGCGTCATTCAGTCCAAAACGGCCCGATCTATCCACATTCAGAATTGTCTGGCGGTCGTAAGTGATCCCGAAGTGACCACGCTGTAAGCCAGCCATGAAATTTGCAGAATTGTCCGGTATTTTTGACAAATGTTCCATCTTTACCAAGAGCCCCTTGACGCCGAAGTACATCCTGGAGATGCCATCTTGTTAAGAAAAGGCGTTAAAAAAATAAAAGCATGTAAACAACATACGCAAATGTGCGATAAAATAATTGTCGGCGTTAATAGATTGATGAGTTAACGCGTAATTAACGCATTCATTTGTCCACCCCTAATATATATATATATACATATATATATATATATATATATATATATTTTTTTTTTTTTTTTAACTTGAAACTTCCCGCGGGCCAGATCTCGAACGCTGGGCCGTAGTTTGGGGACCACTGCTCAAATTTTAAATTGTGCCGTTGTTAGTTAAGGTAATGTGCATGGGGAAAAAACGTGTTTAGTTAAGTAAAATAACAAGATGAATAGAGTTTCTGTCAAAGTTAACACGTTTAATGCAGATTAAGCCATCATTATTATTAATTCGATTAAAATTTTTAACCCACTTTATCTGACTCAGAACCTCTAAAATGTTTCTGGCAACGCATTTTGCAAGTATTTTTGATGTCACGCATGCGCAAATGGGCGGTTGATACATGAGTACCAAACACTATGGAAGATGCTAAACATCACATCAGCCCTAACAATTGGGAATTTTAGTTAAAAAAAAAAAAAAAACATGAAAAAGTCGACCAATAAAGTATTAGGCACATTCTACAGGAAGCACTTTAAAGCACGTCCATCTTTAAATAGCACATAACTAACACAACAGGTCCAGAATAATGTGGATACAGCAAATATATTTTGTGCTCATATAGACATGATGTTAAAGTGTTTAATAAACACGTTATGTGCATACTGTATATATTTCTTGCTTTCTTGACTCTTTTTTGCCAAGCAAGATGTAATTTTTTTTAATGTAAATGAAAAAAATAACGATATTTAATTGTAGGCTCCAGTTAACACACCACCCGAATGAGGATAAGCGGTAGAGAAAATAGATTGCTGATATTTAATCATTATTCATTCAAAAAATCCACAGCAACCCTTAGATTAATCTGATTAAAAGTGTTAATTGTTTGACAATACTACTTTTTATATCTGATTTAGTGGCATCTGTAGTACCACAATTGTGTGTTGACGGCGTGCTCGCATTCCGCAGTCAAGATGATTTAGATGCATAATATCTTTAGCGACAGCTACTGTGTGAGACCATGTGTGTTATGTAAAGATGAGATTTTTCAGAACAACAGACATGTAATGATTATGTATAAGATAGTGCTGTGACTGTCAACTGTCAAATTATTGTTTTTAATCAGCTTAATCACACTTTTAAATTTAGATCAATCATAATTAATCACAGGTCATTACTTCCTTGCATAATATAAAAGGACTCCAATATTTGGACAAAAAATACATTTTATTGTCAGAATGTTATCCAGGAGACATTTTTTTAAGGGTTTTACTTGAATGCTGCTTATTTAAAGTATTTGCAAAAAAAAAAATATTACACCAGAACACCAGTCAGGATGTATTTTTAGAGTGACATTGTCCAGCAAACACACCAGTCAGAGTCTCCTCACTCATCTTTGCAATGATGAATGCCTTGGCCGGGTCACTGACAATATACCTTTCAGGTAACCATCCGTGATTAAGGTAAAGGAGAATGTATAGTCAAATAAATTGTGTGGTTAATCTGCGTATCATGATTTGTGAAATATTTTTGATGATTATTCACATTAATGAACTCCTTATTTTTGATAGCCTTCGTATATAATAAAACACAGGTATGTCCCATCAATGTTATTTGAAAGCAGAACTTGCTCACAGTCGACACTATTCTGCCTCTGCAATGCCATGAATACATACAGGAAGCTTGTAAAACGGTAACGGGAACCAAGCCTGACCTTTAAAACAAAATTAAAACTGAAACAGTGGGTCCCTTTGGCAGTCTGTAGTAATATAAAAGTTTTAAAAAGGCTATTAATGTCTCTGTCCACATGAACAGATCTTAAGCCCTCCTAACCAAATACACTGGAGGGCAACTTCTGCTTGCTTATATAAAGAGCAAGCAGCAAATATTAAAAAAATATTTTGCTGCACAGGCAGACCCGTAATAAGGAGAATATCTTCATTCATTGCGGAGTAATGATGACTGAGCACTTAGAGAGAGGATTGCGATAAAAAAACAGAGTGTCCTGCAGGGAAGATGGCTGGATGTTAAATAAGTGTTTACTACCTGCCCCGAGAGAATGTGACTCAACTCCTCAAGGGTTGGATTTAAGAAAACGGGTGAAGAGTGTGGGGCACTATGTGGACATCAAGGTTAGAGGGTGCCTCCCGGTCATTTCCCTTCACGTGGCCGCCACCCTACTTCTTTCATCCCTCCTTAGTCTTTCGGACACATGGCTGAATACGCACACACAAACGCACAGCTCTCTTTTCCCTGTGTCTCTTCTTGTGTCTCTTGATGTCCCGGCCTGTGGCATCTCCTGTGTCTCAAGTGACAGGTTGGAGATGTGACAGCTGTCCTTATGCCAGACCAAGCCCGGCCAAAGTCACAACACACACAAACACACTCATCGACAGAGGCAACACCGGGGCTCTACTGCAGGCCTAGAACGGAGGAGGTAAGGACACTCTGTTCGCCTTCTTCGCCCAACTTTAAATGTCATGCCGGATGTAATGGGCCGCTTTGACTGACAGCAGTGTTGTTGTGCAAGGACATGTCCAGCTTCTAGGCGAACTCTACGTGCTCCATTGCATATATGTTTGGCATTCTTAAAAAATAATAACATCCTGAAGATTAGATAATAACATAGCCAATAGTTAGATAGAAACAATTGTCTTTATAGTATGATCCCACATCCCGCCAGATGTCTCCTGGTCCATGGTTATGCTTTGAGTTGCAAGCAAAATTTAAGTAACAAGAACCCCTAACTTTAGTTTGTGTAGGAAATGTCACAAAGAAACCAACCCGTAAGATTCGACCAAAACATCTGATCTCACATCAGCTCATTTCTAGAGATGGACATGCATTTGTTGTACAAGCATATGAAAAAATACATTGGATGTGAAGAACAGTGCTGAGAAGCAGTGGATATTTATTGAATAAAAAACAAATTTAAAAATAACATAGCCGAGCATGTAGCTAGCTAATTTGGCGAAGCAGCTTGAGCGTAGCATTGTTAGTCTGCAGAATGAGTCAATAACGCCAGGCAGTGATGTTAAAATAATACCTAAACGACAAACATTACGGTATCCATAAAAACATGGAGACGCTGGAAGGACATACCGTAGATGCCCACTCTCCAAGGTAAATTCTGTTATTACATAATTTAATAAAACAACTTTAGTTTTTTGTATGAAATTCAGTTGTGTGGTTTTTATACAATATTTCTTATCTGGAAGTTAGAAAACAGTTTGTACCCACAGGCCATCAGGCTTGTGAATGCTAACTTCTAAATGCTAGCTCCCCCCACCCCGTTTTTACCCTTGTCTTTTTGAACAAAAGACAGCTACCTTGACCACCTCCGAACTGTGAACTATCACTGTAGACACTTTTTACATTTGATCACTAAAGACACTTTAACTGCTGCTGTGACCCTAGATCACCTCCATATTTATACTGTTGACTGTCAATCAGAATGTGCAATAATGTTATGTTACTTACTGTGCCTTGTATATACATTTTTATTTTTATTTTTTATTTTTAACTAAGTACTGTGTGACTTGTTGAAGGGTGGACTAGCAAAGTAAGATTTTCATTGTACGGCAAACTGTCTTTTTAACTGTGTATATGGCAATAAATAATCTTGAATCTTGAATTGTTCTGTTTTAGTGACATTTATTTCAGTTCATCAAAGTTTATTTATAAAGTGCTATGAATTAAGGGCTCTGTCACATAACCAACCAAGCTAGTAAGTTGAGGAGCTACTGTATATGTTTGCATGTTTTGACTGTTTGATGTACAATTACGCTATCACACCTCAAAAACAAGAAATTCAGGATCAAGGTAGCAGCTGTGAAAATGCCTCATTGTACAGAGTTGAGGATAGTTTGCTGACAACGTAGCGGAGCTATTGGCAGTGGTGAGGAGAGGGGTAGCAGAGGTGTACTCCAGGGGCCATAACATTCCTGATCCCCTCCACCTCAGAATGCAAGCGCAAGCAAAAATGACCACAACCCAAATGGCACACAGTTTGAAAAAGACCTAATGTCCTCATCTAAAATATTTGCATTTTCCGCCAAACACTTGCCCATAACAAACCTTCAGCTCATACTTCAATTCCACACTCAGGTGTGACAAGATTAGTAGATGATTTACCAGACGGCACTATAACTTCACCCAATGCCAAGGATTAATGCTGTCAAGGGGACAACGTGCAAGGGATTACAGGAGACACATGCTCCACCTGGGATCGTAATGTTGAAATAGGCAGGACCCAAACACACCTTTATACCGTTACTGCAACCAGTCAATCCATGTACAGAACAGTATAGGGTGTGGTTTTTAACAAAGAGCTAATGTTTGTGAATGTGACCCTTAGGTACAGTTGACATTTGGCATGCATTATTTCCAGAGTATTTTATAAGGTCAGAAGAAAAAAACAACCAAAATTGATGGCAATATTTGTCTTTCAAGGAAAAAGGTATTTCAACAAAATAACAAAAAAACAATTGTATAAACATTGTGCGTTTATAGAGCTGCGACCAAAGACCCAATCAAAGTTCTTTGGAACAAGTGTGATATGACCAATTGGTGTGTCAAATAGCAGATTATATTTCACTAAAGTCATTTAAGTGATTGTGGCCAAGTGCCACAAAATAATGTGTCACTGTTGATAGCATGGCATAGCCTTTGTTTTCTGTGCAGATTCAGTGTGCGTTACCGTCGGGCTTCTAGCCAAAAAAGGGTGACTCAAGTATGATCGCTTGCATGTGGAATATTACATCCGTGTGCGTTTCGAGTAATGAATGAAAGCCTGCTGTACAGTATGCTTGCGCCCATCTTTGGAAAAAACTGCATAATTTGAGCTGAAAACACAAGATTTCAAATGAAGTAATTGGCGCTACAGTTTGTTTATTTAGGCATTTTTTTAAGCAATAATATTAAATGTATTAACAATGCTTGTTCACTGATAGTGTTACAGGGCGTTTTTATCCTTCTGCATTCAATATGGGATTGTTGTATTATATATTTATTTAATTTTAGGAGTTCAATTCAAACCAAAGTAAGATATCAATTAAACAGTCAAGAAGTTTTTATGATTCAAAGGTAAACTATAATAATGAACTTTTTTGAAAGTGTTAAAATTATTATAAGATATTTTTTGTACCTAGTGTCCAAATCCAGTTAGGCAGGATATCATAGTTATTTTTTTTATTTTTTATTATTTTTGTATTTTTATATGATATCTTTTTTGCACTTCTGTTAATATATAATTGTAATTCTTTATTTTATTCATTATGGTGTTTAAAAGTACACTGATCACTATTTTGCACTATTTTTAATCATTAAAAATTGTCAAAAACACTTTGGGGTTGTTAAGAAGAACTTTTAAATAAAATAATGAACAACTGCTTTAATATTTTACTGCGTGTTTATAGTGAATCCATAGAATATGATCGTTTCCCTTTTTGAGTTGAACTACTAAAATAAATACATTTGAAGAACGATTATTCTAATCTATTGAGATGCACAGTCTGATATGCAGTATATGGAGCAAACCTTTAATATTTTGCAATCAAATGCAAAATTCTACCTTTTACTATAATCCCCAAATGGTACTTTGAATTTACTTGAGGTCTAATGGGTTTGGATGGCATTAATTAATTGAAAAAGGTCCACATAAAATATGGGGTATTATGGATATGTATAGTTTATTCGGCAAAAAAAATGTTAAAGTCATACGTGACAAAACAAGACATTATTACACAAAGGTTTAAAAGTAGATAATATTCAATTTGGAAGATGAGCATTTTAGGGTGTTACAGAAAAATAAAATGCAATGTACAACTTGATATACTGCGAGGGCGGAAAGTAGGCCAGATGGAAGTAATTCCATGGAGGCATGAAAGTGTGTGGGGGGTGGGGGAGATACTCTCCGGAGAATCCTCTGAAGCTCTGCAGGGGTTTCTAGCAGGTAGGTGGGAAGATTCATGTGAAGACATAGCGTGGGTGGCTGTGGGGACTAGGGGGGAGACACGACAGGTCACAATCCATAAAGGCAGGACAACGTGACCTTTGGTATCAGAAGGTCGTGTTGGGGTCACTGGGTCATTAGGGAGAGGATTTGAGCTCCATGTTCTCTTAACACCCAAGCTATGATGGTGGATTTCATTGTTATTAAATTGTAATTATGAGACTCCTTGGAAGAGTTTCTTCAAACAATGTTTTACCAGTTGGCATTTCTGAAAGGCTTGTGATATTTCGTCATTTCCAGACATAAAAAGATGGATTCATATTGCTTAGTCTTTTACAGTTTCTTTTCCGTGTATTTACTTGTGGCGGGCCGATACAAATACATTTGGACTGCCACAAATACATTTGGCACTACCCTCCCTCATAAATATGTTATAAATGGGAATGTTAAATGTATATTCTTAACACACCTCATGTGGACTTGGTCTGCCAGAGAATAAAAATACTTTGCAGAAGGGATCAGTGAGTATTTATATCCCTCTACAGCACAGGCGACAAACTCAAAGGCCTGGGGACCGAACTGACCAGCCACATCACTTTATGTGGCCAGCGAAAGCCTGGAATTAATAATAGAAAGTACTTTAACTTTTCTTACAAAATGTATTTGTTCTTTCCACTTTAAAAGAAAAAATACATGTATTAGATGCAATTGCACATTTTTTAAACTTTAAGATCATTTAATAATGCAACAAAATCATATAACCATACATTTCAAACTGCTTGTTAGTTAAAATAAAAATAATAATAAATCATATCTACTTGACCTATGATTTCCATTCATCCATTTTCTACCGCTTATTCCCTTTTGGGGTCGCTGGTGCCTATCTCAGCTAAGATTTCTTCCTATGATTTCAAAGTAAGTAATTCATCAAATTGTACACTGTAAAAATATCATCAGATTTTCCAGTAAAAACTGGCAGCTCAGTTACCAGAAACAAAAAACTAACAAAAAATATAGTACCGTTTTTCTATTTACATTAATATGCTGTAAAAACAAACACTGTACATTTCACGGTAAAATTGTGACAGAGCAGCAAGTTTTCACCGAAAAATCAAAAACAGTTTTTTACAGTGTATGTAAGAACAATATCATAATACAATGAAGAGGCTATTGTATAATATGAGGTAAAACCTTAAACTTTGTATTCATAGATTATTCACGATTATAAGCGGCTCTCAAAGGGCAGCCATAACTGCGATGTGACCCTCAATGAAAACAAGTTCGACACCCCTGCTCTATATTCTTTTTTAAAACAGCCACCCATTTACAGACATTTTCTAGTCTTTTTTGGAGACTCTTATCACACAGAAACATATATTGCTCTTTTCAACGAGCAGTGGGTGCTACTGTGGGCCTTACACCCTTCTCAAAGCACTCAGTCTTGTATGTGACATTTGATAAAACAAAAAGAAGCACAGAAGAAAATTCATTTGTAGTTCTAAACATACAAGTTTGTACTCACTTTTTGTCCTGCTATTCCTCTCTCATACAGCATCCATTACAGTTACATGCACATGTGTCATGGACAAATATAGGTTTGCAGCTATCGATTATTTTAGTAACAAGTCATAACTGTCATTCTATTTTTCCAATAAATGCGTATCAACAACACTGTTGATAGCCGGGAAACCTGATGAGGTAAACTCAAACTTCACATTCCCTAAAAGTGAGAAGAAGTTTCCATCACTACAAATGGTGTAGAGCCAGCCCTGTGTGCATTAATACAATCTAAAAAAAAAAAAGACTCCGCTGTTTGCCGCCCACACAACAACACTCTCATGTGCACTCAATAGCACCGGCCGTGCAGAAACTATGTCCACGTGTTTAAAGTTATGCGGTCCGTATTTTTTTTTACTAAAGGTACACCAATTAAACGATTAATCAAAGCAACATAATATAAATCAAAGCTCTTTTCCAATCAAATTAAACGATTAATAATTTCAACCTTAGTCAAATATGCACAATGTAAGTTGACGTTATCTAGCCACCCTGCCTCCGCAGCCCACCACCACAAATATTTCACTCTTGTGGAAAACAGTGCAGTATAGAAACTAATTAAACTACTGTTGTTTGTTGAAGTGAAGAATTGCACTGCAGAAAATATGGTAATACTTTGCCCATGTCACTAAACTAAATCCAACAATAGTAGAAATATATTTTCGAGCAATGCAGTCAAGTTCTATGCAAATGCAAACTAAATCCAGAAGAATAACTAAATAAATCCCTTTGTGTGCCCCTAAGAACCAAACCAGAATGGGACAGGTAGGTGCCATAGAGCATGGATAGATAAAGGTCAGGGCACTCACATTTTCTGTTTTTGTTTTTCCCCTTATCATGTGGCGAGGTTCTAGTGGCACTAGTCATGTGTCACAACAAGGAATAAAAGAAAATGCCCGACGACCCCACCTCGGGGTATGACCTTTTTGACAATGCGTCTGTCACTGCCATACAGGGGGTGTTGGGTCAGTGAAGGCGCACTGACAACAGGCAAGAGCCTCATCAAAAATACAAATTACCACCTGGATCTCAACAGACAAAACTGACCTATATGTCTACCAAGAGAATCACCGAACAGTAAAGCGTCAGTGAATAAAGAAAAAAAACATTTGGAAACTTACGGGAACTTAATTAATATTAATTTAGTTCCTTTGGTAGTGATTTGTTGCGTTTAGCAAATACAATTTTAAAATATTTAATGGGTACAATACTTTTATTTTTATTCATTACAGTCATCCCTTGTCACATCACGCTTCAAATATAGCATATCGCAGATTTTAAAAATATTTTAAAGCACTGGTTGGCTTAGCCTCAGGCAGCATTACTAGATTGGAATAAAAGAGAGTAAAGCGTGTTATTCCATGTCAAGGGCGTTGTTCACATTGCAGGTCAATTCAGATTTTTCTTGCCAATATGTGATTGTCAAGGGTGTACCCCGCCTTCCGCCTAAATGCAGCTGGGTCAACCCCGCGACCCCGAGAGGTACATACAAGCGGTAAGAAAATGGATGGATAGATGGTGACCTGTACCTGTATTTTTCGTATTATTTTCAAATCCGACCCAGGCTTTTTTTATTTGTGGACAAATAGATATGTATGTGATGCGACTGCTGTCTGAACGATCGGGTCGCGTTCATCTGATCAATACGTCGTCAAAAAGCGAGGAGACATCATTTTTCGTTAAAACAGAAGGTCACAAAATAAATAGGTGACAAATGAGCAGAAAACATGCAAAAAATACATTTAAGGAACTCACGGTAGTGTTCTGCCACAGGCTCGCAGACGCCGAAGCAAATGTCCCACAAACTGCGAGAGACAAAATGCTTGCCGTAGTACTTCTTAATGTTTTACATGTAATCATTTATTTCAGAATATGTTGACTTTGTTTACAAAAAACCTTAACATTGCCACAAATGCACTAGGACTGAGACCTACTAAAATTGGAGCCATGTTTTCGTAAGCACTGCAGCAAGTGTGATGTCAAGTAACTTCTGCTTTATTTAGTAGTTATTTTGTATGGTTCTTAGACTACAATTGTAGTTGGTGTGAACGTATGTGTGTGTGAATGTGTGTGTGTGTGTGTGTGTGCGCTTGTAAAACATAAAAATAATTTACAGTTTACTTCAACAGGTTTTCTCTATTTAAAAGTAGAATTCCTGTAAGCTGAAATTTGAACATTTCTACTGACACAGATGACATAAAATCATATAATTGTTGTTTGACAAAAATCATTAAAGATTTTTTTGCAGCCTTGTCTGACGTCGTGTCACTTTTTAAAGTCAGTACCTTATTATGTACTGAATTAGTCACATAATTTAGTTTCTTCAATTTTCACAGCTATATGTGATGTTCTGGTTTCCATCTTATCTTTAATGTGTCTGATGGCCATATGCAGTGTGCCTCTTGTATACTAGGGGGCCTTTTGTGGTCATTTCAGCTTGTTCAGCTATGTTAGATGTAAATACAGTGGAAGAAGATGATGCTACATGCTAATACTGTAAGTGAGCGCTAGTAACTTTAAAGCTACGGGTCTAAAAGATAAATACAACTTTCCACTACTTTTTGATGTTGTTGGTAATGTTGTAATGTGTTTAAATGATATTTGAGGATATTGGGATCATCAGAGACATACAAAAAGATAGCTTTTTTAGTCAACTGCGATTGTAGCTGAGATAGGCGCCAGCGCCCCCCGCGACCCCAAAAGGGAATAAGCGGTAGAAAATGGATGGATGGATGGATGTTTTAGAAGGTTTCTGTTCAGTAGTTCTCTTAAATGGGGTGTCTTCTTTGGGAACATTCTGATATGTATTAAACAAGAAAACAAGTCTCTGTTTTATTATACTTTAAAAATACTGACCTATTTCACTTTCCTTGAGCTGTACTTGGTGCTCGTTTGAGTAGTAAAATGGGATCAAAGGTCACTACTGCATACGTTGGATTGGAAAAACACGGCCATGTGACAGTGCCTGCCGGAAGCTGGGTCGCTGACATAAGAATATGTCCTTGCAAGCCATAATCGATAATTATAAAAATTGTGACATAAATAAAAGTAATTATCAGTATTAAACTCAATGTAACAGAGTGAAAGTAGCGCTTCCCTTTCACAAAAATGCTCAAGTAAAAGTAAAAAACTACTCTGACAAGTACAATTTATCCAAAAAGTTAGGATTTTCGGGGTAAAGGGAAGGTGGGACACCGGCTGGTAGCTTACCATTAGATCAGGATCGAGGTTAGGTCTTTTGAGCAGAGCATATATAAAAAACTTTTTGGAATGCTAGAGGAACAGTGCCAGAGGAAAGTGATATGTTATTAATATTTAGCACTGATGGTACTTATATGACAAACAGCTCCCTGTAAGTTTCCCAGGAAATGGGTCAAGTAAACGTGTTGTTTGTTTTGTTCAATTTAAGAGTCGCAAGACTTCCTCTAATGCTATTTCTTCAAAAAGAGAGGGATTATTTTGGAGGGTAATATCCATCGTACATACATTTGTATCTGCAATAATAGTGCCCAGTTGGAGCTGTGACGCGTCATCTTTTATCTCCTTTTGAAAAACTTCAATTTTCTATTAAAGAAATTCATTAAGTCATCAGCCGAGTGGGTGGAACTACTGGGGCGAGGAGTCCCTTGTTGGGTTAGCTATGCTACTATACCGAACAAATATTTAGGATCGTTTTTATTGAGGCGGACAAAACTGGAGTTGTTATTAGTTTTATCTAAGGTAAGCATGTGTTTATAAATTATTAAAAAATTATTAAACTATCACTCCATGCTTGATGGAAAACATCAAGTTTAGTTGCACGTAATTTGCATTCCAGCTTTCTACATGATAATTTAGGAGCTCAGTTTTTTTTTGGAAACCAAGGGCTATGTCTTTTAGGGGACTTTTTTAGCTTTGACATTGCTATACTATCAATGGTGTTGCGCAGGGCATCTGATGGGGTATTCATATGGATAATAAAATCTAACATTACAATTATATTACCTGCATGCATCACTAGATCAGCGACAAACTCTGAAAATTCACTGATAATGTTTGAATAGGGCCCTGGGGGGGCGATAGAAAACAGCCAGGTAGAGAGGTAGTGGTGTGACAGACCTCATAATAATTTATATTTATTACTTAGGTTAAGCGTAAGGTTAAGGATCATTGGATATTAGTGCGACCCCTCCACCCCTTTTAAAGGGCTGGGCAACATGTGCACTCGTATAGTTGGGAGGAGATGCCTCGTTAAGCGGTAAAAAAATAATCTGGTTTAAACCAGGTTTTACTGAGACCAATGACGTAAAGATTGTTGTCTGTAATGACCTCATCAATTAATACATTTTGGGGGATAATGATCTGATGTTTAAACAACCCATGTTATAGGTATTGGGCTGTATTGAGGAATCTTTGTTCATGGTATCCATAGTACTGATACAAATAATGTAACTTTTTTTGTGTTTTGCGGCCTAAATAATTTTGATCACTTTTAGGAATTGATATGATGGTGAGCTTGAGATGATTTGCTTGGTGCTGCGATAGATTATACTTCTGGGTTTACAGAGTCAAAATAACCCAAAGATCAATTTCTCTGGGTTAGTGTTCTCTGGGTGTCTTAAGGTGTGTTACCAACAATAGGCTCTGAATACAAATCATTTGAGAATACGCACATACACACACAAATGCACACGCACGAACACACAATTTAACAATCATCATTGGAGGCCAAATAAACATGACATTCAAAACCCTGAATTGTTCAATTTAAAGATTACCTATACATTAAACCAAACCAAATTTGTTCTTGGATGCTGGTAGACCTCCATTTTGATCAAATTTGGAAATAATTTTCCATAAAAATAATGGGTATACAGCAGAAAAAGCAAAAGCAAACCAAACAGAGAGCTATTCTTTTGATGCTTGCTGAATTGCGCTCTCAGGAGTTTTGTGGTGAGAAAGGCATGATGTCATTAAGACGGGCTGAACGATTAATTACATTTGCAATGTAATTATGATGATACAAAATTTGGTGTTCTAACCGCAGAAAAGCCGCGGTTTGACTAGGCCACATGACAAGTAAGCGAACAAGCGGAGCAGGCAGAGGGAGAAGTCAAAACTGCAATGTTTTGTGTGGTTAAACCAGGTTGGTTGTTGTACCTGCAGATTGTCATTTCAAATTGTGAAAACTTTCTTATTGAATCAATGTGTTAAGATTGTGATTTGAAGACAACCATAAAATAACGCAGTGGCTAGCCTTCTATGCCACTGACGAGAGCATACACTGCACATGTAAGTGCAGCGAGCTAGGACCCAGCATCAATCGCTAGCTCGCTCGGCATTGTCAACAGGTGTGTAAGTATAAGCCAGGGTCTTATAAAGATGATTACTGATGTAATGGAAGCTTAACATGAAGGAAGGAAGACAGTCATGACAAATTTAGTAGGCACTTTATCACCGTCACACATTAGAGCCGTCAAGTAAAGTATATAAGCGCTGCGCGCTACATACTGTTTGACCACACCGAACAACGTAAAGGTCTCACAAAAGTACGTTACGCCAACATCGAGCTGATCAATTATTGTATACTGTACGTGATCAAAAATAAATATTGGCAGAGGTAAAAGGATGACATACATACTGAATGGCCAAGGGTTTAGTAATTAAAGGTCAATATCAAGCATTCAGCACAGTTTGCAGTGTTGTAGTCATTTTCATTTGAGTTTGTGTGAATTATTACCAACTTATATATACTCATTTTTGCACCTCATTTATTTAAGTTATTGTGGTGAATGCTGAAAAAACTACAAAGTATGTAGTAAATGTATCATTATATTACTGATAGGAATGAACAATGTATATATAATAAATTGTTGCGATCTGTGACTCAGATCTTCACATGTTTATTTTTCCATCTTTGTTTCATTCTCTTCTGACCCACTTACTTCCTGTTTAGTCCGTTACCATGGTTACACATTGATTTCACCTGCTCCTCGTTTTTCTACACACCTGGTTCTCCTTGATTTCTCCCTATATAAGCTTTCCTCTTTTCTTTGTTCAGTCTCGGATCCTAATTTGCCCACGCGCAACAGTGACGACTCTCGACCTTCATCTTTGTATGTATATTCTCGCTAGCTTTTACGCTAAGCCATTTGTTTATTTAATAAATCCATTTATAACTTACCTTGTTGTGTTCATCGCTTCGACGCATCCCCGGAAGAACCAATCCGGCATTACAATGCCACACAAGCGTCACAGTAGGATCCGAGCATCAAAATGTTTTTCCGCGTCGAAACCACGGGAGGAACCCTTCGACTTGGGTTTGTGGTTGGAGCTCGTGGCTTGGGAGCAGGAAAGACTTGACTGTGGGCCTGAAGTACCCTCCGAAGCCGTTCGCGCTGCCCCGAAGAGGCGGGGGGTCCAGTGGAGAGGCCCCCCGCACGGCAGTAATGTTCCAGCACCACTTATTCCTCCCCATGGACACAGCAAGTTTCACCCCGTCCAGGATTCACCCGTCATTACCGGTAATCCTGCTTGTTTTTTTTCAAATCATTCCTTAAGCTGCCATGACACTTTTTCTGACACAAGCGATGACGTCAATTGGGGAACGCCCACCGGTGACGCAACACCGGCCTCTGTTGATGACATTTTTTCAGAAGATTTTTATATTGTGGACAGTAATTCTCATTCCCAACCTTTTTTGAATATCAATAACATTCATGACAAGATACAGAATTATCAGGATATTTTTTCTTATTATTCTAGTCAACCTCAGTCACCTAGTTTTTCTCCTACACCTCCTTTAAAACCTCATTCTCCGGCCAAGTCCAAGGTGTTTCCTCCCTTTTCTAAAGGAAATTCTGGACAAATTAAAGGGGAGGAGTCGGCCCGCCTCCAAGCCTCCCACCACCCTCCCTTAAGGTCAGTCCCTGACCATAGGGAACGGGTCTGGGATCCCCGTCTGGAGGAAGGGGCTATGACCTATAGCTGTGCTACGGAGGTAGCACAGATACTACCCTCTAAACCACAGCCACCATGTAGACCTCCTCCACCTGTTTTTCCCCCGGCCAAATCTCAACGGCCTTGTAGACCTCCTCCACCTGTTTTTCCCCTGGCCAAGTCTCAACGGCCTTGTAGACCTCCTCCACCTGTTTTTCCCCCGGCCAAGTCTCAACGGCCTTGTAGACCTCCTCTACCTGATTTTTCCCCGGCCAAATCTCAACGGCCTTGTAGACCTCCTCCACCTGTTTTTCCCCCGGCCAAGTCTCAACGGCCTTGTAGACCTCCTCCACCGGTGTTCGGACTCGCGAGGTCATTACCTCCAGCACGTCCTCCACCACCGGTGTTCTGCACTGCTCCCAGTCTGGTTCTCACACCAGCACATGACTCTCGCCTGGTTTTCAAGCCAGAATTAGACTCTCGCCTGGTTTTCACACCAGAAAATGTTGCTAGCCTGGTTCTCAAGCCAGCACTAGACTCCCACCTGGTTCTCACACCAGCCTCCGACCCAGAACTGGTTCTCATACCAGTTACAGACTTTAGCCTGGAGCCCACTCCAGTACCAGCTCCAGAGCTGGAGCCTACTCCAGTACCAGCTCCACGCCGCCAAGCGCCGGTACCAGCTCCGCGCCGCCAAGCACCGCCGACGACGGGGCTGGAGCCCACACCAGCGTCGACGACGGGGCTGGAGCCCACACCAGCGTCGACGACGGGGCTGGAACCTTCACCTATGTCGACAGGGCTGGAGCCCACTCCAGTGCCAGCTCCTCGACAAGCGCCGGTACCAGCTCCACGCCGCCAAGCACTGCCGACGAAGAAGCTGGAGCCCACACCGGCGCCGACGATGAGGCTGGAGCTCACACCAGTCACGACTCCTGCGGCTCCCAGGCCGCCTCCGACGACTCCTGCGGCTCCCAGGCCGCCTCCGACGACTCCTGCGGCTCCCAGGCCGCCTCCGACGACTCCTGCGGCTCCCAGGCCGCCTCCGACGACTCCTGCGGCTCCAGCACCCGCATCATCCTCGCCAGCTGCACTCGGGCCTGCTTTGGCTGCAGTCCCCGCACCCTCGTCTGCTGCTTCCAAGCCTGCTGGGATTTCGGTGCTGAGGCGTCGTCCACCACGTCGATCACGGGCGTGGCCTCTGCGAGGTCATCCTCCTCGCCAGACACTCCCTCCTCCATGTCGGCCACGGATGTGGCCGTGCCCGGGTCGTCCGCCTCGCCGGGCACCTCATCCTGCGATGCGGCCACTAATGTGGCCTTTTCGAGGTCGCCCGCCAAAACTTTTTCGGCAGCGGCGTTCCATCCGCCGCCGCCACTTGACTTGTCCTCGGTGGATTCGGGGACACACGACTTGGCGACCCTCCACCGTGGCCTCCCTCCGCCCTCCCTTCGTTTGTGGACTCTGTTTTTGGGGAGGGGGTTCAAGTTGTTTCTTATTTGTTTTTGTTTTCTTTGAGACATCTGGAATCTGTCTTTTTGGGGGGGGGAATACTGTTGCGATCTGTGACTCAGATCTTCACATGTTTATTTTTCCATCTTTGTTTCATTCTCTTCTGACCCACTTACTTCCTGTTTAGTCCGTTACCATGGTTACACATTGATTTCACCTGCTCCTCGTTTTTCTACACACCTGGTTCTCCTTGATTTCTCCCTATATAAGCTTTCCTCTTTTCTTTGTTCAGTCTCGGATCCTAATTTGCCCACGCGCAACAGTGACGACTCTCGACCTTCATCTTTGTATGTATATTCTCGCTAGCTTTTACGCTAAGCCATTTGTTTATTTAATAAATCCATTTATAACTTACCTTGTTGTGTTCATCGCTTCGACGCATCCCCGGAAGAACCAATCCGGCATTACAATGCCACACAAGCGTCACATAAATCTGATATTAATCATAATACAGATTAATTATTTGTGAGAGGAAATTTAAAAAATTCTAGAATATGTCCATCCATCCATCCATTTTCTACCGCTTGCCCCTTTCGAGGAATATAGAGTAAAAAAAAGTAATTATTCTGGGTTTGACTGTCATACCAGCTTTAATCTACTCTTATTTTCTATTGGGATTCAACCATACTTGCCTACCCTCCCGATTTTCCCGGGAGAATCCCGAATTTCAATGCCCCTACAGAAAATCTCTCAGGGCAACCATTCTCCCGAATTTCTCCCGATTTACACCCAGACAACAATATTGGGGGCGTACCTTAAAAGCACGGTCTTTAGCGTCCTCTACAACCTGTCGTCACGTACGCTTTTCCACCATACAAACAGTGTGCCGGCCCAGTCACATAATATATGCGGCTTTAGTACACTTATAAAGGAATGCAAGGCATATTTGATCAACAGCCATACAGGTCATACTGACGTTGGCCGTATAAACAACTTTAACATTTTTACAAATATGCGCCACACTGTGAACACACACCAAAAAAAAAACGACAAACACATTTCGGGAGAACATCCGCACCGTAACACAACGTAAACACAACAGAACAAATACCCAGACACCCTCGCAGCACTAACCCTTCCGGGATGCTACAATATACACCCCCGCGACCACCAAATACCCCCCCGCCCCCAACCTTGCCTACCTCAACCCTGCCCCCCACACCTCAATCCCCTCCCCCATCTCTCAAATTTGAAGTATGGATTTAACCAATAGTAAGTTGTTTATTTCCATGTTGGGAAAATGTTTTCAACCCACTAAAATAATCTGCTTTCAAAAAATTTAAAAAAATTCAATGAATCAATCAGTCAATGTTTATTTCTATAGCGCTAAATTACAGGTGTCTCAAAGGGCTGCACAAGCGACAACGACATCCTCGGTTCTGAGCCCATATCAGGGCAAGGAAAAACTCAACCCAGTGGGTTGAATTTCCACAGCAAAGATCAATTTATTTAATAAAATTTACTTTTTGGGCGGGAAGAGCTATGGTCATGTTTAATGTTATTGAAGGTATAAAGAAAATAGACAAACGAGGAAAAAATACCTTCACCAGGAAGCGCAAAAGTGTTCTTTGATTTTAGAAACGTCATCTTATGTGCTCTGCATCATTTTCAAAGCCTGAATGATGGGCAAGATGAAAGCATGTTAATATTCTGGGGAGCAGTCTATCTGAACTCCCTTTAAACGTGGCCGTCCTGTTACATTTTCTCAGTGGGCTGGAAGCTGTGTACTACCAGATGTTAAAACCACCTGGCAGTGGTCTCAGCAGGACATTTAACATGTTGAGCATGTTAATTAACCCAAATTACTACTAAATGCTGGAGCTCAGAGAACCAGGCACTAGAAGTAAAACAGTCAAAGCTCTTCATCAAGATCAGTAACTGATTCTTCAAAAACTTCAAAAAAAACAACTGAACTTTTAATGCTATTTGCTTATTTATTTTAAAAATCCTGGAAATTTCTGTTTTGCAAGAGCATCAAATGTGTGTAGGTTTTTTCTTGGGGCAAAATCAGTCCTGGAATTTTAGAGGAAAGTCCACTTGGCCTTTGGCGTATTTAAACTTTTGAGGGCACAAAGGCCAAATGTCATGGCAGAAAGGCCATCAAATAAAATAATGATTTTATGTCCACAGTCATAGTTAATGTGGCTTAGAAGCAAAGGATGATTAAATGTTTAATATGCATTTCTTTCCATTAAATAAAATAAGTTGTTTATTTCACATACATTTTTGTTTCTTAATAATGTATTTCATTTGCTCAAAACGACCATACCATATTGGGGACATTATATTATTTAGTGCATGCCCGGGAGTGTTTTTTAATATGGTTTTCAATTAAATTTTTGTTAAAGTAGACCAGTCCAGTGGGTTAGAGAAAATCGCAAAACCTGCACACATTGTCACGTTGCGTCGCTAAATATGAGCAGTGTGTTGCATATAACATGTTGAGAGTTTATTGTCCTCTTATGCTTTCAAACATTACCAATCTTTTTTAATTTAGCTTAGCTCATCCAATGTATTCATTCAGTGCACTGGGTTTTGAGCAGTCGCACTGCTGCTGTTTGCCATTGAAAGCTAAGTTCTATCTTTCTATCTGTGTGCTAACATGAATTCATTAACGTGGACCCCGACTTAAACAAGTTGAAAAACTTATTTGGGTGTTACTATTTAGTTGTCAATTGTACGGAATATGTACTGTACAGTATAATCTACGAATAAAAGTTTCAATCAATCAATCAATCAATCAATACTTCTACAGATACCATGAACAAAAATGCCTAAAAAATTGGTCAATTAAGTCAATAGAGACCACAATCTTAATGTCATTGGTCTCAGTGAAAACCAGATGAAGGTTTTCCGCTTAACGAGGCAATTCCTCCTAACTATAGGAGTGAACATATTGTTTGTTCCTTTAAAAGTGGTGGAGGGCTCAAACTATCCATCCATCCATCCATCATCTTCCGCTTATCCGAGGTCGGGTCGCGGGAGCAACAGCCAAAGCAGGGAAACCCAGACTTCCCTCTCCCCAGCCACTTCGTCTAGCTCTTCCCGGGGGATCCCGAGGCGTTCCCAGGCCAGCCAGGAGACATAGTCTTCCCAACGTGTCCTGGGTCTTCCCCGTGGCCTCCTACCGGTTGGACGTGCCCTAAACACCTCCCTAGGGAGGCGTTCGGGTGGCATCCTGACCAGATGCCCGAACCACCTCATCTGGCTCCTCTCGATGTGGAGGAGCAGCGGCTTTACTTTGAGTTCCTCCCGGATGGCAGAGCTTCTCACCCTATCTCTAAGGGAGAGCCCCGCCACACGGCGGAGGAAACTCATTTCGGCCGCTTGTACCCGTGATCTTATCCTTTCGGTCATGACCCAAAGCTCATGACCATAGGTGAGGATGGGAACGTAGATCGACCAGTAAATTGAGAGCTTTGCCTTCCGGCTCAGCTCCTTCTTCACCACAACGGATCGGTACAACGTCCGCATTACTGAGGACGCCGCACCGATCCGCCTGTCGATCTCACGATCCACTCTTCCCTCACTCGTGAACAAGACTCCTAGGTACTTGAACTCCTCCACTTGGGGCAGGGTCTCCTCCCCAACCCGGAGATGGCACTCCACCCTTTTCCGGGCGAGAACCATGGACTCGGATTTGGAGGTGCTGATTCTCATTCCGGTCGCTTCACACTCGGCTGCGAACCGATCCAGCGAGAGCTGAAGATCCCGGTCAGATGAAGCCATCAGGACCACATCATCTGCAAAAAGCAGAGACCTAATCCTGCGGTTACCAAACCGGAACCCCTCAACGCCTTGACTGCGCCTAGAAATTCTGTCCATAAAAGTTATGAACAGAATCGGTGACAAAGGACAGCCTTGGCGGAGTCCAACCCTCACTGGAAATGTGTTCGACTTACTGCCGGCAATGCGAACCAAGCTCTGGCACTGATCGTACAGGGAGCGGACCGCCACAATAAGACAGTCCGATACCCCATACTCTCTGAGCACTCCCCACAGGACTTCCCGAGGGACACGGTCGAATGCCTTCTCCAAGTCCACAAAGCACATGTAGACTGGTTGGGCAAACTCCCATGCACCCTCAAGAACCCTGCCGAGAGTATAGAGCTGGTCCACAGTTCCACGACCAGGACGAAAACCACACTGTTCCTCCTGAATCCGAGGTTCGACTATCCGACGTAGCCTCCTCTCCAGTACACCTGAATAAACCTTACCGGGAAGGCTGAGGAGTGTGATCCCACGATAGTTGGAACACACCCTCCGGTCCCCCTTCTTAAAGAGAGGAACCACCACCCCGGTCTGCCAATCCAGAGGTACCGCCCCCGATGTCCACGCGATGCTGCAAAGTCTTGTCAACCAAGACAGCCCCACAGCATCCAGAGCCTTAAGGAACTCCGGGCGGATCTCGTCCACCCCTGGGGCCTTGCCACCCAGGAGCTTTTTAACTACCTCAGCGACCTCAGCCCCAGAAATAGGAGAGTCCACCACAGATTCCCCAGGCACTGCTTCCTCATAGGAAGACGTGTTGGTGGGATTGAGGAGGTCTTCGAAGTATTCCTTCCACCTATCCACAACATCCGCAGTCGAGGTCAGCAGAACACCATCCGCACCATACACGGTGTTGATAGTGCACTGCTTCCCCTTCCTGAGGCGGCGGACGGTGGTCCAGAATCGCTTCGAAGCCGTCCGGAAGTCGTTTTCCATGGCTTCCCCGAACTCTTCCCATGTCCGAGTTTTTGCCTCCGCGACCGCTGAAGCTGCACACCGCTTGGCCTGTCGGTACCTGTCCACTGCCTCCGGAGTCCTATGAGCCAAAAGGACCCGATAGGACTCCTTCTTCAGCTTGACGGCATCCCTCACCGCTGGTGTCCACCAAGGGGTTTTAGGATTGCCGCCCCGACAGGCACCAACTACCTTGCGGCCACAGCTCCGATCTGCCGCCTCGACAATAGAGGTGCGGAACATGGTCCACTCGGACTCAATGTCCAGCACCTCCCTCGTGACATGTTCAAAGTTCTTCCGGAGGTGGGAATTGAAACTTTGTCTGACAGGAGACTCTGCCAGACGTTCCCAGCAGACCCTCACAATGCGTTTGGGCCTCCCAGGTCGGTCCGGCATCCTCCCCCACCATCGCAGCCAACTCACCACCAGGTGGTGATCGGTAGAAAGCTCCGCCCCTCTCTTCACCCGAGTGTCCAAAACATGAGGCCGCAAATCCGATGACACAACTACAAAGTCGATCATGGAACTGCGGCCTAGGGTATCCTGGTGCCAAGTGCACATATGGACACCCTTATGTTTGAACATGGTGTTTGTTATCGACAAACTGTGACGAGCACAAAAGTCCAATAACAAAACACCCCTCGGGTTCAGATCCGGGCGGCCATTCTTCCCAATCACGCCTCTCCAGGTTTCACTGTCGTTGCCAACGTGAGCGTTGAAGTCTCCCAGTAGGACAAGGGAATCACCCGGGGGAGCACTTTCCAGTACTCCCTCGAGTGTTCCCAAAAAGGGTGGGTACTCTGAACTGCTGTTTGGTGCATAAGCACAAACAACAGTCAGGACCCGTCCCCCCACCCGAAGGCGGAGGGAGGCTACCCTTTCGTCCACCGGGTTGAACTCCAACGTACAGGCTTTGAGCCGGGGGGAAACAAGAATTGCCACCCCAGCCCGTCGCCTCTCACTGCCGGCAACGCCAGAGTGGAAGAGGGTCCAATCCCTCTCGAGAGAAGTGGTTCCAGAGCCCTTGCTGTGCGTCGAAGTGAGTCCAACTATATCCAGCCGGAATTTCTCGACTTCGCGCACTAGCTCAGGCTCCTTCCCCCCCAGTGACGTGACGTTCCACGTCCCAAGAGCTAGCTTCTGTAGCCGAGGATCGGACCGCCAAGTGCCCTGCCTTCGGCTGTCGCCCAGCTCACAATGCACCCGACCTCTATGGCCCCTGCTATGGGTGGTGAGCCCATTGGAGGGGTGACCCACGTTGCCTCTTCGGGCTGTGCCCGGCCGGGCCCCATGGGAACAGGCCAGGCCACCAGGCGCTCGCCATCGTGCCCCACCTCCGGGCCTGGCTCCAGAGGGGGGCCCCGGTGACCCGCGTCCGGGCAAGGGAAATCTGGGTCCATGGTTTTTCATCTTCATAAAGGTCTTCGAGCTGCTCTTTGTCTGATCCCTCACCTAGAACCTGTTTGCCTTGGGAGACCCTACCAGGGGGCTTTATGCCCCCGGACAACATAGCTCCTAGGATCATTGGGACACGCAAACTCCTCTACCACGATAAGGTTGCAGCTCAGAGAGGAGCAATAATTTGAGGTGCTTACTATGATGTCTGTTACACCACTACCTCTGCAACTGGCTGTCATCTATCGCTCCCCTGGCCCTATTCGGAATTTATCAGCCAATTATCAGAGTTTGTTGCTGATCTAGTGACGCAAGCAGATAATATAATTATAATATGCATATGAATACTCCATTAAACCCTCCGTCCGTGGGACACCAGACTGTAATAAATGACTGTGTTCTTAATATAGATCTAGTCCTTGTCCGGTATACTAAATTAATGTCCGATCACTACCCTATAAAATTTGGAGTTCTGATTCATTGTCAACAAGCTACTAATAACCACTGCTTTAGCAGCCGTAACATAATACTGCCACAACTACCACTCTTGCTGGTCTACTGCCCTTGGTCATGGCATCATTCCCAAATTATGTGGGCTCTATCGATAACCTTACTAACAACTTTAACGGTGCCCAGCACAACACCATTGCTAGTATAGTTGGGGGCGTGGTTAAGAGGGGAGGAGTATATTTACAGCTGTTGTGTGCGAAGTTGTGCACTGCACTCTCTAAAAGCCATAGATGTTATTGTCAAATATGCATGATTGATTGATTGATTGAAACTTTTATTAGTAGATTGCACAGTACAGTACATATTCCGTACAATTGACCACTAAATGGTAACACCCGAATAAGTTTTTCAACATGTTTAAGTCGGGGTCCACGTTAATCAATTCATGGTACAAATATATACAATCAGCATAATACAGTTATCACACAAGTTAATCATCATAGTATATACATTGAATTATTTACAATCCGGGGGGTGGGATGAGGAGCGTTGGTTGATATCAGTACTTTAGTCATCAACAATTGCATCAACAGAGAAATGGACATTGAAACAGTGTAGGTCTTACTTAGTAGGATAGATAAGGGCAAAAAAGTATTTAGTCAGCCAGCGATTGTGCAAGTTCTCCCACTTAAAATGATGACAAAGGTCTGTAATTTTCATCATAGGTACACTTCTACTGTGAGAGACAGAATGTGAAAAAAAAATCCAGGAATTCAATTTGTAGGAATTTAAAATAATTTATTTGTAAATTATGGTGGAAAATAAGTATTTCGTCAACCATTCAAATCTCTCACTGATGGAAGGAGGTTTTGGCTCAAAATCTCACGATACATGGCCCCATTCATTCTTTCCTTAACACGGATCAACCGTCCTGTCCCCTTACCAGAAAAACAGCCCTAAAGCATGATGTTTCCACCCCCATGCTTCACAGTAGGTTTGGTGTTCTTGGGATGCAACTCAGTATTCTTTTTCTTCCTCCAAACACGACGAGTTGAGTTTATACCAAAATGGATACATGGATGATACAGCAGAGGATTGGGAGAATGTCATGTGGTCAGAGGAAACCAAACTGGAACTTTTTGGTTTCACATATTTACGTGGACATACTTACGTGTAGTTAAGTGGCATATGCTCTTAACAGGATCTTGCTGAGAGTAACCAGTTCTGTACAGTATGACAAATTTACTCGCAAGCGCTACTAAAAACAGATTGTGCGACGAGAAAACAAAACGGTAGCACACGTGCGAATACATAATTCTTATTAAAATGTTTGTCTTAAAATAAATCAATAAAAAGTGGATCATATACAGTTTGATTTAGGGAAAATAAACAATGTTCTTAAAAGACCACACAAGCTCAATATTAACCTGCTGTGCATCTTGAGCAGCACAGACGTGATCATGTGTACACAGCATGACAGCTCTCACAATATTGGCCTTTTACCGTGGATTTAATTTCAACAACTAAAGATACAAACTTGATCGCAAATAATCCCACATTTCCACTTCTCGATGTTGTGCTCATTAATGTCGACGGCGTTTTAACATTAGGGGGACATGCTGTGATGAAATAAGTAAACACAGTCCGTTGGTAATGAAAAATACTTTGAATGGCAGTCACGGTTTTGTTTTGTTACACCTAGATGGCATATGTGCATACATTCTGCTTCCAAACAGATTAGAACCAGAAAAGAGAAATCAAAAATGTTACTGAAGACAAATATAAACCGTATTGCTGGTCAGCAGACAATTGCAGATGAAATTTCTGCTTCCACTACTAATGATCAGACTACCAATAGAACTTCATCCACATCGCCTGTACTGCACTTTTCAGATGACAAATAATTGTTCTATTCTCAGCAAAACAGACACATTGATTTCCGTAAGGAATGTTTTTTTTGTGTGTTAAAATCAGTACTTCTATTGATATTTTTTGTTTTCATTTGAATTTTACTAATTTACATCAGTGTTATTTATGTTCTTACAAAATATTATTTTGTTTGATTTTTTAAGTCATGCCCTTGTGACAGTTTTGTTTAATTTCCAAAAATGTTTTATCATGAATCAATCCATCTGTCATTATAACTATGTACTCTAACCACACCACCACCATCACCAAAGGAATTCAATACAACATTTTTAGAAAAAAAAAGAATATAAGAACTAGAAATAAATACATAATTTTAAATGGACCTAGCGGTTTGCATCTTACTCTCAGTTACATTTTTAAACAATAGTTATAACAAGAACACCACCAGTTAGCTTATGTTACCAATTGTAGTTGGGTCATTACGTAGTAAAGAACGTAAGTGGGCGAGATCTAATGCCTAATGTACTTTGGAAAGAAAGTGCCTTCTAGGCCTCTGTGTAAAGGTTGCAAACAGCCCCTTTTAGTGGGGACACACTGAGTTTTCCCAGAACCTATATTCAAATGACCACATCAATACATTGAACACCTATCAACATCACTGGTCATTCTAGCATGTGTATAAGAATGATTATGATCCGTAATGTAAATGCATGAGACGTGACGTCAGTCATGTTATGGGACTGTAGCTTAGTTTATTAAATTTGATTATACAATTATTAAAATTGAAGTAGTTGAAGTTGTGTGTTGTTCAGTCTCTTGTAGCTTGCTTTAATCAATGAAAATTGAAGTGTTACTTTTGTACAAATGATTGTTGTTACGTCACAATCAACTCTTTGTTGTGTGGCGAAAAAAGCATTGTAATGTGTGTATTTGAGTATGCGTGTAAATGTGTGTGTGTGTGTGTGTGCGATTACCCTTGAAAATATTGCAGACTGTACTGAATTCTTACACATTTGGCAAACTTTTCTTTTCAATTTGGTATGAAATTATAATGCAGAACAAGAGAGTTGTGATCACAGATTTCTTGTAAAAACAGCTGTGTAAACATAATCACAGATTAGTCTGACACAGCACACATAAATGTAATAAATAATAATGAAAAACGACTACAGTTATAGAGCTATTTTGATCACAAATGGATTTAGATCCTTATTTAATAACATTACACATATATTTAATATTTATATAACTACAGAACTATAAATATATATATATATATATATATATATATATATATATATATATATATATATATATATATATATTTATGTAGGTGTGGGAAAAATCACAAGACTACTTCATCTCTACGATATGTTTCATGAGGGGTTCCCTCAATCATCATCTCCTGATGATTGAGGGAACCCCTCATGAAACAGTTCTGTAGAGATGAAGTAATCTTGTGATTTTTCCCACACCTACATATTGCGCTCTACCACGGTATCGAGCACTATTCTCTGGATAATCCAATCAAGACATATATATATATTTATATATATTGTATAATTTATAATATAATAACATAATATGTATATACATATGTATATGTATATATATATGTATATGCATTAGGCTTTATGATATGCATATGGTGTTACTGTGTACGTTGTTTGAGTGTTAAGAAAACAATTGTGTTGTTTCAGACATTTCATATTGCTCCTCATTTTTTTCTGTGCTACTAAATTTTTAGGTGCTGTGCTGATAGTGACAAACATAAGCTTACAGCCCTGGTAAAGCAAACTGGTGATCGTCAGTAGTTGTTATGATTGTCCGGATTTAGACCAGGCTTTTTGAGATTGGGTGTGACTAAAGCAGTTTTAAAGACGGTACAGTACAAGATTAAAAAAAAAGTTGATAATATTAACCATGATGGTGCAAAGTCTCAAATGTGTCACACCTGGGTCGCATGATAGCAATGATTGTGTTTCAAGATGCAGAAGGTAGCAGGGGACAGTGTGCAGATTTGAGATATTTAATACAGACAAAGAAAAAAAACTAAGGCACATGTGCAGGGAGGTGCATGTCAAACAAACACTAATGCATTAGGGAATGAACAAAAAAACCTAAAACTATGCGAAAACAAACTCAGTTCAAAGCCTCAGACAAGGGACCACCGTTCAACAGCATTCTTACAGATAATCTCTCGACAAAGACCAAAGCACCAGCTGGACTTAAATAGTGACGACTAAACTCAAACCAGGTGCGCTGGGAGACAAAATGAAGCTGCTGCAGGACACTCAAAAAGGAAGTGGAACAACAAAATAAGTGTGCAGGACAGGAACTCAAACGTGACCCTAACAAACTCAAAATGAGGCATGGCCTTGTGTAACCAGCTGTGTCAAAAAGTGCAATTTTGAAATAAGAAAAAAATTGCAAGTGAAAGTGTTATTGCATTGTAATTTTCCGTCACTGCAGAACAAAAATAACGGTAAATATGGAAGCCTTTTTTTGGGAGTCTTATTTTGTGATCGCAGTCAGACAGGATACAAGGAACAGCAATGTTATTGTGAAAGAAAGAAGTGTCCACTTAACAAGGCTCCGTGTGGGAGATGAACACGTGAACAAAAGTACCTCCCAAGTACAACTGCTGTCCTTTCTTCAGCATTCAGTTACAAATATCAGCCGTCCGCCCGAATGCAGCTGAGATAGGCTCCAGCGCCCCCCGCGACCCCGAAAGGGACAAGCGGTAGAAGCTGGATGGATGGATCAATAATAACAATTCCAGTCAGATGTTTACCGTATTTTTCGGAGTATAAGTCACTCCGGAGTATAAGTCGCACCTGCCGGAAATGCATAATAATGAAGGAAAACAACATATATAAGTCGCACTGGAGTATAAGTCGCATTTTTTGGGGAAATTGATTTGATAAAACCCAACACCAAGAATAGGCATTTGAAAGGCAGTTTAAAATAAATAAAGAATAGAGAACAACAGGCTGAAAAAGTGTACGTTATATGACTACGTAAATAACCAACTGAGAAGGTGCCTGGTATGTTAACGTAACATATTATGGTAAAAGTAATTCAAATAACTATAACATATAGAACATGCTATACGTTTACAAAACAATCTGTCACTCCTAATTGCTAAATCCAATTAAATCTTCTATGTCTAGTCCCTTACGTGAATGAGCTAAATAATATTATTTGATATTTTACGGTAATGTGTTAAAAATTTCACACATAAGTCGCTCCTGAGTATAAGTCGCACCCGAAACTATGAAAAAAAAATGCGACTTATAGTCCGAAAAATACGGTACATAGAATGATCACAACATAGTATGATAATATGGCTGCACTCACTGTCTTCGGCGGTATTGCTAAAAATTCTAAGATACCTATCTATTATTGAACAAATCGATTACTCAGCCCAATGGTGGTGTGTAGAAATGTAATAACCTTCATCTCATTAAAAAGGTAATTATCACAATAAACCTAAAATGTTAAGGTATTTCCACAATCCTTTCCACAGTGTGTGTGGCATTTGAAAATATTTCAGGTAAGGGCAACTGCTTTATGGTAGGAGCTTAGAAGTAGTCTAAGTCTTTTTTATGAAATTATTGTTCATACTTGGTAGCATGACGGTGCGCCAAATGCTGAAAAAGATTGGATGTGTTAACTTTGGGACACAGACACTATTTTTGCGCAGTGTTTGCATTTCACAATTGATGCCAAAATTCCTTGATGTACAAGCTGCTGGTGTTGAAGTGACATTGGTGTTTTTGTTTTCCTCCATGGTGCTTCTTTGGCTGGCTGGGTCAATGTCACAGGACTACTTGTGCTGCTCTTCTACCAACTGTTACGTTTAGCACTGAGTTTTCCCAGAACCTATATTCAAATGACCACATCAATACATTGAACAACTATCAACATCACTGGTCATTCTAGCATGTGTATAAGAATGATTATGATCCGTAATGTAAATGCATGAGAGGTGACGTCAGTCATGTTATGGGACTGTACCTTAGTTTATTAAATTTGATTATACAATTATTAAAATTGAAGTAGTTGAAGTTGTGTGTTGTTCAGTCTCTTGTAGCTTGCTTTAATCAATGAAAACTGAAGTGTTACTTTTGTACAAATGATTGTTGTTACGTCACAATCAACTCTTTGTTGTGTGGCGAAAAAAGCATTGTAATGTGTGTATTTGAGTATGCGTGTATATGTGTGTGTGTGTTAAAGTACACAACCAGTTGTGTACTTTAAGGGGACAGCCTATTAGCCAAAAAAAATAAAAAATAAAAAACAAAATAACTGGCAAGTTTGTTTTGCGTTCCCCAGTTAGTACAGATTATTTTTTAATTAACTCAGGTAGACAGGTCCTTTGTCTTCTCAGTAGGACGAAACCCCCATTCCACCAACGCACTGAATACTTCTCTTTTGCAACTTCAGTTTTAGTAAGCTGTATCAGCAAACCCAAGACAGTTGCATTTCCTGCCATTTCATATATTAATCCTACGCGAGTCACTTTACTAGTATGTGTGATATTGCTTGGACTAAAGTACCCTAAAAAATGTGGTCAATACTCAGTAAGACATACATTTTAGTTTGATAATCACATATTTAGTGTAAAAATTTAAACTTTAAACACTGACTTCCTATTTCTGCATGACATTTAAATTCATCTTCAAGCATATACTGGGCTATAATACCGACACCATTAAAAAGCCACATAATTGTTTATCTGCGTGGAAGCATTGGCTGGCCTTTTCAGATTTCAGTCTTACACTGCATTAGTGAAGCCCAAACTGGCAATTACTTGACGATGTCTTTTGGGCAACTTGCTTTCCTACTAAATGCCATGTCACAGTACTAAACAGACACGCCATCACTCAGCTACAAGAGTTTCAAAAAAGCACTGGGAAGCAAAGGGAATAAAGCCTAATATGCTACTGTTTTACCTTGATAACTTGGCTTTTCATTTTCTAATGCTTTTTGAGATGTATTTTTTAAAAACACTGTATACTTTTACATTTGCAAGGCGGAAAACTGCATTGACTGTCGAGGTCTGAAGGACTAGCATAATTTTAATCATACAAACAGTACCATTTTTATCACTATAAAAAACATGCAAGAAGCCCAATTTAGCTCGAACATGCATGCTGTAAAAACAACAATAAACATGCTTTAAATTTGCACTTGACAGAAACAATATTTTTTTATGAGTAGCAACTACAATAAATAGGCTATGGGGCTGTAGTAAACATTTCATGGCAATTTTAACAGGGAAAACAATTGTTGGAGTATCTCTGTTAGAAATTGCTAAGCTAAGGCAACAAGCCACATGGGGACTTTTGGGATGAACATACAATTATTTTATGTCTGTTCAGATTCCTGAGGGCTTAGTCAGTGTTTACCGTGCAAGGGTACTGCAAGGCCACAAATTATAACCACTTGCTGAGGGTATGAACTCTTGACAGTCAAGCAAAAAGGATAGAGTAAAATGCAGCACAACACAAAGGTGACTGAAGGTTGGTTGTTTGGTTATGGTTTTATACAACTGACATGTGGGTAAATTAAACATCCATATGAAGCAATGTGTGTCAAGTCAACAAAGGTCGTAGTGACTGGTTAAGACAACAAAGCTAACTGCAATGGGCACCTGTTTTTTTTTTTCTTTTAATAACTCATCTAAGAGACAAAATCAATGAGCCACAGCCTTCTTTATTATGTTCATTTGTTCCACCGGTGAGATCGTTCCATGTCTATGACAATGTACGTGTGTGCATGTATGTATGTGTGTTTTTTTAGCATTAGAATGTTGTTTTTGACATACGAACCAAGCATTGTGAAAGATTAAGATGATGCAATAGGCTATCTTCAGCCACGACTTCTCCAAAAGCTCAACTGTCATGCAATAGTTGGACAAAAAACCACCACAACGAAAGCCTCATGAGGGGTTGAGAAAGACGTAACAATTATGGGGCAACCAGAAAAAGCTAGGCAACCACAGTTGTGACCAATTGGGTATGTTGCGTAAAAAACAATGTCTTCCCCCAAAAATATCAATTTCACAATCTATAGAAAACAGGTATTACTTATATAGAAGCCTCCTGCTGTTTTTCTTTGAGGATGATGATTTGCTATTGACCTGCATGAATTTACTACACTGAAAAAATGTCAGAATTAGTTAGTTTAGTTTAGTTACTGTACTGTATGTGTAATCCACATAAGAGTATTCCCTTCAATTATTTTTCAATAAATGTACCTCTGACACTGCGTATATACTTGAACATGTAATCTAATCATACACTGTATAAGTTAACTCCGCATGTATGAAACTATTTTACCCTTGTGCCCTATTTGTTGTATGCATAACAATTAGAGGTAGAGTATGTCTAATAACAGTAACCAGAGATGATAGAGAAAACCTCATTTCATGCTCTCAAGTGATTTACCTGTTGCTCTGATAAACAATTTTATATGTTATATGGCTATATACAACAATAATCACTTTCCAGAATAGTATATGTGAGTAGTAGGTTGAGATAAAAAGAATATTGATTTAAGTAAAACAACTCCCACTTCCAAAGACATGCACCTGGGGATAGGTTGATTGGCAACACTAAATTGGCCCTAGTGTGTGAATGTGAGTGTGAATGTTGTCTGTCTATCTGTGTTGGCCCTGCGATGAGGTGGCGACTTGTCCAGGGTGTACCCCGCCTTCCGCCCGATTGTAGCTGAGATAGGCGCCAGCGCCCCCCGCGACCCCGAACGGGAATAAGCGGCAGAAAATGGATGGATGGAACTCCCACTTGATGAGCCTCTTGCATTAATCAAAAACTAACCTCTGTCAGTTACGCATAATGTTTGACCTCTTCACAACCCACTTAGCATTGAAATGGTGAGAAATCACTGCAACAGGTTACAGGTTAAAAACATGTTTTGTGCTTTTTTTTTTAGTAACATGCCAAAAGGGAATCATGCAGAAGAAAAAGTCGTGTTTAAAGCAGAAACTTTGAGTGGAGGTTAATCATTCAATTTCTCTGTATGAGTGTACCCTTGAGAGATTGAGCAAACAAAACATTCCATCCATCCATCCATTTTCTACCGCTTATTCCTTTTGGGGTCGCGGGGTGCGCTGGTGCCTATCTCAACTACAATCGGGCGGAAGACGTTGTACACCCTGGACAAATCGCCACCACATCGCAGGGCCAACACAGATAGACAGACAACATTCACACTCACATTCACACACTAGGGCCAATTTAGTGTTGCCAATCAACCTATCCCCAGGTGCATGTCTTTGGAGGTGGGAGGAAGCCGGAGTAGCTGGAGGGAACCCACGCATTCACGGGGAGAACATGCAAACTCCACACAGAAAGATCCCGAGCCCGGGATTGGACCCAGGACTACTCAGGACCTTTCGTGTTGTGAGGCAGACAGACTACATTGTATGTGATATTAGGAATGAATCAATTTAGCTGACTTAAAAATGCAAAAGAAGCGGTTATAGTTAAGCACACGGGTTTTTGTTTTAAAATGTAGCTGCATTTTTAATGTAAAATTTTGGCGACTGCAGCTTCCAGTGTAGAGTAGTTCGTAGATCGTACGTTTGATCTATTAACAGAAGACTGTTTAAAATAAAATAAACTGGTAATATGGAAAATCGAAGGCATAAACATGAAGAAATCAGCATGTACTCTCTGATAATGTATAGATACTTGCATGGGATTGCAACCTGCCTGCTATTCCACTTATTTGAGTAGCTAACCAATGTTCCCAATTTGGAACCATAACATTTAGTCACCTGATAATATTAATATATACCACTCTCTACTTGATCATCATTTATTGTTCCTGACAAATTGAGTAATATGCAGTTTTTCAAACAATTTTTTTAAGAAGATTTACACTTTATTGTAAAATAAAGATGTATAAAATAATAATAAATAATAAGGTCGAAATTGAGTTGTTCTATATGTTGTTTTTAAATGTACAGTATGTAAATATTGTTATGACTACAATACTTTTGAAAGGCTAATTCCAGATTTGATATTAACATGAAATAGATAACAATAAAACAGAAATAATGAGATAAGCACAACCAATAAAAAAAATACATGCCTGAGCATCCCAATACGATCCTGTTAGTTACTGAAGTGTGTTTGAGTGGGTGTGTGAGAGGGGGATGTAAGAGGATGCAGGACCAAAATTAATTAGGGTAAACATAATTTGATGCAAGTGCTTCGGTTGAACCAGTTTGACTGCCTACCCCATCTAAAAAAACAGAATAAGGCAATGCCAAAGGCTGTATGCAAACCTTCTTCAGGTCAGTTTTATACAGATCACAAAATTCACTGGCGAGGAGTAAGACACCAATTGCTCTCAAACAAACGATGTATAAACATAAAGAACACCCAAATATCCCATTGAAAACAAGTTTACTGTATGTGAACAATTTTTTTGCAGTACATTGAAGGCCTGATTTACTAAGATCCAAACACCATGCGGTAAAACAGCATGTGAAATATGTGAAATATGTGAAATATGTGAAATATATGAAATAGCGTTTACTAGTTGCGTGGAATTTACTAAGACTGCACGTACAAACCACTTTGTTTAAATGAAGATTTTGCATGTACTATTCGGGGCTTCACCACAGAGACACTCTCATTTATTGCACATTTATGTTATCTTGCTCCTACCAGTGGCGTTTTACTATGTTTTCAAATAAGCAGGAGACATGTACTAATTTTTTACGGGCATTTTAGAGGCAGACCAGCAGTGCATCTACAATGAAACTACTTTTTATTTTGTTTCGCTAAAAGTGCGCTCATTGGTGAGAGGCTGTACTTGAGCCTGGTTTACACTCTGGCTTACAGTAACTTGTATAAATTCAGCTCAAGACGCAAAAAAAAATGCACACTTAAGGACGTTCTTTTTCCATATGAGAAATAAATTAATAATATACCTTCTATGTGAAAAAAAACAAACATCATAAGGAAAAATAGTTAAGGACACCAAAACGCATCAACAACATTTTTTTTTACTCAGCCTGTTAAGTCCTCTCGGAGCTTTAATATCATACAATTATGTTGCTGGATAAGCGATATGTCTACTATTTTTTTTTTATCTCTGACCGTCCAAAATGTTGACACACACATATACGATGGAGGATTCTTGTCTGTCCATCGTCTGTCAGTGCAGCATGAACACCGATCCTGCAACCGTGTGTGGAACTGTCAGTTTGCACGTCCTTCGGACACGTGCTAAATACAACGCTAAATAGTGCTGACAAAACGGTAATGAGTGTTGATTAATCCCACTATGTGTGCTAAATAGTTCTGTTCTCCTGCCTGTAATGTGGGCGTTTTGATTAACAGCATATATTTTGCATATTAATGAAGACAGAGACGCAAAATGGATAGCGCACTTTATTCTGCTCACTTAACATATGGAATCCACTTTGCACACGTTTAATAGATCAGCTTTGCGTGTGCTAACATGTTTGCACAAATTTTAGCACATGCAAACCTTTAGTAAATCAGGCCCTTTAGTGTATTCAAATATAAACTTTTCCAATCATCCAGTCCTTATGTGAGACTAGCACACGTATTTCTCTTTATATGCACTCTAAATCGTAAATAAACACTAGCAAAAGTCATTTAACAATGGAGCCAATGGGAGTCGCTCTACTCAGTCTAGAAAACGCTTGAAGAAAACATTCATAAGCCTCCATCATCGTTATATATACATGTTGCAAGAATATATGCAATCTGTAGTGACGGGTACAATTATAACAACATGTAATATTAGTGTATTTTTCTCATCTTAGGCACATGGTGCGCATTAATATCACAGACGCATTACATCGTTTGCTTTTCCCTTCAATAACAGCAACACTAGGGTGCATCATACATAAGCATCATGCAGCAGTTTTGCTAATTGCTAAACAAGATATACAAACTACGAACAAAATAAAACAATCACTGACTGTACAAATTCTGCTCTCAGGAGGATGCTGACTAATGGGATCTTCACATTCACATTTCAGGGCAAATCACTCCACGGAGACAGCCCTCGCAAAAATGACTAATGATCTATTGCTAACGATGGATTCTGATGCGTCATCTATGTTGCTGCTCCTCGATCTTAGCGCTGCTTTCGATACCGTCGATCATAATATTTTATTAGAACGTATCAAAAAACGAATTGGTATGTCAGACTTAGCCCTGTCTTGGTTTAACTCTTATCTTACTGATAGGATGCAGTGTGTCTCCCATAACAATGTGACCTCGGACTACTTTAAGGTAACGTGTGGAGTTCCCCAGGGTTCGGTCCTTGGCCCTGCACTCTTCAGCATCTACATGCTGCCGCTAGGTGACATCATACGCAAATACGGTGTTAGCTTTTACTGTTATGCTGATGACACCCAACTCTACATGCGCCTAAAGCTGACCAACACGCCGGACTGTAGTCAGCCGGAGGCGTGTCTTAATGAAATTAAACAATGGATGTCCGCTAACTTTTTGCAACTTAACGCCAAAAAAACGGAAATGCTGATTATCGGTCCTGCTAGACACCGACCTCTATTTAATAATACAACTCTAACGTTTGACAACCAAACAATTAAACAAGGCGACACGGTAAAGAATCTGGGTATTATCTTCGACCCAACTCTCTCCTTTGAGGCACACATTAAAAGCGTTACTAAAACGGCCTTCTTTCATCTCCGTAATATCGCTAAAATTCGCTCCATTCTGTCCACTAAAGACGCTGAGATCATTATCCATGCGTTTATTACGTCTCGCCTCGACTACTGTAACGTATTATTTTCGGGTCTCCCCATGTCTAGCATTAAAAGATTACAGTTGGTACAAAATGCGGCTGCTAGACTTTTGACAAGAACAAGAAAGTTTGATCACATTACGCCTGTACTGGCTCACCTGCACTGGCTTCCTGTGCACTTAAGATGTGACTTTAAGGTTTTACTCCTTACGTATAAAATACTACACGGTCTAGCTCCATCCTATCTTGCCGATTGTATTGTACCATATGTCCCGGCAAGAAATCTGCGTTCAAAGGACTCCGGCTTATTAGTGATTCCCAAAGCCAAAAAAAAGTCTGCGGGCTATAGAGCTTTTTCATTTCGGGCTCCAGTACTCTGGAATGCCCTCCCGGTAAAAGTTTGAGATGCCACCACAGTAGAAGCATTTAAGTCTCACCTTAAAACTCATTTGTATACTCTAGCCTTTAAATAGACTCCCTTTTTAGACCAGTTGATCCGCCGTTTCTTTTCTTTTTCTCCTATGTCCCCCCCTCCCTTGTGGAGGGGGTCGGGTCCGATCCGGTGGCCATGTACTGCTTGCCTGTGTATCGGCTGGGGACATCTCTGCGCTGCTGATCCGCCTCCGCTTGGGATGGTTTCCTGCTGGCTCCGCTGTGTTGGATCCATTATGGATTGAACTTTCACAGTATCATGTTAGACCCGCTCGACATCCATTGCTTTCCTCCTCTCCAAGGTTCTCATAGTCATCATTGTCACCGACGTCCCACTGGGTGTGAGTTTTCCTTGCCCTTATGTGGGCCTACCGAGGATGTCGTAGTGGTTTGTGCAGCCCTTTGAGACACTAGTGATTTAGGGCTATATAAGTAAACATTGATCAATCAATGTTTCAGAATTCTCCCGCCGGTAAAAAGAATCAGCGGCCCCAAACAAGCATTTTTTGGCTTCTTTCTTGCCATATCTGGATATACGTTGGATGTCAAAGTTGACCGACCTCACGGTTTGTGACAACATCCTTCTAGTATTCGGGTGAGAGGCATGATTTGTATTTAATAGAAATAGCTTTTACCACTTTTGAGGCAATGCAGCAGCAACTCAGTACTGTATGTCAATAGCAACATAAGCTAGTTAGTGCTCTGTGATCAAAGTGCTGCTAAAAATAGTTTGTCTGCATTAGTGCTTATAGTAATATAAATAAATAAATAAATGGGTTGTACTTGTATAGCGCTTTTCTATCACTAATAATTGGTTAATATGCAGGCCATGAGATGTAAATGGAGTATTGTGGGCGGTTTTTGAATCTTTCTTAGACAGCTTTATAGGTGGAATAGTGTAATCCCATTAGCAGCATTGTTAGCCACCACATACTTGCCATCCATCCATCCATGAGCTTCTCACCCTGTCTGTAAGGAAGAGTCCCGGCACCCGATGAAGGAAATCCTTTTGGTCGCTTGTCCTTTTGGTCATAACAGAAAGCTCATGACCAAAGGTGAGGATAAGGATGTAGATTGACCAATAAGTTGAGTGCTTCACATTCCGGCTCAGCTCTTTTTTCATCATGTCAGACCGATGCATCACTGCAGACGCTACACCGATTTACCTGTCCCTCACTCATGAACAGCAGCCCAGGGTACTTTAACTCCTCCACCTGAGGAAGGATTTCGTCCCCAACCCAAAGATGGCACTACACACTTTTCCGTGCAACAACCATGGACTTGCACTTCAAAGTACAAATTTTCATCTCAGTCGGTTCAAAAACAGCTCAGAACCGATCTAGTGAGAGCTGAAGATCCTGCCCAGACAAAGCCAGCAGTACCACACCATCCGCAAAAAGCATAGACCAAATCCTGCAGCCACCAAACCAGATCCCCTCACACACTGACTGGGCCTAGAAATTCTGTCCATAAAAGTTCTAAAGATAATTTTTGACTAAGAGCAGCCCTGGCGGTGTCTAACCCTCACTGGAAACGAGTTTGACTTACTGCAGGTAATGCAGACCACACTCTGACACTGATCATACAAGGAGCGGATCACCATAATCAGGCGGTCCAGTTCCCCATACTCCTTGAGTATTTCCCACAGGACGTCTTCCTGAGAGACATGGTTGAATGTAAGGCTGCACGATTTTGAGAAAAAATCTAATTTCAATTTTCTTCTACAAAATTGCAATTTGATTTTATATTTCATACCTAAATTAGCATAAAAACTACAGAAATGATAAGTGAAGGAATACACATTACTTTTAGACTGTAAATCAACATATTCGTGCCACACATTAAAACAATATGCAATCATTTACTTTTAAAATTGTTTGGCTTTATGCAGAAAGAGCTTTTTTTTAACATAATGCTCTTTAACTTAATAAATATTTGATTGAAACTGTACAGTGATTATAATGTAATGTATTTATAATATATAATAATGCAGGTAACCATCCATCCAGCCATCCATTTTCTACCGCTTATTCCCTTTCGGGGTCGCGGGGGGTGCTGGCGCCTATCTCAGCTACAATCGGGCGGAAGGCAGGGTACACCCTGGAAACCATATAAAAGGATATACACTTTTATTTCTCATTACTATAGAATTGTTTACCATTGTACTGTCATTGGAAGGTAAATAACTTTGTCATCTGAAATTAACAAACAAAAATATTTACTCATTTCTGTAAGCAAAAATGTTACCTAAATAAATATTGAACATCTTAAAGGGCATTTTTTTACCACATGGAAAATGTGAGTGCGACGGCATTTTTGCTCATTTGTACATGTAAATGGGCTCATATCGACCATCCGATTGAAGCTGAACTATTCCCACAACACGACGTTTGGTTTCATAATCTTTATAATTCTCCGAATTTGTGTTAGTCTGCAGCACTTCTCACCGGCAAGTCACGAGGCTCCCTGTACTGTGTGTGTCAGCGGCGACGCCCTACTTTTGTTTCTGCTGAGACAAAGCTTATTAATGACTGAAAAGAGGGGTCCTTTAGCTATTTTCACTGTTAAACAACAGCGCTCAGGTGTTGGAAGTGTTTTAAGCGAGACGAACGAACGCACCGCTCAACAATTCTGAATGGCCGACATGTCTGTCACTCAAACGCCGGTCAACGGTGGAAATAAAATTAAAACATTTAAAAACTCAGCCTTTTGCTGTTAACTGCAGTAATTGAAACCTCAATGTCGATTTGATTTCGATTAATTGTGCAGCCCTAGTTGATTGCCTTCTCCAAGTCCACAAAAACATGTAGACTGGTTAGCCAAACTATGTCCACCGTCAAGGATCCTGCTGAAAGTATAGAGCGAGTCCCCAGTTCCATGACCAGGACAAAACCATACTGCTCCACCTAAATTTGAGGTTTGACTATACGGCGTAGCCTTGTTTCCAGTTCACCTGAATAGACCTTACTGGGAAGGCTGAGGAGTGTGATCCCGCGATAGAACACACCCTGCGGATCCCCGTTTTAAATAGAGGGACCACCACCCCAGTCACTCCCAGGGCCCTGCCACCAAAGAGCTTCTTAACTACCTCGGCAACCTTAGCCGCAGAAATAAGAGAGCCCACCTCAGTTTCCCCAGGCACTGAAGACGTGCAGGTGGGATTGAGGAGGTCTCCGAAGTATTCTTTCCACTGATCCACAACATCCCCAGTCGAGGTCAGCACCACACTGTCCCCACCCTACAGTACATAATGTTGACAGTGCACTGCTTCCCTTTCCTGAGGCGGCGGATGGTGGTCCAGAATCGGTTCAAAGCTATTCGGAAGTCGTTCTCCATGGATTTGCCAAACTCCTCCCATGTCTGAGTTTTTGCCACTGCAACCGCCAAAGCCACACACCACTTGCCCTTTCGGTACCTGTCCACTGCCTTCAAAGTTCCATAAGCCAAAATGACTCGATAGGACTCCTTCTTCAGCATGAAACCATCCCTCACCATTGGTGTCCACCAGTGGGTTCTGTTCCCCCCTCTGGAAGAACTCGTACATTCCGTATATTACAAATTAGAAGGCATAAAAAAAGAAAAACATCTGTGCTTTTGTCTTACATAGGGATGGTGAATGATAGGCAACATAAAAAAACTAAACAGTGCAGTTCCCCTTTAAGTCAGTTGAATACATGATAGTCTTTCATTAAGGGTTTAAATTGACCACACACATAAATCATTTTAAAAAGACTTCATATTTTAAATAAAATGTATTTTGTTTGAAAGATCAGGGAAAAAAACGTATCCATTCAGTCAACCATTTGTTTTATCACTTATCTGGTTATGTCACAGGAAAGTTGAGCCTATCCTAAGTTGCTTTTGGCATGGGAGCAGGGTTGACACATAATAGGACACACCATTTACTATATATAGCTCATTTCAAGAGACCCAAGAATGAATAGTTTCTATACCACTTATGCAGCTGGAGCATATTCCGACAGGAGCGTTACACCCTGGAGTTGCCACTCAACTAAATTGGTGAATTTGCGTAAGTAGCACGCAAAGTAAAAATTGCCAAATCCAAACTGCTAGCACAAGTGATAATTGCTGTTTCCATTGCCATGACTTCAGGACTTAGACTTTCTTGACGTATAGGAGGATCCTAATTACAAAAACATTCCATTCTGTTTGATTATATTGTGATCAGCTACAGCTTATTTAGAAAGTCAGTTCTAAAATGCCAAGTCTCGGACTAGTTATGGGTCACCAAAACCTTTTCAACTGGCTCTACAATAATACATTTCCATGCACATGTAGACATATGCACAAGGATACATGCAGCCAAAAACACAACCACCAAAAGCTTTGGAGCTCGTGGCAGGGGTCAGCGCTTTAGGGGGACAAGAGCAGTGGCTTCAATGACGAACCTGCAGTCACTCTACACTTATCACTGTGGACATTCATAGGCATGTTTCTGCTACACATACTGTAGAACATGGGTGTCAAACTCTAGCCCGCGGGCCACCATGTAATTTAATTTGGCCCTTGAGGCAATATCAAATTAACATTATAGCTGGCCCGCCGTTATTACACAGCAGCGGTGCCGCTGTAACCAGCGGCGCCGCTAGGGATTTTGGGCCCCATGAAAAGAATCTTTACAGGGCCCCTAACACATAATTTCATATAATTTCATCATCATTAGGGGCCCCTCTGGGCCCCCCTCCATCATGGGCCCCTAGAATCTGTCTCCTTTACCCCCCCTTTTCGGCACCCCTGGCTGTAACACCACAATTTCTCACACTAGTCAATCCTCCCGAAGTTCAGTGCCCCTCCCGAAAATCTCCCGGGGCAAGCAAGCATTCTCCCGATTTTCACCCGGCCAACAATATTGAGGGCGTGCCTTAAAGGCACAGCCTTTAGCATTCTCTACAACCTGTTGTCACGTCCGCATTTCCTCTATACAAACAGCGTTCAGGCCCACTCGCGTAATATATGCGGCTATTACACGTGAATGCAAGCCATACTTGGTCAACAGCCATACAGGTCACACTGAGGGTGGCCGTATAAACAACTTTATCACTGTTACAAATATGCGCCACACTGTGAACTCACACCAAACAAGAATGACAAACACATTTCGGGAGAACATCTGCACTGTAACATAACATAAACACAACAGAACAAATACCAAGAACCCCTTGCAGCACTAACTCTTTCGGGATGCTACAATATATTTTGATATTTACCTCAGAAAACTGCATATAGAAAAGAGGCATTAAATTTGTATTTACATTTTATTTGATATGTCATTGATATTTTTTTTATCATCATTATTATTATTTGAAACTCTAATTTGCATGTCACTATAAAGTTACTGTATATAAGCCTTGCTTGTTCAATGTTCATTGCAAAACTTGTTTGGGTCCCTACTAAAAGGTTAATTAGTTCAACCTTGGCCCGCGGCTTTGTTCAGTTTTAAATTTTGGCCCACCCTGTATTTGAGTTTGACACCCATCATACAGGTTGACATACGATGCAAAGACACAAGGATATTTGACAAAATGTGTATATCGGTATATGCAGATGGTTGACCCTGTGTAATTGAAAAATAACTGAAGATGTACTGTATGTTGTATAATCATTCCTTACTTGAAAAGAACGGTTCACATAAATCATTAAGGGCCCAAAGTTATATGACATTCATTATCATTACAAGTGTATGTAAACCTCTGACCACAACTGTACATTAGTAAACTTATTTATACACTTACAATGAAGTTAAAAATGTTAAAAAGAGCAGCATGTAAAGTAAACTCTCTTCAGCAAGACTCCATATCCACAACACTATGTCAATGGTTTCCAATGGGAAAATAACATTGAACAGCATTATAAAGCAGGTTGTTAGGCTTTTAAAGGCGCAGTTCGCAGCGGGCTCCAAATTATTTATATTTTCAAACCAAAAAATATAACAACAGCACCAATGGCTACAATATGCTACCAGAAGTGGTTTAATGCTCATTCACAAGAGATGTTCGGGAATCTAGGCATTTAAAAACAGATTACATAGTTCCGTCATTGCTTTTGAACCAGTGAGTGAACCCATACTCTTTTCTAAACACCACTTTTGTAACATAATATTATCTTTCCTGTGTATGTGTGTATTAGTAGGGCTAGTAAGCAATCTCTATCAAAAGTGATTAGAGCACAGGAAGTAAAATGTTTGAAAAATACCAGTACCAGCCTTAGGTATGTATGATTGTCAACACACATCACTGCTAAGAAGACAGACATAACACAACTATGTGAGGGTCAAAAAATGGACAGGGCATGTAAAGAATCAAAAATGTTGAAGCTATGTATATCAAAAGAATACGTTACAACATTGGCCAAAAGGCCCTCATGCCATTTCATGGGAAAAAATAATGCCAACATCCATCGTGTGCATTTCACTATACTTCCTTCATCTCTGCTCTCTGTATCCTCCCAACTGTTTCATTTTGGCGATGACAGGCTACCCCCTTAAAAAAATAAATCAACTAGCATCCTTATCCCTCCCTAAGGCTGTCCAGTAGATGCAGAAAGGTAAACATGTCCACTGTGGTGAGCGCAGACCACACAGATGCTTTGCCCCAGGTAACAGTTGTCCTCTACAGCTCTGCATCTGCTAGCAACATCTCAGCAATCACAACAAGTGTAAGTTTGTCTATGTCTGAATGGAATTTCTGCTTCAGTGCCAAACACACTATCCTCCAGCAAGGACGTCCACAGATTTGATTCAAATTTGGGTCAACTTTCTGACTTACGTTACCTGACTGACTGCTCCTGCAATACATCAGCAGTTTGATTATTGAAGTGTAAACTGTTTGCAGTCAATACATTTATATTAAGAAAGGGTATGTTTTGAGGCTAAAAATTACTTAGTTGTAAATATAGTGCCGAGTGCCCCAACGTACACAGTTTTTGAAGATTTGAGCATTAAAAGTTATTAAAACGTGAGCAAAAATGTAGGTTTACGAGCACACTCCAGGAACCTCGCCACATTAAACCTAGTACAATCTGTCCAACATTTGGTTTATCACTTGCTAGTATTAGTTACTTTGTTTTTCCAACCATGGGTCTAAAGAAAGTGAGTGTGAAGGACAGCGTTCAGTAGAAAAAGCGGATGAGTTTTAGAAAAAAATATCTGTTAACATCAAAACACATTCCCCGGCTGTTATGTACATATTTTGTCTGGCCAGAAAAAGCAACCACAGATGACTGGCACATAGCACCTTTGTTCACCAATATAGTGATAATGTAAAAGATGTGCAATGCAGTGTATATTATTTTTATAATTAGCGCATAGGAGTCGTCTCGCAGATTAACAACTGCTGCAATCTATCTCGAGAGTATCGATCTTAGACAAAAGCGCATGGAAGAAGAGCTACAAGATTGCAAACAGCAGTTCTGTAACTATACATGACTTAATTGATAAAATAGTAATAGTAAAATAGTAAGATTTTTGCTATATATGATAATCTGGGGTTATTAAAAACAACAATGTACAGTAAACTGAACTTAACCGAAAAAAGTGACCACAACCAGTGAGAAACAAAATTAAACCATAGATTTTGTGAACCGTTCCACTCTTAATCTGTGGTGATAACATCTAAATGACACAATGTGTCTTTCATTCTGTTCTTTGTGGCTTCTAAGGATACTGATTTAACATGTGCTAAGATCTGAGGAAACTATCTTGGAACTCTCACTATTTTTCTGCCTACAATGCAAAGAAATATGTGTATATTACATTGTGAGTTTATTGTTTTAGATTGTCAGTATAGGGATGGCCAATCGTAATTGACCTGTAAAAATCATACCCTACTTTGCCACCATCGAAAGAACATTTAGTATGCAGATGCAAATATATAGATGCCGTGTTTGCATTTATTTAAGCAATTGTATTGCATTGCATGTGGTGAAGCGATTTGCAGCAATCCTAGACAGTGTTCACACTGACAAAACTAATTGCATGACCACTGTCAATGTGCATATTCAGGCCATACATTGTTGGCATACAATTTATCTAAGTGGTGTCGAATCTATATACTGCAACATCCAGTTCTTAATGTTGGGTAGGAGGACAGTGTGTAGGCTGTTTTTTATAACTCTCCACTATGCAGATGCCACTATAGATGTGCTTTAATTCTGCCGCGGTAAAAATATGTTTGCCTTAACTGCCAAACAGCGCACTCCTACTTTGAGTATCTATGTAAAAAAATAAATATTGAATATATGTTGTGATAAGGGAGGCAGTAATGTATAATGATGAAAAAAGATTTAATTATTATAAATATAAAAAAATGTCACAACTAGTTTATCATATCCAGGTGTTAATCCAGCACACATATACTGTATACTGTATCATACAGCGATGTTATATTTTCCATCCATCAATCCATCCATTTTCTACCCCTTGTCCCTGTCGGGATCCCCAAAGTAATTTTTCATTCAAGCTTGCTGAGTGTAACTATTGTCAACTTGATAAAAAATATTTGCAGGAATATATTCTTGGATTAATGCAGGTAGAAAACAAAAAAAAAAATTGGGGACCATAAGTGCATCTCTATAATATCACAGTGGACATAAAAAGCCAGTCTGCTGCATTAGAGATACAGAGAACCACTTTCTAGCGTTGCTTCAGGTCTGAGAGACATGAGGACTGAGGGTGACGTGAGACTAATGATTGTAGCTGTTTGCCATATGTTTAGCATAATTTCCCTCAACAAACAGGGGCCATGTTGGAACAGGCCAGATACCCACAGCCTCCAGCCTATGCAAGCAGTCAAAGATGGGGCAAGTGACAGAGAGTGAGAACTAGGGTATGTTAGAGAGAGAAAGAAAGAGAGAGAGAGAGAGAGAGAGAGAGAGAGAGAGAGAAAGAGAGAGAGAGAGAGAGAGATAGAGAGATTGTTGGGTGAAGTAGCCTTCAGTTATCACACGGTTCCGAGAAAATTAGGAGTGACAGATTGTTGATTAGCAAACTCACAGCACTCCCCCAGAGACTGAAGTCGTTTTTTATTATTTTTAGTTATTTTTATTTCGTCCTCTCCAAGGTTCTCATAGTCATCATTGTCACCAACGTCCCACTGGGTCATCATTGTCACCGACGTCCCACTGGGTGTGAGTTTTCCTTGCCCTTATGTGGGCCTACTGAGGATGTGGTAGTGTTTTGTGTTGTGGTTTGTGCAGCCCTTTGAGACCCTAGTGATTTAGGGCTATATAAGTTAACATTGATTGATTGATTCAAGTTGATTACATTTTGTTTTAAACAAATGCTGTGTATACCAAACATATGGACATGCATGTGAGAAAACAAGTGAAAAAGTCATCATTCAATATCTTATTAAGGTGGTGGAGTGATCATTCACGTGTCCATTCATGTTGATACATTAATATTTAGTTAATTACCTTGAGTAGATAGACTGGGATGTCGCCGAAGTCCACGGGGAGTTTGAGTAGAAAGCGAGCTGAAAACTCTCCTGTCTGAAATACAACGGTTGAACATTATTTTTAAATACAAGCAAACTTGGTTGGCCGTTTAATGCCATATAACCAGACAGTGATGATTTTATGGTTTTATGATGATGGGGAAGTTGACAATACTACAACACACCGACATTTATATAAACATAGTCATAAAATGGTGCCTTTGGAACTAATATTTTATGTCGAGAAAAGCAGTTAACCATGTATAACGATGTCAGGTTGGCGTCATACCTAACTGACTTAAAACGGTCCCACTAAATAAAAAAATATTTATTAAATAAGACATGTACTGACTGCTAACAAGGAGAATTTTCTGTTATGTCGATAACAACTTCTGAACAATTGCATTTAAAGGCCTATGACATTAGCGGTCTTTAAGTCCCAAGTTGCATTTGATAGTTTAATATACTGGATGATAGTAAAAATATGTCTAAATAATACACTTTAGGACAAACTGGTAAGCCTTGTAGGAAATGTTAAACATTTCTCAAAAATTCAGCACATTGTTGATAGGAAATCATATTTCAATGACATGGTCACACGTTGGTACATTTTCAAATGTAAAATGGATTTTCAAGTTGTTGTCATGGAAGATTTGTTTAAAAAGGACACGATCAAAATTTTAGCCCCCTTTTGAGCTTCAAAACAAGCATCCAATTAGATTTCAACCACAATGGGGGCGTCCTTTTCATTTGATTTTGGATAGGTGGGAAAATGTTTTAACCACTGCAAGGTTTTTATAGTGCAATAAAATGTTCATTCATTGTGATGCAGTCTCTTGAAGCATTGTCCCTCCTCGCCATATAATCAAAGCCTGTTCATCGATTGTTACATTGTGTTCAACAGAAGCACTTAATTTTTGTCGGCATTGCTTATCAAGCTTCACATATACACCACCAAGTCATGTCCGTCCTGACTCCTTAAGTACCCATCTGCACCAACGCTTTACCCTGTCACCTTTTAGATAAGGTATGTATTTTTCTGATCCCTTCGGGAATCAATAACCAGTAGCTCATCCTCTGTATATTCAAGCTAAAAAAGATAAGTATCTGGATCCCTATTTGTTCCAAAATAGTAGTCATCTCGAAGTCTGCCATGATTATTAGTAGCACACACAGAAAGCACTCTAGATGCTGTAGTTGTTGACGGAAGTAGCGTTTGTTGCTATGCGCTCTGTGAAATCAATGCGCCCGGGAAAGAAGTTCCAGTAAAACTTATGATGACCAAAATACTCTCACTTTATCATTAATGTGCTTGTTACTACTAGATTTTTGGATATGTTTTAGATGGCTTTATAGGAAAAATAAGTAAATCCCCATTGCCTGTATTGTTAGCCGCCTCTTGCTTGCTGTTTTTCACTATTTTGCACGCACAAACAACAGAAAGTGTGTTCTTGTCTCAAACAGGGATTTGAAAAAAGTGCAGTTTCTTTTGAGAATATCAGGAAGTCTACTATCAGTCTCGGTTTGGATTAGTGTTTGGGCTTCCACCAAGACAAGGACCTTCAACATACATCAAATTTGGTCAAAACTTTTTGAAGGACACCAAATTCAAAATTCTGGAGTAGGCCCATCAAAGCCAAGATCTCAATACTATGGAGAGTCTGTGGTGGAAGCTGAGGGTTAGGGTCCATGCTCTGAGACCAACCAATTTGGATGAGCTTGAACAATCTGCTATAGAAAAATGCGCTATTACCATACTTGCCAACCCTCCCGGATTTTCCGTGAGACTCCCGAAAATCAGCGCCTCTCCCGAAAACCTCCTGGAAGAAATTTTCTCCCGAAAATCTCCCGAAATTCAGCCGAAACTGGAGGCCACGCCCCCTCCAGCTCCATGCAGACTTGAGTGGGGACAGCCTTTTTTCAGGTCCGCTTTTCCACAATATAAACAGCTAGCCTGCCCAATCCCGTCACAACATCTACGGATTTTAATAAAAAAACTGCACACACAATGAGACGAAGCAGGAGAACGAGGACGTTACAGCCATGGCGACGCCGTCGACGAGCAAAATGAAGAAATACGCTTGCAAGTTTCAAAACGATTGGAAACAAGAATTTCAGTTTATCCAGGAGAGTTCGAAGGGGAAAGGGTATGTTGCCTGTAAATTTTGTAGAACAGACTTCTCCATTGAACACAGTGGCCGAACGGATATACAGTGGGGCAAAAAAGTATTTAGTCACCCACCGATTGTGCAAGTTCTACCACTTAAAATGATGACAGAGGTCTGTAATTTTTATCATAGGTACACTTCAACTGTGAGTGACAGAATGTGAAAAAAAAATCCAGGAATTCTCATTGTAGGAATTTAAAAAAATATATTTGTAAATTATGGTGGAAAATAAGTATTTGGTCTCTTTACACAAGGAAGATCTCTGGCTCTCACAGACCTGTAACTTCTTCTTTAAGAAGCGCTTCTGTCCTCCACTCGTTACCTGTATTAATGGTACTTGTTTGAACTCGTTATCTGTATAAAAAAAAACTGTCCACAGCCTCAAACAGTTAGACTCCAAACTACACTGTGGCCAAGACCAAACAGCTGTCCAAGGACACCAGGAAAATAATTTTAGACCTGCACCAGACTGGGGAGAGTGAATCTACAATAGGCAAGCAGTTTGGTGTGAAAAAATCAACTGTGGGAGCAAATATCAGAAAATGGAATACATACAAGACCACTGATAATCTCCCTCGATCCGGGCCTCCAAGCAAGATCTCATCCCGTGGGGTCAAAATGATCATGAGAACGGTGAGAAAAAATCCCAAAACCACACAGGGGTACCTGGTGAATGACCTGCAGAGACCTGGGACCAAAGTAACAAAGGTTACCATCAGTAACACACTACGCCGACATGGAATCAAATCCTGCAGTGCCATACGTGTCCCCCTGCTTAAGCCAGTGCATGTTCAGGCCCGTCTGAAGTTTGCCAAAGAGCACATGGATGATACAGCAGAGGATTGGGAGAATGTCATGTGGTCAGATGAAACCAAAATAGAACGTTTTGGAATAAACTCAACTCGTTGTGTTTGGAGGAAGAAGAATACTGAGTTGCATCCCAAGAACACTATACCTACTGTGAAGCATGGGGGTGAAAACATCATGCTTTTGGGCTGTTTTTCTGCTAAGGGGACAGGACGACTGATCCGTGTTAAGAAAAGAATGAATGGGGCCATGTATCGTGAGATTTTGAGCCAAAACCTCCTTCCATCAGTAAGAGCTTTGAAGATGAAACGTGGCTGGGTCTTCCAGCATGAAAATGATCCCAAACACACCGCCCGGGCAACAAAGGAGTGGCTCCGTAAGAAGCATTTGAAAGTCCTGGAGAGGCCTAGCCAGTCTCCAGACCTCAACCCCATAGAAAATCTGTGGAGGGAGTTGAAAGTTCGTGTTGCTCGGCGACAGTCCCAAAACATCACTGCTCTCGAGAAGATCTGCATAGAGGAATAGGCCAAAATACCAGCTACTGTGTGTGCAAACCTGGTAAAGACCTATAGTAATCATTTGACCCCTGTTATTGCCAACAAAGTTTATATTACAAAGTATTGAGTTGAATTTTTGTTATTGATCAAATAATTATTTTCCACCATAATTTACAAATAAATTCTTTAAAATTCCTACAATGTGAATTCCTGGATTTTTTTCCCCACATTCTGTCTCTCACACTTGAAGTGTACCTATGATGGAAATTACAGACCTCTGTCATCATTTTAAGTGGGAGAACATGCACAGTTGGTGGCTGACTAAATACTTTTTTGCCCCACTGTACTCAGTCATGAATGGTCAGCGAAGCACAAAGCGTCCACAGCGCAGCATTGTTCACAACCCAGTATTATGGGCCACCTCGCAAAATGGAGACCCGATGGTGTAACTTATGCTGGGATGAAGATGGCTATGCTGATAGCTGGAAGCAACATCCTGTTCTCCTTTGCGGATGTCTACAAACAAATCTGTGAAGGATATGTTCCCGGATTCGGAGATCGCTCGCCAGTACGCAAATGGCAGAACAAAGGTTACTCAAATAGTGAAAGGTAAGTGGGTTTTTTTTTTAGTAAACAGCAAGCACAGTACAGTTAGTAGAACAACTGTGTTTTTATTACTGTGTATTTGATAGGTACTGTCTGAAATTCAACTATGTATTTTATTTATATATAAAATAAAATAAATATATATAGCTAGAATTCACTGAAAGTCAAGTATTTCATACATATATATATATATATATTTATATATACATATATATACATATATATGTATATATACATATATATACATGTATATGTATATATACATATATATACATATATATATATATATATATATATATATATATATATATATATATATATATATATGTATATACACATATATATATATATATACATATATATATATATATTAGGGGTGGGCAAATTAATGCGTTAATTACGCGTTAACTCATCAATCTATTAACGCCGACAATTATTTTATAGCACATTTGCGTGTGTTGTTTACATGCTTTTATTTTGTTAACGCCTTTTCTTAACAAGATGGCGTCGCCCGGACGGGCTTCGGCGTCGAGGGGGCTCTTGGTAAAGATGGAACATTTGGCAAAAATACCGGACGATTCTGCAAATTTCAGGGCTGGCTTACAGCGTGGTCACTCCGGGATCACTTACGACCGCTAGACAATTCTGAATGTGGATAGATCGGGCCGTTTTGGACTGAATGACGCGTGCTTGCTAAACCCGCTAGCTAGCATGGGAATACTTTGCCAGCTACATCCAGGGGCCTGTGAAGCAGCGGAGTATATGTGTTGTCTGTCTATTTATGAATAATGTAGACGAGGCGTGTTGGCTCAGTTCTTAACGTTTACTTTCAGAGCGTGCATTTCACAACATACAAGATGCCGTCATGGCGACACAACCTATACCGGGCTACCACGCATGCTCCTCACTCCTGTTGCATGCTGGGTAGGGTAGGTTTTTTTTCCCTGGCTCATAACATCACAATATAGTACCATGTATATGATGCGTTCAGTTTATCAAAGTACCAAGCAAACAATCGAAAAATTCCCATCATATCAATTCCTAGATATGGTCATAATTATTTTAAGTGCACTACTCAGAATAAACATAACATTATTAATATTGCTACTACGGATAATTTGATCAAAAATTCCCTAAAACAGTCCACTACCTATAATATAGGTTTTTTAAACATAAGATCCCTGATAAAAAAAAATGTTTCTGCTGTTACCTCAGAAATTGCATGTTCAGATGTTATGGTTGTGGCTCAGAGATTTGTATGTAGATTATATTTATTTTCCATAACAAACAGGATAACTTAAATACCCTGGCAGTGGCAATAAGCTTAAATATTTATATTTACATTTTTTGAGTTGATTTTCATAAAATATGCTATTTAACTGCTACTGTTTAACAAGGACTGATTTAAATTGTGTTTGCACAACAAATGTTTTGGCGCTTTTGTTCATGTGGGAGAATATTCCAATAAAGGTGCACTACACACTACTTTTGAATTCATTATTGGGCTTTGCGTATACAATGCAGTTAATCGCGATTAATCGGAGAAATAGTGCAATTAACTTCGATTAAAATGTTTAATCGTTGCCCAGCCCTAATACATACATATATATATATATATATATATATATATATATACACATATATATACACATATATATATATATATACACATGTATATGAAATATATATGAAATACTCGAATTGGTGAATTGTAGCTGTAAATATACTCCTCCCGTGTTAACCACGCCCCAAACGCCGCCCCGCCCCCAACCACGCCCCCCCACACCCCACCCTCCGAAATTAGAGGTCTCAAGGTTGGCAAGTATGGCTAATACCCCTCAGCAAAAATGCCGCAATTCAACTAAAAAAAACAGAATACATTTATTTTCAGTTTTGAATTAAAAGGCTATATTTTTGACAGTTAAATAATACGGGGCTAATTATTCATCCATTGCATTTTGTTTTTGTTGTAATTTAGCAAATCAACAAAAGTTTAATTTGGCTTTATTGAGATGTTGTCTTTGTTATAGCAGGCAGAAAAAAAAACAATGGACACTTTGGGTTATGATTGATTTCATTGAACATAAAGGGCTTTTATTGAGTTCAGGAAGAGGGCTAATAAATGTGTCCTCACATGTAAATGTCTTTGATTAGAAATAGTCTGAAATCAACTATGTAATACACGCAGACCTACCAACATACACAGATCGTTGACCATTAACATACGCCTGTATGCTTTGCTGCGCTCCGTTTTTGAAGTACGCATTAAAATTCAATGTTGGCAGGTCTGTCCACAGTGGACATTTTAAACATTAATCTGTGTGAATTTGTGTGAGTCCTTACCCAGCTGTTCTTGTGTCCGGCATAAATCTCCATATTGCGCCCATAGTTAGGATCCTCGAGCAGGCTGTCATACTCAAATAGAAGCCTGGAGCTTTCCCTGAGGCGCTGGCACTGGTAGTGGTGGTATTGCTGGATAAGTTCCTTGACAAGCTGGAGCAAACAGTCTGGGTTGCCAGCATCCCATTGGACCAAATGCTGAGGAAGAAAAAATGTTAGCTCAGTGTTGAAAATCTTGATTACATAGTTAAACATGATATGAAAAAAACGTGTCAGTCTTGATTTCATGAATAGATCATATATTTCAAAAAGGAATACAGATACACAAAGGAATACAGATACACACTGGGGCAGCATGGTGTAGTGGGTAGAGCGGCTGTGCCAGAAACCTGAGGCTTGCAGGTTCGCTTACCACATATTGACATCCAAATCGCTGCCGTTGTGTCCTTGGGCAGGACACTTCACCCTTGCCCCCGGTGCTGCTCACACCGGTGAATAAGTGATGAATGAATGATTGGTGGTGGTCGGAGGGGCCGTAGGCGCAAACTGGCAGCCACGCTTCTGTCAGTCTACCCCAGGGCAGCTGTGGCTACAGATGTAGCTTACCACCACCAGGTGTGAATGAACAATGGGTTCCCACTTCTCTGTGAGCGCTTTGAGTATCTAACAATAGAAAAGCGCGATATAAATCTAATCCATTATTATTATTATTATTAGGTACTTTTTCAACTATTCCTTTCCCTACTCATTCCGATGGTGACTTTCCAACCATCATGACCTCAGAGCTTTGCGAGGTAAAATGCCGAACGTGTGTAAGATATGTTTCCCGTCTGTCTTGCAGAACAAATTTAACTTTGTTTAAGTACATCACTTCCAGCTTCACTTTTATGCATTAAATCTTTACAAGAACCAGCTTCTTCTGCAGTACACATTTGTTTTTGATCAGAGTAACATATATTCCTTTTGCCCAAATACAAGTCCTCTGTAGAGGATACTGGTTCTCGAGGGGGGTCTAAAGGATTTTGTTAAATTGTTGACCAGGCTAAGTTTGTCCCCTCAACTGACTGACTGACTGAGTGTGTCTGTCTGGCATCCTATATTAGACCACATGGATAAAGAATCCATTGTTCTAAAGTGACTTAATTCCCTTGCAATGGCCGTGGCGAGCTAAACAGAGACAGTGATTTCATCATCCTGATCCACCAGTGGTTACCAGCAATGCCGGGATTCCCGAAATGCGGGGGCGATGCAAACAAGGATGGGCATTGTCCACAACAGTCAGTGCCCAGGGGCAGGAGCATGCCGAAATGGAAGAGAGACTGAAGAAGTGCTGTGTCAGGATTATGACACAGCATATCAGTGGATTTACACTGAGGAGGTCAGGCGGGATCAGAGGTGGAAGAAATAAAAAGCACTGGAGAGTTTTGGCAAGTAGGGCAAGCCAAATAAAAAAACAAGTTTGATACCCAACAACAAACTTATATCGTGAAAAGAAAACAAAAAAGCCAACTAAACACAACCAATACAAAAGAGGTGTATTTCTTTTAAAGTACTGCAATGCCGTGACAACCCACATAGTGTTACTGTCAGACAGATGTGCAGGACAAACACTCCCCAAGTAATTACAGGTGAAGTGTCCTCAGGTATGGTACTTAACCACAATTACCCTACAGTACATAGGTTTATCTCTGGGGTTAAATGCAGATGATGTGATCTTGACACCTCTTAATATAAATAAAATCTACAATATCGGTATGAATGCCCTCAACAAACTCACCCAGCCATTATTTTAGAGTGCTGGCTTTGAGAACTAAGTCAGGCTGGAACAAATGAGGCCATACTGTACTGTTGCTAAATATATGAAAATTGTCTGGACAAGCAGAAATTCTGGGGTAACCAGGGAGTGCACTTCCATTTTGCTTCTCAAGGTTCACATCATATAATTACAGCTCACCATAAATCGATTGTCAGTAAATGTCATTCCAATCCATTTTAGTAGTCAACATAAAACTCAAAACCATAAATCAGAATGGTGATTTAAAGCAGACAGTAATACATATTTAACCCTAGAATGCAGAAAAGGTTGAATAGTGTGTAATATATACAGTACAAAGCTGGTTATATAAATATAATGGAATTTAAGGGACACTCTGGAAGTTGTTACTTTATTTCTTAGATTGAACAAAGAAAAAACAGTCTACCAAATGAAATTCCTTGTTTGTTATAAACATACATGGCCAATAAATCTGATTCTGATGAAAGGAAATAAAGAAATGGTCTAAAGGAAAAGGGTACAATTATTGTCAATGTCATGAAGATTAATCTGAGGTTTGACGGACAGGAAACAGTGTGGACCAACAGCATTAATTAGAAAACAGCGAAAAAGCATTGTACATTTATTCCCGTATGTAAAGTATAGTCACATTTGCACTCCTAATAAACACCGTTATATAATTTATGCACAGGGGGTTGAGCACATGGCTACATCAATTGTTCCTTGTTCAATGTAGAATTTATAATTTAATTATCACACCACTGTTAAATGTATTTATGCAATATTAAATGTGTGTTTGTTTCAGCCTATAAAAAAGGGCACAATCCCTGCAAATAAACCAATTCAATCATTGTCAAGAAATGAAAATGTGATTCATTATCAGAATAAAATTTGTTTTTTTAAATAAATCAGAGTAGTGTGATTAAACATCATAAAGGTCGATAACAGCCTACTTATGGTCGAGAAATTAACATTCAATTCATGGAAAACTTGCAACATCTGTGGCAGTAAAAGGGCACTGCACATTTCAGAGTGCCCTTTTATTGTGGGCAACCTAAGGCACGCCCGTGCAATAATTGTGCTGTTTAATCAGCTTCTTGATATGCCACACCTGTGAAGTGGGATGGATTATCTTGGTAAAGAAGGAATGCTCATAACACAGATCTATGAACAATATTTGAGAGGAATAAGTATTTTGTGTATATAGTAAACATTTTAAAACTTTGAGTTCAACTCATGAAAAATGGGAGCAAAAACAAAAGTGTTGCGTTTATATTTTTCTTCAGGTTTTGTGTGTGTGTGTATATATACAAACCCCATTTCCATATGAGTTGGGAAATTGTGTTAGATGTAAATATAAACGCAATACAATGATTTACAAATCATTTTCAACCTATACTCAGTTGAATATGCGACAAAGACAACATATTTGATGTTCAAACTGATAAACATTGTTTTTTTTGTGTGCAAATAATCATTAACTTTAGAATTTGATGCCAGCAACACGTGACAAAGAAATTGGGAAAGGTGGCAATAAATATTGATAAAGTTGAGGAATGCTCATCAAACACTTATTTGGAACATCGCACAGGTGTGCAGGCTAGATGGGAAAAGGTGGGTGCCATGACTGGGTATAAAAACAGCTTCCCAAAAAATGCTCAGTCTTTCACAAGAAAGGATGGGGCGAGGTACACTCCTTTGTCCAAAACTGCATAGGCAAATAGTCAAACAGTTTTTCAACCTTTCTCAAAGTGCAATTGCAAGAAATTTAGGGATTTCAACATCTACATTTCATAATATCATCAAAAGGTTAAGAGAGTGTGGAAAAATCACTCCACGTAAGCGGCATGGCCGGAAACCAACATTGAATGACCGTGACCTTTGATCCCTCAGACGGCACTGTATCAAAAACCGACATCAATCTCTAGAGGATATCACCACAAGGGCTCAGGAACACTTCAAAAAACCACTGTCACTAAATACAGTTCGTCGCTACATCTGTAAGTGCAAGTTAAAGCTCTACTAAGCAAAGCCAAAGTCATTAATCAACAACATCCAGAAACGCCGCCGGCTTCTCTGGGCCCGAGATCATCTAAGATGGACTGATGCAAAGTGGAAAAGTGTTCTGTGGTCTGACAAGTCCACATTTCAAATTATTTTTGGAAATATTCAACATCGTGTCATCTGGGCCAAAGGGGAAGCGAACCGTCCACACTGTTATCGATGCAAAGTTCAAAAACCAGCATCTGTGATGGTATGGGGGTGCATTAGTGCCCAAGGCATGGGTAACTTACACATCTGTGAAGGCACCATTAATGGTTTTGGAACAACATATGCTGCCATCTAAGCGCCGTCTTTTTCATGGACGCCCTGCTTATTTCAGCAAGACAATGCCAAGCCATATTCAGCACGTGTTACAACAGCGTGGCTTTGTAAAAACCAGTGCGAGTACTTTCCTGCCCCGCCTGCAGTCCAGACCTGTCTCCCATCGAAAATGTGTGGTTTATTATGAAGCGCAAAATACGACAGCGGAGACCTCGGACTGTTGAACGACTGAAGCTCTACATAAAACAAGAATGGGAAAGAATTCGACTTTCAAAGCTTCAACAATTAGTTTCCTCAGTTCCCAAGCGTTTATTGAGTGTTGTTAAATGAAACAGTGATGTAACACAGTGGTAAACATGCCCTTTCCCAACTACTTTGGCACGTGTTGCAACCATGAAATTCTAAATTAATTATTATTTGCAAAAAAAATAAAACATTTTGAGTTTGAACATCAAATATCTTGTCTTTGTAGTGCATTCAACTGAATATGGGTTGAAAAAGATATATATATATATATATATACACACATATACACACACACACATCTCTCTCTCTCTCTCTCTCTCTATATATATATATATATATATATATATACATATATATACGTATATACCGTATTTCCTTGAATTGCCGCAGGGCATATAGTATGCACCTGCTTTGAATTACTGCCGGGTCAAACCGGCTTCCCAAAATAATTAGCGCATGCTTAGTATTACCGCCTGGTCAAACTCGTGACGTCACGAGTGACACTTCCCCTGTCATAATTTTCAAAATGGAGGAGGCTGATTTCAATACCGGTAATTTGAAATCGCATAAAGGGAAGAAGATTAAGAGGTACTCAGTAGGATTTAAGGTCCAAGCTTACATCACACTCAAATTTTTACTGCATACCTTTGGTAAGTGCCGGAGTGAGAAGAGGTTTTAAAATAATTAGCGCAAGCTTACTTTTACCGCATGGCTTTGGTAAGCCCAGGAGTGAGAATAGGTTTTAAATTAATTAGCGCCCCGGTTGCAATTCAAAGAAATACGTTACATACATACAGATACTATAGACGCAAACAAACACACACACAAATTTACATACACATATACAGTGGGGCAAGAAAGTATTTAGTCAGCCACCGATTGTGCAAGTTCTCCCACTTAAAATGATGACAGAGGTCTGTAATTTTCATCATAGGTACACTTCAACTGTGAGAGACAGAATGTGGGGGGAAAAAATCCAGGAAATCACATTGTAGGAATTTTAAAGAATTTATTTGTAAATTATGGTGGAAAACAAGTATTTGGTCACTTCAAACAAGGAAGATCTCTGGCTCTCACAGAACTGTAACTTCTTCTTTAAGAAGCTCTTCGGTCCTCCACTCATTACCCGTATTAATAGAACCTGTTTGAACTTGTTATTTGTATAAAAGACACCTGTCCACAGCCTCAAACAGTCAGACTCCAAACTCCACTATGGCTAAGACCAAAGAGCTGTCGAAGGACACCAGGAAAATAATTGTAGACCTGCACCAGACTGGGAAGAGTGAATCTATAATAGGCAAGCAGCTTGGTGGGAAAAAATCAACTGTGGGAGCAAATATCAGAAAATGGAAGACATACAAGACCACTGATAATCTCCCTCGATCTGGGGCTCCATGCAAAATCTCATCCCGTGGGGTCAAAATGATCATGAGAACGGTGAGCAAAAATCCCAGAACCACACAGTGGGAACTGGTGAATGACCTGCAGAGAGCTGGGACCAAAATAACAAAGGTTACCATCAGTAACACACTACGCCGACAGGGAATCAAATCCTGCAGTGCCAGACGTGTCCCCTGCTTAACCCAGTGCATGTCCAAGCCTGTTTGAAGTTTGCCAGAGAGCACATTGATGATACAGCAGAGAATTGGGAGATTGTCATGTGGTCAGATGAAACCAAAATATAACTTTTTGGAATAAAGTCAACTAAATTGCATGCCAAGAACACCACACCTACTGTGAAGCATGGGGGTGGAAACATCATGCTTTGGGGCTGTTTTTCTGCTAAGGGGACAGGACGATTGATCCGTGTTAAGGAAAGAATGAATGGGGCCATGTATCGTGAGATTTTGAGCCAAAACCTCCTTCCATCAGTGAGAGCTTTGAATGGTTGATCAAATACTTATTTTCCACCATAATTTAAAAATAAATTCATTAAAATTCCTACAATGTGAATTCCTTTTTTTTTTTTCATATTCCGTCTCTCACAGTTAAAGTGTACCTAAGATGAAAATTACAGACGTCTGTCATCATTTTAAGTGGGAGAACTTGCACAATCGGAGGGTGACTAAATACTTGTTTGCCCCACTATATATATGTATATGTGTGTGTGTATATATATATATATACTGTATATGTGTGTGTGTGTGTGTATATATATATATATACACACACACATATATATGGATATATATGTATATATACAGTACATGTATATAAATACACGTATATATGCGTATATTAACACACATATATATGTTTGCGTATATATGTTTGCATATATATATATATATATATATATATATATATATATATATACATACATAGTTATATATATATATATATATATTGGGGTTTAACGGTACGTGTATTTGTAATGAACCGTTTCGGAACGGGGGTTTCGGTTCGGTTCGGAGGTGTACCGAACGAGTTTCCACATGGACATATTAGGTAGCGCACCGCAGGTTGTCTAAACAATGCAGAGCGAGGCACAACAAACGGCAGGCTCGCAGCGACCGGGCTAGGACAACATGCAAAAGCCAGGGCTGTAAGACCCTCCTGCCTCGTTAAGATCTCCCGTTTGGGAACATTTTGGCTGCGCGGTGCGATACAACAATGGAGGACGGAGGTCTGACGACATTGTTGAGCAGCAGTAGGGTATGCTTCTGCCAACACGTCAAACATGCTGACCCCTTTGAAGCGGCACCACCGCATTCAAGCAACCTCTCCTCGGTGAGTCAGGCAGGGCTGAAGCAATAACAAATGTTTTTATAGCAACAGATTTAAGACCATCCATCCATCTATCTTATACCGCTTGTCCCGTCCGGGGTGGCAGGTTGCGGTGATACATCGAAAACCTGATTTTGACCCACTTCTGTTGTGGAAGAACAATGAGCCCATATATCCTCTTACTCCCAAGTTAGGCTGATGAACCTGGACCCAGACTTAAACAAGTTGAAAAACTTATTGGGGTGTTTGCATTCAGTGGTCAATTGTAAGGAATATGTACTGGACTGTGCAATCTACTAATAAAATTCTCAATCAATCAATCAATCAATCAATAAAAGCACTTTATATGCAGAAAGGTTTTTTAAGAAAACATTCTGAGCCTTATCTTATTTAGTTTTTACTTTATATATGTTGACCACATTAACCTTGGCAATGGACCCTGTGTGTATATGTATGTTATGCCAATGTTTACAAATTTGGTAAATAAATGACCAAAAAATTTATATTTTGTTGATTTCTTACTGTACCGAAAATGAACCGAACCGTGACCTCTAAACCAAGGTACATACTGAAGCGAAATTTTTGTGTACCGCTACACCCCCTAATATATATATATATATATATATATATATATATATATATATATATATATATATATATATATGTGTGTATGTATATATGCGGATATATACATACATACATATGCATGTATAAATATATATACAAATATATGCATATATATATATTTGACAAATATGTGCATATATATATATGTGTGTGTATATACACAGACACGTGTAGAAATACATATATATGGATATATAAATATATACATATATATGTGCATAAATATATACATATTTGCGTATATATTTAAACAAATATGCATATTTACATATATATGCATATATATATATTCGTATATATATATATATATATATATATATATATATATATATATACAAACCCCGTTTCCATATGATTCGGGAAATTGTGTTAGATGTACATATAAACGGAACACAATGATTTGCAAATCCTTTTTAACCCATATTCAATTGAATGGACTACAAAGACAAGATATTTGATGTTCAAACTCATAATTTTTTTTTTTTTTTTGCATATAATAATTTACTTAGAATTTCATGGCTGCATCACGTGCCAAAGTAGTTGGGAAAGGGCATGTTCACCACTTTGTTACATCACATTTTCTTTTAACAACATTCAATAAACGTTTGGAAACTAAGGAAACTAATTGTTGAAGCTTTGAAAGTGAAATTCTTTCCCATTCCTGTTTTATGTAGAGCTTCAGTCGTTCAACAGTCCGGGGTCTCCGCTGTCGTAATTTACGCTTCATAATAAGCCACACATTTTCGATGGGAGACAGGTCGGACTGCAGTCGGGCCAGGAAAGTACCCGCACTCTTTTTTTTATGAAGCCACACTGTTGTAACACGCGCTGAATGTGGCTTAGCATTGTCTTGCTGAAATAAGCAGAGGCGTCCATCAAAAACACGGCGCTTAGATGGCAGCATATGTTGTTTCAATCTGTATGTACCATTCACCATTAATGATGCCTTCACAGATGTGTAAGTTACCCATGCCTTGAGCACTAATGCTCCCCCATACCATCACAGATGCTGGCTTTTGAACAGTGTGGACGGTTCGCTTCCCCTTTGGTCCGGATGACACGATGTCGAATATTTCCAAAAACAATTTGAAATGTGGACTCGTCAGACCACAGAACACTTTTCCACTTTGCATCAGTCCATCTTAGATGATCTAGGGCTCAGAGAAGACGGCGGCTTTCTGGATGTTGTTGATAAATGGCTTTCGCTTTGCATAGTAGAGCTTTAACTAGCACTTACAGATGTAGCGACCAACTGTATTTAGTGACAGTGGTTTTCTGAAGTGTTCCTGAGCCCATGAGATGATATCCTTTAGAGATTGATGTCAGTTTTTGATACAGTGCAGTCTGAGGGATCGAAGGTCACGGTCATTCAATGTTGGTTTCCGGCCATGCCGCTTACTTTGAGTCAATCAATCAATGTTTATTTATATAGCCCTAAATCACAAGTGTCTCAAAGGGCTGCACAAACCACTAAGACATCCTCGGAAGAACCCACACAGTGAGTGATTTTTCCAGACTCTCTAAACTTTTTTATGATATTGTGGACCGTAGATGTTGAAATCCCTAAATTTCTTGCAATTGTACTTTGTGAAACGTTGTTCTTAAACTGTTTGACCCTTTGCTCATGCAGTTATGGACAAAGGGGTGTACCTCGCCCCATCCTTTATTGTGAAAGACTGAGCATTTTTTGGGAAGCTGTTTTTACACCCAATCATGGCACCCACCGGTTCGCAATTAGCCTGCACACCTGTGGGATGATCTGAATAAGTGTTCGATGAGCATTCCTCAACTTTATCAGTATTTATTGCCAACTTTCCCAACTTTTTTGTTACGTGTTACTGGCATCAAATTCTAAAGTTAATGATTATTTGCAAAAAAAAAAAAACGTTTATCAGTCTGAACATCAAATATGTTGTTTTTGTAGCATATTCAACTGAGTATGGGTTGAAAATGATTGGCATTTCATTGTATTCCGTTTATATTTACATCTAACACAATTTCCCAACTCATATGGAAACGGGGTTTGTACATACATGTATATACATACACATACATATATATGTATATACACAAACACAGACATATATATGTATATACACTTATGTATGTATATATATATATATATATATATATATATATATATATATATATATATGATAAATGGGTTGTACTTGTATAGCGCTTTTCTACCTTCAAAGTACTCAAAGCGCTTTGACACTACTTCCACATTTACCCATTCACACACACATTCACACACTGATGGAGGGAGCTGCCATGCAAGGCGCCAACCAGCACCCATCAGGAGCAAGGGTGAAGTGTCTTGCTCAGGATATATATATGTGTGTATGTATATATATATACGTATATGTATTCATATATATGTATATTTTTTCCCTTTATATATATATGTATCTATATATATACATGTAAATATATGTGTGTATATATATATACACACATTTTCTACAGCTTGTCCTTTCGGGGTCGCAGGGGTTGCTTGAGCCTATCTCAGATGTACAAACTGATTGTTAGTCCAGCAACATGTTGTATGCAGCTTCCGCAATCACACGTACAAGATTGAAAGGCATACTGGGTGATACAGAGTACACTGATGGTTGTGATATAAACAATTTTAACACTCTTACTAATATGCGCCACGCCACATTTCGGGAGAATATCCTCACAGTAACACAACATTAACGCAACACAACAAATACCCAGAATATTTTGCACCCGTGACAATTCCTGAATATATTTTACACCCCTGCGGCCCCAACCCCGCCCACCTTACCGACGCACGGGGGGCGGGGTGTATAAAATATTCAGGACTTGTCATGGATGCAAAGGAATCTGGGTATTTGTTGTGTTGCGTTTATGTTGTGTTACTGGGAGGATGTTCTCCCGAAATATGTTTGTCATTCTTGTTTGGTGTGGCTTCTCAGCATGGCGCATAATACTAAGAGTGTTAAAATTGTTTATATCATAACCATTAGTGTACTGTATGTCACCCAGTATGCCTTGCAGTCGTGTGCGTGTGTCTGTGGAAGCCACACACATGTTGCTGGATTGACAAGCAGATCGTACATGCTTTAGAAGGCGACAAAGCCAATGGCTTCATAGCAAGCCCAAATACTTATTAACTGGGTGACTGCCGGCAGTCATTCTAGAGAATGTTTGCGTCTCCTATTGTCTTCTTCGCTTGGTGACACGGGTCCTAAATGGCTCTTTGAATGGTAAAGGATACCGATCCCAGAACCATGTAAATAAAATATTTCTGAATGGTTCAGTCGCCACCCGCCCGAATCAAATTAAAATTTATTTTTTCGTCATGTCACCCGCCCGACCCGCGGTTTATCCGCGGACTCGCGGATGAGACCGCAAACCGCGGTGTATATATATATATATATATATATATATATATATATATATATATATACATATATATATATATATGTAAAATTATGTCATAATACATATATATATATATATATATATATATATATATATATATATATATATATATATATATATATATATATATGCACATAAATATCAATACAAAACACACACCTATTTTTGGTATCTTCAGACTCTTAAGTCTCAAGTTGACATAATTATGTTTTCTTGTGCCATCTCACGGTACCCTCTCTGATCCAATATTTTTCTTGGTCTAATGAAGGGCTGGCATCTGAAAATGCAAGATAATTATATAGGCCAACAGAAAATATTTAGATTTTTTATGTTTTTAATATGATGTTTATAGTTACTGGCAACCAGAACCAAATAATTGCTGTTGACTTGAAAGTGAGGGGCCTTAAAACAACTCACAAAAAGTATTTAAATAATCTCTGTTAGCCTCTAATTCATGAGTGGGCTCACACCCTGTTTCGCCCCCAGACATTGCCAAGTCTAAGATCATCCTAAATTGCTCTTGTCATGTGTTTAAGTCTCTTGGCATTCCTAACCCAGTGTTTCCTCAGCTTGATACATGCAGTTTGTGTCCAACACAGTTTAATTTATTGACAGCAAACAAGCATGTATTTTTAAACTGGTTTTCCCATTTAAGTACCAATATTTTCAGGGACAGTTGTCTTTATCTATCCCGTGTCACTTGTTTTCACCTATTTATGACCTACAGTTTTAGGAATGTAATTTTTTTTCACCAAACTTCTTAATTTTCAAAAGCATTCCCAGGCATGTCAGTGAGCTCTGCCAATAATAAAACCTAATAAAACCTGGAAGGCATTATTCATGCAAAAGCAGGAAGGAAGCAGTATAGCTCGAGCTGGTACACGATGCCCAGCTTGACAAAACTTCATAGGCCACCTGAGGTCCATTGTTAGAGAAGTACCCGGCAAAGACCTGTGGCGGCAGATAAGAAGCACTCACAAATACTGACAATTCAGAAATAGACATAAAATTGCACTACCCTTTTAAGAGCTCAATGCTTCAAAACTAGCACTGCCTTACAGCACAACAATACTTAGAAGATGAAAAAAAACAAAAAACCCAGGGGCAAGACAAGTTACATGAAATTCAAATCACTAAAATTTCAAATAAGTAAAAAGCTATTCATACCAAACAGATTAAATTCACATAAATATGGGGTCTCTAAATACTTATAGTTGAAGCATTGAGAGTCAGTTCTCAGGGTTTCGAATGCAAAGGCATGTTTGTCATAGAATCTGCAATATATACGGACCTAAGTTACCTACTCATGTGTTTGTAATGTTGAAAATCAGTGCTCATGTGTTTTTAGGAATAAAACCCAATGCCAAAATTATTAAACCCACATTACAGCGTTCCACATCACAATTTAAACAATAAATTACAAATGTTTAGGTACCAACTATTTAGATGGAAGAAACTGCAAAATTTACAATAACCCTTCCCTATTTATTTACTGAACCAATTTGAGAGGTATTGATCTCCAATGTTTAAAAATGTTTGTGAAAAAAAATTGAAATGGCAACAATAAGAATCTGGAAAATACAGGCATAGATAGAAACCAAATTTATGAGAGCAAGGTAGTACTATATTTTCATGACATGGACAGTTTTACCCTGTCAAAGCACACACTTTTAATGGAACATTGAAACACTTTACTTTAACAGTTTTACAGTTTAGTCTGCCCTTTGAAGACCGCTGTACCTGGCTTAAAGAAACGTCCCGACTGGTTAGTTAAGAGTGGGGTAGTTTATCGTAACGTCAGAACATTTAAGTGCTCTAAAAATTGCTGCAAGCAAATGTTTCACATATAGCGAGCACTAAGGTCATTAAAGTAAATTATGTGCAGCCGTGTTTTTCACTGTCAAAATCTGGTGAATGAGCTGTCTTATTTTTTCTGTTTCTTTACAGTGTATTTTAATGACACTTTGAAGCTTGTAATTTGCTGGGCTTTTAGTTACACCGTCTTACACATTATTTAAGAACGTACAAAAGACTACATTTTTCAGTAAATCTCTACAATGTGCCATTAAATTATTGCCACTGACAAGTAAAATGAGCATTTCAGAATCAGAGTACCTGGGTAGCATACACTGAGTCAGGCAGCAAGTCAGATATCTGTCTATTAAGTTGGTGTAATAAAAACAGGAAATATGAACAATACTGCCAAATTATAATGGACCAACAAATATGAAAAGTGGTCCAAGGAAGGAAAAGTGATAATAAGCATTAAAATGTATGTGGATTATATATAAAATGAAAGATGGAATGCATAAGGGTTGCAACGATTCATTTATTTATTCTTTAGGGAAAAAATACTTTATTTTTCATGTTGCATTGGTCATTTGTTTAATGAATAAAACACCAACATTTTTTTCATAAATGAGAATGGTACATCTAATGATTATGTAGGTTGTGCTGCCGTTGAGGTGGGCTGTGTGTGGTGTGTGTGTGTGTGTGTGTGTGTGTGTGTGTGTGTGTGTGTGTGTGTGTGTGTGTGTGTGTGTGTGGTGGAAACAGTGGCGTTCCCTGAAAGATGGCTCAAAGAAAATCAACAGCAATGTGGAAAGCTCGTAAAGAGCCCAAAGAAAACAAGAGAGAATTTTGTGATGATATAAAGTGGAAAAAGACAGATATCGTGAAGAAAAATTTCATTTCACAATAGCACATACATTATCCTGCATAAGTAAGTGCAGCTAACAAGAAGAAACAAGGTTAAGGTCTATGTTGGTAGCTAACACCCATCCATCCATCCATTTTCTACCGCTTATTCCCTTTTGGGTTTCGCGGGGGGGCATGTCCTCCCCGTGAATTTATGGGTTCCCTCTGGGTACTCCGGCTTCCTCCCACTTCCAAAGACATGCACCTGGGGATAGGTTGATTGGCAACACTAAATTGGTAGCTAACACCGTGTGTCTCATATGTTTGATTTGCATAAAACATGTTTTATTCCAACACATGGGGCGCATGTTATAACATGTTCTCATCTACAGTTCATATAATAATGCTACTATGTTTGTTAAATAGTCAAACCCCACTCCTCCAATAAATACCTTTTCAAATATGCATGAATGCATAAATTGTTAAATACATTGTCGATCAATTTATCATGGAGTCTTTTGTTTAGTTCAGTGTAGTTATTTATTATGTATTACCTAGTTTTAGGTTACAGTTTGCTTGGAACCTAATTTGTTTCTTTTTTTAGCATTAGTAATATACTGTATAAAAATGCTGATGGGGTAATAGTGCAATTTCAATGATATGTATATTTATAAAAAAGAAAGAATAACAGTTATTAAAAAGAAATCTTGTTCAATCCAACAATTTGCCATAAAAGACACATTTATTCGAATAAAATAATCAAATAATCTAAAGGAAAAAAAATAAGATTAATAAAATATTTGATAGCTACAGGCTTAAAATGAATGCATCAATCAAGGTTGACACAGGTTCTTTAAAGGCTCCCTATTATATATATAAAAAAAAAAAAAGTCTTACGTATTGGAAGCACCTACTTACGTCTATTTGGGTCTTTGTGTATGGGTCCCGAAAATTTGAAATCAACCCGTGGAGGCATTGTAGAGATTTTTATAAAACAATTTTGGTTTCCTTCGTACTTCCTCCAAACGATTGTAATTTGCTCTGACTTGTGACGTTTTTTCTGACCTGTGACATTAGAGGATTATCCATATATGGTACAAATTTACCCAAACATCCTTGCGTGAGTCATCCATTTTTAATTAATGTAGGACCGGGTGTACCACAACATATCCACAATGAAGAAAAATACTCTGTTGGTTACTTTAACCAGCACAAGTCAATACACACACTTTCAGTATCAGCTGAAATGAAAAGTGCCTTGCTTTTAAATTTTATGATTTATGGCGATGTGCCTTCAACTGTAAAGAGGTCGCTTAAAACCTGTGCAAAGAAGAGTCCTGCTTCACCTAAACACTTTAGATATTCTAAAAAACTAATTTTAATGGTGGGCTCTGTGCTTACTATTTGTGGCAATGGAGGAGACAAAGAAACAGTAAGTAATAACAGTAAGTTTGAAATGTGTGAATGATAACGTTAGCTTGATTTTTTTGCGTTGCTAGCTTGGCCTTCTACTGTAAGACAACAGCTTCACCGTCCTCCGGAAAAAGAAATAAATACTTTTCTAATAACTATTTGTAATTGGATCAGTGTCCACTGTGTTTGGCAATAAACCAGTTAGTTTTATAATCTGTGAGTATTTTTGCAATGTAGCTCGTAGCATTGATTATGCTATAGCCGGCTTGAGCCTCAATTGTTTACAAGTGGTCAACACAGCTATGCACTAAAAGTAATAACATGTTATAGAATAGAAAAGTATTTTCTTGTCTTTATACGCATGCATACATCCAGGATTTAGCACTGGAGAGACTTGTTGTTAACTTGTTGACACTCGGTAGAATTTGAACTTTAGCCAGCTTATCCTACCAGATTTGTAGCCCGGCTTCCTTCCTTTCTGTCCTCCGTGTTGTCTCTTTCTTGAGAAAACAACAAAATACGGTAAACTGCAGGTCACGATATATCACCCGAGGTGTTGTGTTGTGGTGAAAGTCAGGTAAAAATGAGATGGCTGGTGGCAGTGACGTGCTGTCAGGGGAGGCAAGTGAGGCAGTGCCTCTCCTGCCGCCAGGTGGCTTAACCATGAGTTGTTCCAAAACAAAGTAACACAATTGAATAAGTTTTAATATTTCTCTTTTGGTTTATGCTTTCTATGTGATTTTGATGTGGTTCCTGTATATTTTGATAATTTTCATGGTCAAAATTGCGGAAATTCTATGTTTCCTGATCAAAACAATGCAGCAGACGAGGAGTAAGGCAGACACAGGCGGTGCCTCCACGGCTACACACAGTGTGTATTGGGCGTGCGTGCGAGGGGGTACATGCTTGTTGCCACGTGGAAAAGGCAGGCCATGAGGCAGCATGTACCTCTGCCTCAAGGTAGGAGGCGATATATTGTCAACTTGCAGTTAAATGCCTCAGCAGTACTCTGACTCGCCACATTGGGAAAAGTGGGGGCGCGCAAGCTAGCAGACACAGGTCTCTCCAGCGGAAGCCAGCATTTTTTTCTTTTCTTTTTTTTTTAACAGTATTTATAACAAACATGGCATTTTGATTAGAGTAAGCCAGCATTTGTGGGTGTTTTTTGTCAGATGCAAAAGTATTGTTTAATTTCTTGGAATTAAATTTAATTAAATGAATGTGTCTGCCAATATGGAGGATTATACACTGTATCCAAGACGAAAAACTTCTCTAAACTGGACTTTAAGACAAAATGAATACGAACATACAAAGTAGGTTTTCATGGAGGATAGCTATTGCTGCTTCAGATACAAATACAGAAAGGTAATATACACTCACAATACTTGATTTATTTTGTTAAAAGCAAATAAGACCAAAAAGTATATAATAACAATTTAAGACAAAGCAAAGCTGCTGGGGAGAACCATCAACACATGGTATTTAGACCAAAATGAAATGTTCAATCATAATAATACCCTTTTAATTATAAATTAATATTGAATCTTCAGGTTCCTAACATTTTTTTAAAGCTTCCATTAAAACTATTTTTTTTGTAAATTCAAGAGCCATTACGCAGCACAAATGTCCATTACAGATGATGCCGGCTTTAAGGAGGATATAGTGTATTTCATTTATTTATTTCAAGAACGTGTTGTTTGTGTTCAGTTGATTTACCCTAACATAGCAAATGTTGTTGAATGACAATGTAGAACAATACATACAAACAATGCTGCTAATGTTAATGGAATTTCCACTCTAACGAGGCAGAGAACTACAGGCTGCGTAAGTGAAAACATGTTGCAGATTTTAGGGAGCCCATCAGGGAAAACCCCAAAGTCTCGGCTAAATCCTCACGGAATGAAAAAAAAAGTGTATCTGTTGGGGGACTCCCAAAATGTTTCATGCCAGCATAGATTGCTGGCCAAGTCTAGACTTGACAAATCACTTCCCAAAAAAGATAGGCACCAGCATCAGCTGAATAAGAGAAAAGTTGAGCTAAGTGTTTACAATACAAATACTTACTCGCCTCCCGTGGTAGAAGAAATATTGTGGAATACATCTGGAAAATAATACAAATATTTTTCAAATGATCACACAACATCCACACATGTTATTTATGAACAAATTGATTGTCTAACTCAGTATGAAGTTAAAAAGGCACACATGATTTTCAAAATGAACAATGTGGTGAGCACATGGAGTTATAAGGGGGAAGGCAGTGAGTAAACAACTAATTCCACAATCAGGCATAACAATCAAAGAATTACATTTTGTCAATACGCAAACAAACCAAATACTTATCCGACGAATCAAAATTAGACATCAGTGTAGTGATTTCAAAAACAAACAAATGAAAATCCTGCATAAATATTCAAAAATACAAAAATCTGCAGATCCAATGCCAGTGTAATCTACTTTGGGGATTTAACTGGTATTTCTCCCCACCTTCCCTCCCTTCCTGCCTCTGTCTGTCGTTTCCTCCTCTCCCGTCACCTCTCTGCTTCCAAAATCCTCGTCATCCACTTCCACCTATGTGAAGAGCCTACATCACAGTAGAAATGCTCTTTTGGCTGAAGAAGAAGTTGATAGCAAATACTTTAAAGCAGAACTTCACTTGGTTATTATTAATTGCTAGTTTAAAAGAATCACTTGTTGCTATACCTTAGTACTTAAATGGAAAAAGAATCTCAGGATGGATCATGGCAAACTCACAAAAATGCTTTCACCCACCAGGAGCTATTAATGGAGAACATGATGTAAAAACCTGACGTCAATGGAAAAGAAAAAAAGAAGGAAGAAGAAAAAAAATCAATATGTTTTCTTTTTTATGTCTGTTATAGCACCTGGGAAAAGTGATCTCAAATGGTCATAGGACCAGGACTCCAATTTTATATCTAGCCGTTATTCAATTTTTAGACAGGCATCACATAATGATAGGTGGACACCCACTCAGGAAAAAAACAGGCCTCTAACAGCTACTAAATCACAGTTACGTCAAATCAGGACCTCTTTTAGAAACAGACATTAACCAAGCACTTGAAAAAACATGACAGACAAGATGAACTTAAAATAAAGTTTAAAAGGGTCACACAATGATTTTTTAAATACATTTTTAACACTTTCTTGTGGTCTACATCAGTGGTTCTCAACCTTTTTTCAGTGATGTACCCCCTGTGAATTTTTTTTAAATTCAAGTATCTCCTAATCAAAGCAAAGCATTTTTGGTTGAAAAAAAAGAGATAAAGAAATAAAATACAGCACTATGTCATCAGTTTCTGAATTATTAAATTGTATAACAGTGCAAAATATTTCTCATTTGTAGTGGTCTTTCTTGAACTACTTGGAAAAAAGATATAAAAATAACAAAAAAATGGTTGAAAAATAAACAAGTGATTCAATTATAAATGAAGAATACATTTCTACACATAGAAGTAATCGCCCTGCGATGAGGTAGCGACTTGTCCAGGGTGTACCCCGCCTTCCGCCCGATTGTAGCTGAGATAGGCGCCAGCACCCCCCGCGACCCCAAAGGGAATAAGCGGTAGAAAATGGATGGATGGATGGATAGAAGTAATCATCAACTTAAAGTGCCCTCTTTGGGGATTGTAATAGAGATCCATTTGGATTCATGAACTTAATTCTAAACATTTCTTCACAGAAAAAGAAATCTTCAACATCAATATTTATGGAACATCCATTCATCCATCCATTTCTACCGCTTATTCCCTTTGGGGTCGAGAGGAGCGCTGGTGCCTATCTCAGCTACAATCAAGCGGAAAGCGGGGTACACTCTGGACAAGTCGCCACCTCATCGCAGGGCCAACACAGATAGACAGACAACATTCACACTCACATTCACACACTAGGGCCAATTTAGTGTTGCCAATCAACCTATCTACAGGTGCATGTCTTTGGAGGTGGGAGGAAGCCGGAGTACCCGGAGGGAACCCATGCAGCCACGGGGAGAACATGCAAACTCCACACAGAAAGATCCCGAGCCCGGGATTGAACCCGGGACTACTCAGAACCTTAGTATCGTGAGACAGACGCACTAACCCCTTCTCCACCGTGGTGCTCTATTTATGGAACATGTCCACAAAAAAATCTAGCTGTCAACACTGAATATTTCATTGTTGCATTTCTTGTCACAGTTTATGAATTTACATTTATATTTTGTTGAAGTATAATTCAATAAATATATTTACAAAGGATTTTTGAATTTTTGCTATTTTTATAATATAAAAAAACAACAACTCACGTACCCCTTGGCATACCTTCAAGTACCCCCAGGGGTACGCGTACCCCCATTTGAGAACCACTGATATGTAATGTCAGTGTTTTGGTCAAAATTTTACAAAGATTTAGTTTTTCATCTTCTACCAACTTTCTGACTGTCTCTTCCGGAGTCCCTCTCCATGCCAAGCCCTCTTCGACTGCCTCTCCTCCCTGTCAGCCATGTTGTAGTTTTTTAGTGCTTCCATATCAATTCCAATGACATAGTTAATACCAGAGGAGGGACCAAGTCATTGTTTTGCAAGTAGTAAGTCTCAAGTCTTTGCCCTCAAGTCCCAAGTCAAGTCCCGAGTCAAGACACGCAGGTCCCGAGTCAAATCCTGCATTTTGAGTTTTGATTCCTTTCAAGTCTTTTAACTACAGACTAATATATTTACAACAATTGTGTACGCTTTTAAAACGCTGTATTGATTTATTAAAACATATATATATATATATATATATATAACAGTGAGTTTACAGCCTCACTGGTTTAACTTCACAGCAAATAAAAGTTACTTTACTTAGCCAATAAACGTTAGCTTACATTCAAAACTTAAGTTCTTTTTGCAACTTCAAATGTCGAACCAAGTTGGAAGCTGTTGCGTCTCCGTCTGTAATCTTCGAACCCCATGCTTTGCATACTGCAATTAATTTTTCGTTGACCCACTTGTAGTTTTAATACCCGAAAGAAACTATCTTTGGCATAATTGTTGTTGTTTGACAGCTCTTGTTCGTTGGTTGTACTGCAATTTGATTGGATGAATGCTATGGGATGAAAACAACGTGGATCTAATTTGATCGATTGTTGTACTGACAGGCAGCACACACGCTGACAGACACACATACACGATGAAAGATACGGCGCGCTCTTAAATACATTTTTAATCTTTGGGTTTTGAGGAAAGTAGCAAGTTTTGTCAAGTCAAAAGGCTCAAGTCCAAGTGAAGTCACAAGTCATTGATGTTAAAGTTAAAGTCTAGTTGCAAGTCTCTTTACATTTTGTCGAGTCTACAGTCATTAAATTCATGACTCGAGTCTGACTCCAATCCAAGTCATGTGACTTGAGTCCACACCTCTGGTTAATACTATACGCTACATCGAAGGTTTTTAGCATGCATGTATGAGCCAGTCTCCCCCACAACAAGACGATAGAGAAAAATAAGGAACTTACTGACTTCAACTTTGGACGACAACTGAATAAAAAAGGTGTTGTGCAAAGCTCTTTGGGTAAATCTCGACCATATATGTAGATATCCGCTGATGTAACTAAGGCAACATATGTCACTGCTTAAAGCCTTGAATCCGAAAAGCCTCGTTTGAAACACATTCTCAAACCCGCTGGTGAGGGATGCCGTCAAGCTGAAGAAAGAGTCCTTTCGGGTCCTTTTGGCTCAAGGGACTCCAGAGGCAGAGGACAGGTAGCGACAGGCCAAGCAGTGTGCGGCTTAAGCGGTCGTATTGGCAAAAACTCGGACATAGGAGGAGTTCGAAGATGCCATTGAAAACGACTTCCAGACAGCTTCGAAGCCATTCTGGACCACCATCCGCCATTTCAGGAAGGGGAAGCAGTGCACTGTCAACACTGTGTATGGTGAGGATGGTGTTCTGCTGACCTTGACTGCCGATGTTGTGGATCGGTGGAAGGAATAATTCGGAAACCTCCTCAATCCCACCATACATTTTTCTATGAGGAAGCATTGCCTGGGGAATCATTGGTGGGCTCTCCTATTTCTGGGGCTGAAGTTGCTGAGGTAGTTAAGCTCCTCGGTGGCATGGCCTCGGGGATGGATGAGAACCGCCTGTAGTTCCTTAAGGCTCTGGATGCTGTGGGGTTGTCTTGGTTTACAAGAGTATGCAACATCGCGTGGACATCGGGGACTGTACCTCTGGATTGGCAGACCGGGTGGCGGTTCCTCTCTTTGAGAAGGGGATCCACAGGGTCTGTTCCTCAGCCTTCCTGGTATGGGATTATGGGCTTAATATGGCCTTTTTAAACATCAGACCATTGCCTCTCAGACCGCTATTAGTTAACGAGGTCATAAGAGACAACAATCTTACCGTCTCAGTGAGCCTTGGCTAAAATCAGATGAATTTTTTCAAATTAACGAGGCATGTCCTCCTAACTATACGAGTGTACATATTTCCCGTCCTCTTAAAAGGGGTGGAGGGGTAGCACTATTATCAAATGAAAACCTTAACCTTAGCCTAAGTAATACATATAAATTATTTCAGGTGCTTACTATAAGGTCTGTCACACCGCTACATCTCCATCTGACTGTTAATTATCGCCCCACTCGGCTCTATTCAGACTTTATAAGCAAATGTTCAGAGTATGTTGCTGATCTAGTGACGCACGCAGATAATATAATTAAAACGTTGAATTATTGGCCATATGAATACTATGTCATTCCTCGGATTTCCATCAAACATGTGTTAGTTTAATAACTTGTGAATATGCTCTTACCACAGCTAAAAATAACTACACAAATCTCATCTGCCTCAATAAAATCAATCCTAAATATTTGTTTCCTCCAATAGTGTCGCAAACCCAACCAGGGACTTCTACCAGTAGCTCCACCCACTCCGCTGATGACTTTATGCAATTCTTTACTAAGAAAATTGAACTCACTAGAAAGGAAATTAGAGATAGGGCCTCCCAGCTCCAATTGGGTTCTATTAACGCAGATATGAATGTATGTACGACGGATATTGAGCTCAAAAATAATCCCTCTCTTTTTGAAGAAATAACATTAGAGGAACTCCTGCGACTCGTGAATGGGACAAAACAAACAACATGTTTACTTGACCCACTTCTTGGGAAACCTATCAAGGCGCTGTTTGTAATATTATGACCATCAGTGCTAAATATTATTAAATTATCATTTTCCTCTGGTACTGTTCCCCCAGCATTCAAAACAGTGGTTATCCACTCTCTTTTTAAAAGACCTAACCTCCATTCTGACCTGATGGTAAACGATTGGCCGGTGTCCCACCATCCGTTTATCTCAAAAATCTTTGATAAAAGTTTTTGACCAGCAGCTACAATAACACTTAGCATCTAACAATCTATGTGAACACTTTCAGTCTGGTTTCAGGGCAATTTACTCTACTGAGACTGCCCTCGCACAAGTGACAAATGATCTATTGCTAATTATGGATGCTGATCCATCATCCATGTTGCTGCTACATGACATTAGCGTTGGTTTTGATACCGTCGACCATAACATTGTGTTAGAACATATCAAAACACGTATTGGTATGTCACACTTAGCCTTCTCTTCGTTTAACTCCAATCATACTGAATGGATGCAGTGTGTCTCTCAGAACAACGTGACCTCGGAGAATGTTAAAGTAACGTGCAGAGTTCCACAGGGTTCGGTTGTTGGCCCTGCACTCTTCAGCATCTATATGCTGCCGCTAGGTGACATACACAAATACGGTGTTAGCTTTCACTGTTATGGTGATGACACCCAACTTTATATTCCCCCTAAAGCTGACCAACACGCCAGATTGTGATCATCTGGAGGTGTGTCTAAATGAAATCAAACAATAGATGTCCAGCACATTTTTGCATCTAAACGCTAAGAAAACGGAAATGTTGAAAATAGGTCCTGCTAGACACTGGCCCTATTCAAGAACACCGCCTTAACGTTTGACAACAAAACAATTATACAAATTATCATACACCCTAGCATTTAAAGCTCCTTTTTAGACCAGTTGATCTGCCATCTCTCTTTTCTGCTGTGCCCCCTTCTCTTGCGTGGAGATTATTAGGTGGCCACAGATCAACTTACGTAGAGAAGCGCTAGCTGTTCCAAGTTGGGACCGGGATGGACCACTGCTCTACAAAAGGATCCACTGCTAGCCTCACTATGAACTGGACTGTCACGTTATTAATTGTATCCACTCGGCACCCATTGCACCGGTCACCGTGGAGTCCCCGCGGTGACCGGTGTCTCTTCCAAAGGTTCTCATTGTCCCCATTGGGTTGAGTTTTTGCCCTGATGTGGGATCTGAGCATAGGATGTCGTTGTGGCTTGTGAAGCCTTTGGAGACATTTGTGATGACGGGCTACATAAGTAAATTTGGATTGATTGACATTGGAATGTCATCTTATGAACAGTTCTTAGAAGCACTGCTTTTTTGAAGAGCTGCCATATTACACTTTTTCACATTGCAAAGTCAACATTACATGTTCCAAAAAAGTCAGACTACACTTCTATGGTTGAGTCATCCTTAACAAGGCAACTACGTGGCATGCATCACATTTGTAGACTTAATGTGTCTGAGCAGTTAAGTGCAAGTTGAACTTGGTTAATCATGTTTAAACCCAATACTTATTTCAAGGTTGGAGGTTATCATTAAATTTCCTCAACTTCCCACTTTTCTGTACACAGTTTATTTGATGAACCTGCGGCATATAAACTACAGTAACAAGATTGACCAGTTTAAAACAAACTTATCAGTATTAATTTCAAAACAATCATGGAGGGAACTGCGATGGTGGCTAATTAACCACACTCTGTACACAATGGCCTACTAGTGCACCAGTTAGACCTTTGCTACACTGAACCTCAATACATGTGAGGCAGACCGCCAATGGCACAAACTGTACAGATATTGAAAGGGTTAATTTTCAATGTTTGCATTCTCAGGGCATTCAATTAATCGCAACTGGACTGTTTGGTTTGTCTTAGAAGACATTTCGCCTCTCCTCCAAGTAGGCTTCATCAGTTCACGCTCATAAACTTAGATTGGTCAGATCTGTTCTTAGAATTACAACTGGCGGCTAGTGCCAAAACCACAAATATTTATACTCCAACACCAGGAGTATGTGCTTGGGCAAAGATGGTTTCGCCCTATCGTCGTGAGATAAACAACTGTTGAGATTCAAACAAGCAATTCTATTGTCAATGGCAACGGTAGTCGTTGAAGTGTAAGTTCACACGCTGGTGATTTTAACCCGTGTGTCGTCCACATATTTGTACCAATGACTTGGTGCTGTTCCCTTAAAAGAGCTCTCGTTTCCATGTCCTTCATGTAAAGATTTGCCCCATTGGGGATACAGGTGACCCCAAGGCACAACCGTGGTTTTGTCGGTAAACGTTCTCATGAATCATAGTACGTGATATTTGGGCATTTTCGACATTATGGCTGTAACCTGCATTTTGAAGTTGTGTCATGGATTTCATTGTCTTCAAGGCTTCATGAACCAAGATAATTTTCAGCCAGTGTGTTCTTTATTTTTAATTTAGAGTTTTGTTTGGCTTTCATAAATTCAGACTTAAGTTATTTTGTATCTTGTGCTGTTTCTTGCTTGAAAGTATCTCTCTTTTTTGTAAACAGGATTTTACAGATGTGGACAACAATGGTTTATTTTTGAGATATATTTTCACCTTCGGTTTAGCTCGGTTGGTAGAGTGGCTATGCCAGCAACTTGAGGGTTGCAGGTTCGATTCCCGCTTCCGCCATCCTAGTCACTGCCGTTGTGTCCTTGGGCAAGACACTTTACCCACCTGCTCCCAGTGCCACCCACACTGGTTTGAATGTAACTTAGATATTGGGTTTCACTATGTAAAGCGCTTTGAGTCACTAGAGAAAAAGCGCAATATAAATATAATTCACTTCACTTCACTTCTTGCAGGGATTATCATGTCCCTACAAAAAGGTTTGAATGCCTTGAGAATACAATGACCTGGATGAATGAGATCATCCATAGACACATTGTTTCCTGTTTTGATGACTATGTTTTACAGATTATCAGTTAGTTATTCATGTTTTCCCATTCTCAATAACTTTAAAGCCTGACAGCAGAGAAAATGAGAAATAGTTGTACAGAGCTGACTGACTGTAAACAAAAGCAAAAAAGTGTTGCTAAAATACAAATAACCCCTTTTATTAATAGAACAAGAATCATATTGCGAGGAGAAAACTTTTTTACCCTCCCACTATGCATACGGATGTCTCTCATTTATTATTGGTTTTGGGCCTGACCATGATTTCCGCAAAGTAGGAATTATCATACATCAAATATTTTAATAGACCATTGAAAACTGTTTACAGCCTTTAAAATAGTTTTTAACCCTAGGAGAGCCCTCCAGACATGCTATTAAGTTGTCACCTTTATATTTGCTTACTTTAATGGAGTCGAAATAATAATTGAACATTGGACAAAAATATGTAGCATGTGTTCACAAAAACATCAGCGATAAAGTGAAGCCACAAACATCAATGTGTGGTGTGGAGAGGGATGACTCTAATCAACTACCTAGTTCGTAAAAACACAAAAAATTAACAAATGCACTCAACCCCTCCAAGGAGATACTTTGGGGGGTTGAGTTTTCTCGGAATTCTGGTGCTTTTAAGTATAAAGAGTACAGAAAATGTGCAGGAAAAAAGTTACAGTCAAAGCTATAAAGAGAAAAAGTGCAAGAACATATGTGAGAAAATAAACAGGTAAAGAGCTGCCAAGCACTGGCTCAGCAAAGGTACTTCCCCTTATGTGCACAGCTGGATTTATGAGACAGTGAGCAACACACCCATCTCTTCTCCCAGACTATGACACAAGCAGGGGAATTTAGCTGCTTTATGCTAGACGTCTACAAAAATAAAAACAAAAACTGCACCTAAAGGGAAACTGCAAATTTTTTGGGGAAATGAAATGTGCCTATTGTTGACAATCGTTATACAAACCCCGTTTCCATGAGTTGGGAAATTGTGTTAGATGTAAATATAAACGGAATACAATGATTTGCAAATCCTTTTCAACCCATATTTAATTGAAAGCACTACAAAGACAATATATTTGATGTTCAAACTCATCATCTTTATTTTATTTTTTTTTAAATAATTCTTAGAATTTCATGGCTGCAACACGTGCCAAAGTAGTTGGAAAAGGGCATGTTCACCAATGTGTTGTATCACCTTTTCTTTTAACGACGCTCAATAAACGTTTGAGTACTGAGGAAACTAATTGTTGAAGCCTTGAAAGTGGAATTCTTTACCATTCTTGTTTTATGTAAGCCTTCAGTCATTCAACAGTCCGGGATCTCCGCTGTCGTATTTTACGCTTCATATTGCGCCACACATTTTCGATGGGAGACAGGCCTGGACTGCAGGCGGGCCAGGAAAGTACCCGCACTCTTTTACTGCATAGCCACGCTGTTGTAACACGTGGCTTGGCATTGTTTTGCTGAAATAAGCAGGGGCGTCGATGATAACGTTGTTCGGGTAACAACATATATTGCTCCAAAACCTGTATAGACCATTCAGCATTAATGGTGCCTTCAAAGATGTGTAAGTGAAACATGCCTTGGGCACTAATGCACCCCCATATCATCACAGATGCTGGCTTTTGAACTTTGTGCCTATAACAATCCGGACCGTTATTTTCCTCTTTGTTCCGGAAGACACCACGTCCACAGTTTCCGAATACAATTTGAAATGTGGAGTCGTCAGACCACAGAACACTTTTCCACTTTGCATCAGTCCATCTCAGATGAGCTCGGGCCCAGCGAAGCTGGCGGCGTTTCTGGGTGTTGTTGATATATGGGCTTTGCTTTGCATAGTAGAGTTTTAACTTGCACTTACAGATGTAGCGACCAACTGTAGCTACTGACAGTGAATTTATGAAGTGTTCCTGAGCCCGTGTGGTGATATCCTTCACACACTGATGTCGGTTTTTGATGCAGCACCGCCTGAGGGATCAAAGGTCCGTAATATCATCGCTTACGTGCAGTGATTTACTCCAGATTCTCTGAACCTTTTGATGATTTTACGGACAGTAGATGGTAAAATCCCTAAATTCCTTGCAATAGCTCGTTGAAATTTTTTTTTCTAAAACTGTTTGGCAATTTTCTCACGCATTTGTTCACAAAGTGGTGACAGTTTACCCATCCTTGTTTGTGAATTACTTAAGATTTCATTGAAGCTGCTTTTATTCCCAATCATGGCACCCACCTATTCCCAATTAGCCTGCACACCTGTGGGATGTTCCAAATAAGTGTTTGATGAGTATTCCTCAACGTTATTAGTATTTCTTGCCACCTTTCCCAATTTCTTTGTCACCTGTTGCTGGCATCAAATTCTTAAGTTAATGATTATTTGTAAAAAAAAAAGTGTTTATCAGTTTGAACATCAAATATGTTGTCTTTGTAGCATATTCAACTCAATATGGGTTGAAAATGATTTGCAAATAATTGTATTCCGTTTATATTTACATCTAACACAATTTTCCAACTCATATGGATACTGGTTTGTAAATTAATTAGCGCCCAGGTGGCAATTCAAGGAAATACGGCATTCACTTCCTGTTCTGAATTTGACCACAATTTACCACATATATACAATTCTAAAATACATAAATAAATACATAAATAATAAAATAAGTTGTAATTTATATAGTGAGATGAATACGATTATCTCAAAATCAAAATGTATCATTATTTTTACTTTGTAAACCCTTTTAATTTGAACAGTTTCTTAAACCAGATCATAATAATTTGTTTGATTCATAATTTAATTTCACATACTGATATGCTAAACGTTTTAAGCATTGCACATGTCTACAAATGTTTTAAGTTTTGTTTTTCTCTCCGATTATTTTTCTTCTTTTGTTGAGAAAAATTGTTGTACATTCTTGGGTAGCAGGTAATAGTTTGCTTTTTGCAAAATTTTAGCAGTTTGCGAAATTGCTATATCGTTGAGTATTTTTGATTCACAAAATAAAGGATTTCCGTGTTCTCGATATCTGATATGATGTATTATTATAAATTACCTCTTTTTTGACACAGTTGCTGAATGAAGCATACTTTTGTAGTTATTGCCCAATATGTTGCCCATATTAATCTGATTAATATGACTTTCGGTTCGCCATGAGTGACTGCTCGCTGACTGATCGCTGTTGCGAAAAGCTAAGTGTTGTTCTATCTGTGTGCTTTTAATGTTTTACAGCTTTCTTTACTACAAACCCCGTTTCCATATGAGTTGGGATATTGTGCTAGATGTAAATATAAACGGAATACTATGATTTGCAAATCATTTTCAACCCATATTCAGTTGAATATGCTACAAAGACAACATATTTGATGTTCAAACTGATAAACATTATTTTTTGTGCAAATAATCATTAACTTTGGAATTTGATGCCAGCAACACGAGACAAAGAAGTTGAGAAAGTGGCAATACACACTGATAGAGTTGAGAAATACTCATCAAACACTTATTTGGAACATCCCACAGGTGTGCAGGCTAATTGGGAACAGGTGGGTGCCATGATTGGGTATAAAAGCAGCTTCCATGAAATGCTAAGTAATTCACAAAAAGGATCGGGCGAGGGTCACCAATTTGTAAGCAAATTGCCAAACAGTTTTAGAACAACATTTCTCAACGAGCTATTGCAAGGAATTTAGGGATTTTACCATCTATGGTCCGTAACATCATCAAAAGGTTCAGAGAATCTGGAGAAATCACTGCACGTACTGTAAGAGATGATATTACGGACCTTTGAGCCCTTAGGCGGTACTGCATCAAAAACCGACATCAGTGTGTAAATGATATCACCACATGGGCTCAGGAACACTTCATAAAACCACTGTCAGTAACTACTGGTTGCTACATCTGTAAGTGCAAGTTAAAACTCTGCTATGCAAAGCAAAACCCATTTATCAACAACACCAAGGAACGCCGCTGGCTTCGCTGGGCCCGAGCTCATCTAAGATGGACTGATGCAAAGTGGAAAAGTGTTCTGTGGTCTGACGAGTCCAAATTTCAAATTATATTTGGAAACTGTGGACGTGGTGTCCTCCGGAACAAAGAGGAAAATAGCCATCCGGATTGTTATAAGCGCAAAGATCAAAAGCCAGCATCTGTGATGGTATGGGGGTGTATTGGTGGCAATGCATGGGTAACTTACACTTCTGTGAAGGCACCATTATTGCTGAATGATCCATACAGGTTTTGGAGCAACATACTCTATGATGTCATCCAAGCAACGTTATTATGGACGCCCTTGCTTATTTCAGCAAAACAATGCTACAACAACGTGGCTTCGTAGTAAAAGAGTGCGGGTACTTTCCTGGCCCGCCTGCAGTCCAGAACTGTCTCCCATCGAAAATGTGTGGCGCATTATGAAGCATAAAATACGACAACAAGACCCCAGACTGTTAAATAACTTAAGCTGTAAATCACCAAGAATGGTAAAGAATTCCACTTTCAAAGCTTCAACAATTAGTTTCCTCAGTTCCCAAACGTTTATTGAGTGTTGTTAAAAGAAAATGTGATGTAACACAGTGGTGAACATGCCCCTTCCCAACTACTTTGGCAAGTGTTGCAGGCATGAAATTCCAAGTTAATTATTATTTGAAAAAAAAATAAAGTTTATGAGTTTTAACATCAAATATCTTGTCTTTGTAGTGCATTCAATAGAATATGGGTTGAAAAGGATTTGTAAATCATTGTATTCCGTTTATATTTATATCTAACACAATTTCCCAACTCATATGGATACATGGTTTGTATTTCCCAAACATACTTAGTAGTCTTATTTAACTTGCATATCACCCGATCACTGTCTCACCATTCCTCCCTCAGCTAGCTAGCTGCTAAGCTAACGAAGCTAGCGTGGAGAAAGGCGGCGTCGGTCTGAAGAAATCTGCTCCTGCACATCGCGACCACTTCCTTGAAGACAACAAGAACTTCACTCGGTGACAGAAAATACCGTGAGTATGGCTCCCTGTGCTTTGTGCACCGTTCTCATGGATAGACTGGCTCTGCTAGAAGGCCGTGTCCGCTAGTTAGAGGAGAGTAATCTCGTAACTTTAGACGTTGCGGACACATCTGCTAGCGTTAGTTGTAGTGAGCTAACTAGCCCAGCTTGTAGCATCCCTAAGCGGCCTATAAGCAATGGTGAACCGGTTGAGACGCATAATAGATTTAGTCCTTTAGCTAGTCCTACACCCCAGTCTACTGGGCACCACACCTTAGTCATAGGGGACTCCATCACCCGAAACATAAAGCTTAGCAAACCAGCCACAATTAAGTGTATTACCGGGGCCAGAGCAACTGACATTGAAGCTAATCTTAGAGAGCTTAATTCCAACAGGACTAGTAAACATGTACGAAGGCTAATCGCACCACTAGTTATGCGAACATAGTTGTACATGTTGGCTCCAATGACACTAGGATGAGACGGTCAGAGATTACGAAATTTGTAATCTCGCTAGAAAGATGTCGAGGGATTGATTTCTTGTCTCTGGCCCCCTGCCTTGCGAGAGGTAATGATTAGAGATATAGCAGATTAGTCTCGCTTTACAAGTGGCTGGCTAATGTTTGTAGACAAGAAGGACTAATGGTTATTGATAATTGGCCCTCTTTCTAGGGCAAACCGGGCCTTTTGATGAGAGACGGCCTTCACCCTAACCAGGAAGGCGCCATCATCCTATTTAGGAACATAGATTTTTGTTTGAGTCACACAGATTTTTGTTTGAGTCACACTTGACTAACTACACTAGAGCAAGCCCGGTCACAGGCAATTACAGAGTGTGCTAGTCGGGGTGAGGAGTCAATTAAGATAAAACTAGCCAGCGCCAGGCTGGAAAATCCCTGCACACAAAGCATTTCTCCTAGAATAATACACAACTCACACAATGTTTTTTCTGCAGTGACTGTGTAAGAGATGGACATGCATTTTACTGAGGTGAAAAATTATGATGCGTTCAGTTTATTGCAGCACCAAGCAAACATTCTGAATATTCCCGTCATATCAATTTCTAGATATGGTCTAAATTATTTAAAGCGCACTACGCAAAAATAAACACATTAGTAATATTGCTACTACGGATAATTTTAACAAAAACTCCTCAAAAAAGCCCACTACCTATAACGTGGGCTTTTTAAACATAAGATCATTGTCCCTCAAAATGTTATTAGTTAATGAGGTCATTAGAGACAACAATCTTAACGTCATTGGTCTCAGCGAAACCTGGCTCAAACCAGACAACTTTTTTTGCGCTGAATGAGGCCTCTCCTCTTAAGTACACGAATGCGCATATTGCCCGTCCCCTGAAAAGGGGTGGGTGGGTCGTACTAATATACAATGAAAACTTTAACCTTACCCCTAACTATAGTAGATAATATAAATCGTTTGAGGTGCTTACTATGAGGTCAGTCACACCGCTGCCTCTCTACCTGGCTGTTATCTATCGCCCCCCAGGCCATTTTCGGACTTTATCAATGACTTGTCAGAGTTTGTCGCTGATCTAGTGACGCACACCGACAATATAGTCATAAGGGGGACTTTAATATCCATATGAATACCCTATTGGACACTCCGTGCGTGGCCCTCCAGACTATAATTGTTAGCTGTGGTCTTAAACAAATAATAATCGATAATAAATAACAAATGAACCCACGCATAGCAACGGTAATACGATGGATCTAGTGTTTGTCCGGGAAGTTATGATACTCCCGTATACTAAAGTAATGTCCGATCATTACCTTAAAAAATTCGAAGTTCTGACTCATTGTCAACAAGCTAATAATAACTGCTTTAGCATCCGCAACATTAGTGCTGCCACAACGATGACTCTTGCTGGCCTACTGCCTTCGGTAATGACACCATTCCTAAATTATGTGGGCTCTATTAATAACCTCACAAACAACTTTAACGACGCCCTGCATGAAACCATTGATAGTATACACCGCTAAAGCAAAAAAGGGCCCCTAAAAGGCTTACCCCATGGTTTACAGAAGAAACAAGAGCTCTTAAATAATCATGTAGAAAGCTGGAACGCAAATGGCGCGCGACTAAATTTGAGGTTGATAATGGAGTGATAGTTTAATAATTTATAAACACATGCTTACCTTAGCTAAAGCTAAATGCTATTCAAATCTCATCCGCCTCAACAAAAACGATCCTAAATATTTGTTCAGTACAATAGCATTGCTAACCCAACAAGGGACTCCTACCAGTAGCTCCACCCACATAGCAGATGACTTTCTTTAATTAAGAACATTTAACTCATTAGAAAGGAGATTAAAGACAACGCATCCCAGCTACAACTGGGTTCCATTAACACAGATACGACTGTATATACGACGGATATTGCCCTCCAAAATAGTCTCTTTCTTTTTGATGAAATAACATTAGAGGAATTGCTACGGCGTGTAAATGTGATAAAACAAACAACATGTTTACAGTTGTGATCAAAATTATTCAACCCCCACACAATTTTGGTGTTTTAGCAAGTTGGACATTTATTCCGTATTTTGTTTATAGTCATATCAAATAAAGATGTGTCAAATAGACAAATGCAACTTAAATTGTAACACTGTATTTTACAAAATACCAAAAAAGGGATTTTTTCTTAATGCATTAAATAGACAAATGAAACTTGAATTACAACATTATATTTTGTAACATACCAACCAGTGTCATTTCTCTTAATATCTCATTCACAAAATTATTCAACCCCTTGAAGATCATAACTCTTAAGAACAGAAATTGAATAAGGTCTTTTCAATCAGGTGTTGAAAACACCTGTAGATGAACCAGGAAGCAAACACACTGAAGAAGCCTTACAAAGTAAGACTTGTGCAGAAGACAGATAGAAGGAGCTGTTTGCGTCGAGTGATGCATTTTGCTAAGCTTTGTTTGGTGTTTTGAGAGACAGAGATCAAATTTGAACCGTAGGGTTCAGTGGCGAGCCAACCCCAAGAACAAAACAAGCTAACAGGACAGGACCGCACTGTGGCCCGCTGCACCAACTGCCCTGACTACCTCAAATTTCAAATTACCTTAAAGTAACACAGATAAGAATACAACAAAATAAAGAGAAAACACTTAGTAGTAGTTATATGTTTTATAGAAATGTACACACACAACATTTCACAAACTATCTATTTTCTGTATGTCATATGAGTGTTTTGTTGTCAGTTGTTGTGAGGCAATACATGTTCAACTTATAATTTTCCACCACTCTTTTTTATGAATCTTTTTGAGAGTCATTCCTTCTAAAATAAGGGTATCCAACACTGCAAATCTCGGAAGATTGTATGTCTTGTTAGGTTGGTTAACAATAAAGGCGCTACATAAAAATTTGGCGAGCCAGCCAGCAGCTACAAGAAACTCCTCTCTTCTACCTAAGTGGAGGTGAAACAGTTGGACATTATATGGTATGTTTTCTGTGAACATTGCTATTGATTTCTTTGATTGTATCAATAGCACAAGCATGGATACAATTCTTTCTGAGAATGTCCATCCATCCATTTTCTACTGCTTATTCCCTTCGGGATTGCGGGGGGCGCTGGAAGCTATCTCAACTACAATTGGGCGGAAGGCGGGGTACACCCAGGACAAGTCGCCCTCTTCGCAGGGCCAACACAGATAGACAGACAGCATTCACACTCACATTCACACATTAGGACCAATTTACTGTTGCCAATCAACCTATCCCCAGGTGCATGTTTTTGGAAGTGGGAGGAAGCCGGAGTACCCGGAGGGAACCCACGCATTTACGGGGAGTACATGCAAACTCCACACAGAAAGATCGCGAGCGCAGGATCGAACTCAGGACCTTCGTACTGTGAGGCAGACACACTAACCCCTCTGTGAATGTCAAGGTACCTAGTTCACTCCCTGTAAGTGGTATAACTGGTACTGATGTAGATGAATTGTATTGTAGATGTAGATGATTAGTATTTGAGTATTTTGCACAGTATGGTAACATAGACAGAGCAAGTAAAGTTACCAGCAGTGAGGCCAAATTCCAGCACACAGCTAAAGTGGAATTTAAAACAAGGTTCGCTATTGAGTCAATAAAAGCTTTCTTACACCTTACAAACCACATTTGGCTTTTCTCCGAGCTGTACACAGGCGATAGACGTTCCATACTAACTCACATAAGTAAACTGAAAAATGTTGCTCAGTTAAACGGGGCAAGAATTCAAGAAGCCACAAAAATTAAAAAGGACAAAGCGTGTGAATGTGAGTGTGAATGCTTGTCTGTGTATTTGTGTTGGCCCTGCAATGAGGTGGTAACTTGTCCAGCGTGTACCCCCGCCTTACGCCAGAGTGTAGCTGGTATAGGCTCCAGCATCCCCCTCGAACCCCAAAAGGGACAAGCAGTAGAAAATGGATGGAGGGATGACACAGATGCATCAGTCAACCGGGAAAATCAGCACACCAGCCCCATGCTAATAGCTGTTACAACTCCTATCAACCATTGTGCTGATGACATCCACTCCCATGAACGTGACTCACTGTTACGTTCCACGTAGTGGTGGTTTGTTTTTGTGTTTTTTTCTTCTTTTGTTTGAACAGGTCACACTCAATCATGACCTCTGCTGCCAATCAACCGGTTTATGTTCCCAGCTGCTCCTCATTTCACCTGTTGATCAGCCAGCCAATCCCGGTCCACCATTCATCCTCCTGACCTGCTTAAAACCACCTTTTAGCCACTGGATTGAGGGATTCTTTTTCTGACATGCTGTGTAGAGTTCTGAGAGACGCTACTTTGTCTTTGGCGCTACTTTGTTTTGTAATCATTTTTTTAAGCTTTTTGCTAAACTTGTGCTACCTGTTTTGTTGTCTTCTTTTTTGTTTGACCTTCCAACCTTTGTAAGTATCTGCGGCCTAGTCTTGGGAAAGGTTAGACAGAGGCCTCTATACATTACACACGTAGGATAAATATTTGTGTATAGAGACCCCAGGCTTAGTGGTGGCTGTCACCCTTGTATGTTTCGGACCCCCTCTTTGGTTAGAGTAGTTAGGTAGGTTTTTGGTCTATGCTAATTAAATAGCTTTAGTTAGTCAGCTTACCTTTCTTTTCTAGAGGTGTATTTTGGTATGTTTTGTTCATTTCTTTGACAGCACCAGTAGTCCCAAGCTAGGCTAGCGTTGTGTCCTTGTTGTACCCGCCCCACCACCTGGTCACTTTTCAATACACTAGTTTTTGTTTTCAATTATTGGCTTCAGTGTCTTTAATTTACAACTCATTTGATTTATACACTTTTATGTTGCATTCCGCTATGATCCCTAGACTTCGAGCCATCTGGAACGTAACACTCACCACCACATAAGGTAGACGCAGCAGTGTATCTCAAACAGGGCACCAAACCCAGTATCTACCTACCAAACACCACAGAGTAATGGTTGACCATGATATCAACAATAGTGATATGAACCCTCATTACCATGGCAATGCCAGACTCAGACCAGACCCAGGAAGAACCCCATGTCCTACTTCTGAGTCGAATTATGATACATGATGAAGTAACATTGAGTTCTACCTTTCTGATCCTGTCATGTCTAACACATACAACCATGAAAATGGTTGGGAGCCTTGTTCCGCCTTCCACCACCATTGTTAAGCACCTAGGACCCAATGCTTCCCCACATGCATATCGTGCCCTACCTGACTTTGCTTATGGTGTCATTAAGGATGGTGATGAACTTTTTTCAAAAGTCTTGAACATCAACCAGGACACAGGCAAACAGCCTTCTGGCTATTTGCAGTAATTACACACTCATTTAAGTAAATTGATCAAAAACAGTGGTTTGGCTGATACTGATTTAGATCGACAGTTTCTCAAGCAGTTCTGCAGAGGCTGCAGGGATAACCATCTGATTGCCAATCTTCAGCTTGAGCAGAAGGGGAATAAGCCACGCCCTTTTTCAGAACTGCTCTTTTGCATTTGTGCTGAAGAGGACAGGCAAACTGCTAAATCCAACAGGATGAAACAACACTTTGGAGCTAGCAGAACAAAAGTCCAGACAAACAAAGTTGCAGTGGAAGACAATATTGATGATGACATTGCAAAAAGACCCCTAATGAACCCCAAAAGCTTGTAAACCAAATGGTGCAGTTACAATCCCAAATAGTTTCACTAAACACGTAATTCAGTGCAAAATGAACAAAGCAAACTGAAAGCTAAACCCAAAGGCCCTATTGAGGAAATCCCTCAATTCCTCCAGAGTTGAAGACCACCAACAAGAAGCTGCGCCACGGTACTGCTTCCAATGTGGCGAGCACAGTCACATTGGACCTTCTTACAGCAATGAAGCGATCCCCAATTTAGTTGAAAAAAAGCGAAACGAGTTGTCAGGAGTAGATACAAATTGTCTCCTTGATTCAGGGGTCCCAAGTGACCATGATAACTGCATATTTTCTCAAAACTCACCAGTCAGACCCACACATCCAGCCATTCCAAGGCCTAAATGTGAAAGTGCTAATGGTGAGAATGTACCCTATTTAGGCTATATACCCATTATGCTCAAGTTCCCAAAATATTTTGTTGACATTGAACCAAAAATTTCCATCCTAGCTTTAGCGGTACCAGATCAGCGTAGTAATTCTGACTTGCCAGTCCTTATCGGGACAAATGCTCTCAATGTTTTATATGAAGAGCACTGCAGTGACAAAATAAAACAAATTGTGTCTTCTGCGTATGGTTACAGGCAGATCATTCGGGTGCTCAAATGCAGACACACAGGAGGCAACCCTAAAACGCAAGGAGCAGCATGGTTTACCTGCTCAAATCAAGGAGTGTTTAGAGGGCTAATACCACCAATGGCACTGCTATGGCCGAGAAGCCTGAATCCTCTGTCTTTCCTGGTGGAGTATTTGTGGAATGTTCTCTTATCAGCTTGCCCAAACACCGACCTCTTACATTACCTGAGTGGTTGAGAAACGAAAATGTGCATGACGTGACACTCCCTTCAAATTGTGGTTCTTGCTGAACTTCACCCTTCTGAAAAGATTTATGGCAACTTTCAAAATCCAATCAAACCCACTGACACTGCAAGATGTTGTGCTAGCATTCCCACGGATAATAAACCATCCACACGGTATTTGACCTTTGAGTTTGGCAATGCACTTCTTCCACAGGAATTGAAGGACAGAGCAAAAAAAAAGTCTTAGGGTAATGTCCGGCATCAATTTAAAGGAAGTACTGTTTTTTCTGGACGACATCGTTTTCTCCCAAAACATTAGAAGAGCACGAAACTAGGATAAGACATGTTCTCCAGCAACTTAAAGAGAATTGCTTAAAGCTCTCAACCAAAAAATGACATTTTTTACAGAACTCAGTGCGGTATCAAGGTCACATTGTTTCAAGCCGTGGAGTAGAGACTAACCCTGATAAAGTCAGCACTCTCTGTGCTTTGCCTACAAACCTTAAGAGAATTCAAGTCCTTTTAAGGTTTTTCCACCTATTACCGCCGATTTGTTAAGAACTATTCCAATAGTCACCAGAGGCTACCCACCTTTTAGACAGGGCACCAAGACATCTAGACACCCTGAAAAGTACTTATATCCCAAAGAGCCCTTTAATGAGAGGTTGACGTTTGAATGTCAAAATGCATTTAACCTGATAATAGAACAACTCATATCTGCACCTGTTCTTGGTTTTGCTGACCCAAAATTGCCATATGTGCTCCACACAGACCAGTACACAGTCCTGTACCACAGGTTTAGGAGCCGTCCTGTACCAACAACAAGATGTTGAGATGCGAGTTGTAGCTTATGCTAGCAAAGGACTTTCATTCAGCGAAAAAGCGATACCCCGCCTATAAGCTAGAATTCCTTGCCTTGAAGTGGTCCATTGTGGAGAAATTTTATGTCCCGAAGATTGATGCTGCGAGCTACCGTTGGCTAGCTGTGCTGTCAACCTTTGATTTCAACATTAAGCACCCAGCTGGAAAGCGCAACCAGGATGCAGACGGGCCATTCAAGACGACCACATGACAAAATGATGACCCAGCTTCTCTTGAGAAAAAAAAGGCGGATTAAAATATTAGTTTCACACCATCTTTCAATCTCTCCCAGCCAAGACCTACCTGAAGATGCAGTCACTGTTTTATGTCAACATTGCCAGATAACTCTCTACCGACCATCACCTTGGTACAATCCCTCGCTACTCACCCAGATACTGTACAAACTCTGAATGAATCAAACAAAGCGTTTGGTTGCTATACCATACCCACCTACAGCCATGCAGAACTCAAACAACACCAAAAGTCTGACTCCCTCATAGGACAGGTCATAAAGATAGTAGAGGCTGACCAGCTTCGTTCCAGATTCCGAGAGCTTCGACTAATTCTCAAAGAAAAGAAGAGATTAGAAATAAAAGACGACCTTTTGTGCAGGAAATGTCAAGCAGGAGATCATCTAACATACCAACGCATTGCTCCTATGTCCCTTCGATCTGCAGTTCTGAGAAACTTGCATGGAGACATGAAACATATGGGTTTGGAAAGAATCCTAGATTTGGGAAGGTCAAGATTTTATTGGCCATAGATGGCTTCCGACACGGAGAAAAAGATAAAGACATGTGGACGTTGCATCAAAAGAAAGACAACCACAAAAGAAAGCATCTCTCGTAAATATCTATACAACTCGACCCATGGAACAAGTGTGCATTAACGATTACCCCTAGAACCTGACAGTCACAATACCAAAGACATTTTGGTCATCACGGATCATTTTACCTAATATGCCGTTGCCACACAAACCAAAGACCAGAAAGATACAACAGCTGCTAAAACCTTTTGGGAACAGTTTTAGTGCACTATGGGTTTTACTGAGCATCTGATAAGTGATGCACATTTGCAGGTCTTACCAAGGTGCGCACAAATCTTACCACTCAAGAGGTCAGCTTGTCAAGCGCTTAAACAGACCACTGTAAAAGGAAAAAAGAAAAAGGTCATTGGTGTGATAACGTAAAATCACTAACCCATGGCTATAATTGCACCAAAAGTGATGTCACAGGGTTCACTCTATATGAGCAGATGTTTGGACGCCAACCTCTATTGGCTGTAGACATTGCCTTTCATTTTTGTGTAAATGATGGTTCCCCATGATCACATTCCCAATATAGAAAAAATCTGGAAGCAAGACTGCAAGAAAGTTATCAGATAGCCACTGAAAACTCAAAAAAAGTTGCAGACGTCAAATTTTGTTTTGACAGGACATTAGGAGGGTCAACACTCTAAGAAAGCGATCGAATGTTTGTGAAAAATTTGAGGTTTCGGTGTAAACACAAGCTCGTGGACCAAATCCACCGTGTGTCTAGTTTTGGAAAAGATGGGAGACCTGCCAATGTACAAAGTGAAACCCATCTAAAAGGATGGTCCCATCTGAACTCTACAGAAAAACCTACTACTTCCTTGTGTGGACTTAACCGAAGAGGAGGAAATCGAACCAGTCAAACCTAAGGTTTGCCAGGCCCAGAGCTAGACAAAGTCAACCAAAGATACATTTTCAGATTCTGCTGACGACTCGATCATACATCCCACTCAATCGGTCAGAGGATGAAATTCCAAAAAAAGCAGAAATCAAAAGCTAATCTAGAAGGAGATGAAACCTTGTCACCTATACCATTGAGTTCCACAGCCCCCCAGCTTTGGGATGGTCCAGATGACAGTCCCTCGGCTAGTCCTGTTGAAACACCCTGATTTGGCAGGAGTGGAGCCAGAGTTTGTGGGTAATCAGAGTACTATTGGAGGAACAGTACCCCACTAAATTGGACCAATGAAGATAAATCAGAAAAAAAATTGGAAATCGAGCTATTGCGGATGACAAGGGAAATCCAGCAAATGAAGAAATTGTAAAAGTTTTACAGCGCACAGTCATCTGCAGCACATGAGAATGAAACTACAATAGACAAAGACACAACTGTTAACACACGGCGATCAAGTAGATCATGACATCCACCTGACTGTTTTCACTGCATTCAGTTAGGAAAACCATTATTGACTTTTGCACAAACTATTTTACAGAGCTTTAACCAGGCACTTGAAACTGTTAAAGGGGAACATTATCACCAGACCTATGTAAGCGTCAATATATAACTTGATGGTGCAAAAAAAAGACCATCTATTTTTTTAACCGATTTCCGAACTCTAAATGGGTGAATTTTGGCGAATTAAACGCCTTTCTGTTAATCGCGCTGGAGGCGATGACGTCAGAATGTGACGTCGCCGAGGTAACACACCCACCATTTTCATTTTCAACACATTACAAACACCGGGTCTCGGCTCTGTTATTTTCCGTTTTTTTGACTATTTTTTGGAACCTTGGAGACATCATGCCTCGACGGTGTGTTGTCGGAGGGTGTAACAACACTAACAGGGAGGGATTCAAGTTGCACCACTGGCCTGAAGATGCGAAAGTGTCTGCCGTCCGAGACCCCCCATTGCAATGATAGTCAACGAAGTCACAAAGGTGAGTTTTGTAGATGTGGACTGCCAGCTAATCGATGCTAATATGCTACGCTAATCGATGCTAACATGCTATTTACCGGCGGTGCTAAAGCAGACATGGCACAGAGATGTATGGATAACCTGTAGATGCATTTTCAACTATATTACGTTTCCTTCCACCCACATTTAATGCGAAAAAAACACTTACCAATCGACGGATTTAAGTTGCCCCAGTGTCAAAAGATGCGAAAGTCCTGATCGTTTGGTCCGCAGCTATTCGGCCGCAGCTATTCGGCCATGCTATGGCTATGAATAGCATCAATAGCTATTCGCTCAATAGCCTCAGTTTCTTCTTCAATATTTTCATACTCCAACAATCTGTTTCAATACATGCGTAATCTGTTGAATCGCTTAAGCCGCTGAAATCAGAGTATGAATCCGAGCTAATGTCGCTATAGCTTGCTGTGGTATTCCCATTGTTTGTTTACATTGGCAGCACTGTGTGACGTCACAGGGAAATGGCCAGTGTCTTCGCAGAGAGCCGAAAATAAGGCACTTTAAAGCTTTATTTAGGGATATTCCGAGACCGGTAAAATTTTGAAAAAAACTTCAAAAAATACAACAAGCCACTGGGAACTGATTTTTATTGTTTTTAACCCTTTTGAAATTGTGATAATGTTCCCCTTTAATGACTGTGATAGTTATTAAATGAGCCCAAGACCAACGCATGAAGGGGCACATACAGCTTTAGGAGCGGAGGGTGTAAAATATGGTTACTAAACCCATTCATGTAAATGAAATGCAATTCCCAAACCCACCGCAAGGTGGCCACTATTTAAATGAGCCAAGAAGCAGACACACTAAAGACTGGTGCAAAAGACCGACACCAGGAGCTGTTTGCGTCGAGTTTTGCATTTTGCTGAGCTTCGACTGATGTTTTGAAAGACCGAGATTAAATCTTAACCACGAGGGTTCAGTGGCCAGCCTACCCCAGGGACAAGACAAGTGGGCAGGACTGGATCGCAGTGTGGCCAGCTGCAGCATCTGCACTGAACACCTCAAACTTCAAATTCCCTAAAAGCGACATGGATAAGAACACAACAAAACAAAGAGAAAAAACTACCCAGGTAGTCATAGTAATAGGTTTGTGTACACACATTTCAAATATCTTAATTATTTTTATTTTCTGTATGTCACATGAGTGGTATGTTGCTTGTTGTTTTGTAGCAATAAATGTTCAACTCTTAATTTTCCACAACTCTTTTATGACTCTTTTCGGGAGTCGTTCTTTCTAACATAAGGGTATCAAACACACAGTATGTGTCATTAGGTTGGTTAACTGAGTAACACAAAAGGCGCTACACATGTATTTATAGAGATCCGTCACACTACTAAGAATTTTGAAAAGCAAAACATGGAACGGACCTATTGAATTACAAGTAGACATGTAGACAGAGTTATGTCAAATAATGGTATAACACAATGTTATTGTAGGTGAATATTAGTTTTATCAGTCGTTTTTCAAAGTACGGACCTCTCAAATAGTTCCTGACAGCAAACCTCCCCATCAAAAGCTAAGTGAAAGATCAACTTCAATAGCATGACATCGCATAACTTTATAAAGCTGGTAAACTTGCTAAAATATGTTGTGTTAAAAATAACGGTAACATAAATTTTGCACACACAGGTTTGTATCATCTGTTTAGTCTGACTTGGTGCTAGTGAATCACAACTCTGCAGACATGATCCAAAGCGGAGATAAAAGTAAGTCAAAATAGAGAGCCATTATTAATTGTGGCATCTTACAACAAAAATCTATGATTATCTCACTATTATACAAAAGTGCCTCTGCTCGCTTGGATGTTTTCAAATTGTCAATGAAAAAAAAAACATACAAAATAAAACAACACAATAAGCACATATTTCCTGTCTTGTCACAAGCTAGTTTAGCAATTAGCATGCCTTCTTGTCTGTTACTCCATGCATGTTTAAATTAGTCTTCCAGTGATACATGTAAGATACGGTATATAGTTAATTTTTCAAAATAGAGGGGATGGTTATTTATTTACAGAAGAGGCTCCACACTTTATATGGCAATACACACTTGGCTGCTAGCCAATTCCTGTCAGCCAAGAGATCAAAAATAAAGTATCAGTCAGAGAGGATCTGCTTTTGTGATCGGCATAAACATAATTATTAGGTACAGCTGATTACATTTTTTTTTTTACAGAAATCGGCTAAAATTGATCGGTGAATGATGGATCTGCGCATCTCTAAAATGATTTATTGCAAATACTTACAGGTAATTCTGTAGGTTCAGGCAGAAACTCAGCATCTTCTCCAAAAATGAAATCTGGAGGCAATTCTGGATAGCGGGCATTAAATATTATATCCCCTAGAAAAATAGAAAAACAGATTGTTAATTTTCTTACTATACAAGAATGAGAGTATACTCCTATAATAATAATAATGAATTAGATTTTATATCACGCTTTTCTATTATTAGATACTCAAAGCGCTCACAGAGAAGTGGAAACCCATCATTCATTCACACCTGGTACTGGTAGGCTACATTTGTAGCAACAGCTGCCCTGGGGTAGACTGACGAAAGCGAGCCTGCCAGTTTGTGCCTACGGCCCCTCCAAACACCACCTATCATTCATTCATCATTCGTTCACCAGTGTGAGCGGCACCGGGGGAAAGGTGAAGTGTCCTGCCCAACGAAAAAACGGCAGCGATTCGGATGTCAAGAGGCGGGAAGCGAGCCTGCAACCCTCAGGTTTCTCGCATGGCCGCTCTACCCACTACACCATACCGCCTATAAAGATGAGAGGGATTTATTAATATTTTTGACAACTGAGTTACCACGTTAAAAATAAATATTGTCAGTTACTGAGCTCAAAATGTACTACTCTTTGAAGGAGTAGAAAGATGGCGGCGCCCGGACGGGCTGCGTCCTCGAGGGGCACTTGCTAAATATGGAACATTTGGCAGAAATACCGGACAATTCCACAAACTTTATGGCTGGCTCACATCGTGGTCACTCCGTGATCACATATGACCGCCAGACACTTCTGGATGTGGACGTATCGGGCCGTTTTGGACTGATAGACGCGTGCGTGCTAAACATGCTAACTAGCATGGGAATACGTCGGCGGCTACATCCAGCGGCCTGTGAAGCAGGGGAGTCTAGTAGCAGCGGGGGCCGTCTACGGAGCAGACGCCAGCGGTGTGATCGGAAACGCGGCTGTCGAGCGGGGCTAAAAACAAAGCAGAAGGCTAATCCCCACAGAACACCACTTCCCTCCATCCTGAAGACGGATTTAAATGGAAAATGCGAGACTACTGGTCTGGGTAAGGAGTCAGTTAAATTAGAACACGTTTTTTCTGCTTTGAGTGTTTCAGAGTTGGACATGTGTTTTACCGAGGGACGGCGTGGCGCAGTGGGAGAGTGGCCGTGCGCAACCCGAGGGGCCCTGGTTCGAATCCCACCTAATACCAACCTCGTCACGTCCGTTGTGTCCTGAGCAAGACACTTCACCCTTGCTCCTGATGGGTGCTGGTTGGCGCCTTGCATGGCAGCTCCCTCCATCAGTGTGTGAATGTGTGTGTGAATGGGTAAATGTGGAAGTAGTGTCAAAGCGCTTTGAGTACCTTGAAGGTAGAAAAGCGCTATACAAGTACAACCCATTTACCATTTACCGAGGTGGCTAACTATGATGCGTGCAGTTTATCAAAGCAACAAACAAACAATCGGAAAATCCCCGTTACTGAGGTGGCTAACCATGATGCGTGCAGTTTATCAAAGCAACAATCAAACAATCGGAAAATTCCTGTCGTATCAATTCCTAGATATGGTCGTAACTATACTAAATGCACTGGGCATAATAAACACAACATTATTAATATTGCTACTACGGATAATTTGATCAAAAACTCCCTAAAACAGCCCACTACCTATAATATAGGTTTTTTAAACATAAGATCATTGTCTCCCAAAACGTTATTAGTTAATGATATTATCAGAGACAACAATCTTAACGTCATTGGTCTCAGCGAAACCTGGCTTAAACCAAACGACTTTTTTGCGCTAAATGAGGCATGTCCTCCTAACTTTACACATGCGCATATTGCCCGTCCGCTTAAAAGGGGCGGGGGGGTCGCACTAATATACAACGAAAACTTTAACCTTAGTCCTAACATAAATAATAAATATAAATCGTTTGAGGTGCTTACTATGAAGTCTGCCACACCGCTGCCTCTACACCTGGCTGTTATCTACCGCCCCCCAGGGCCCTATTCGGACTTTATCAATGAATTCTCAGAGTTTGTTGCTGATCTAGTGACACACGCCGATAATATAATCATAATGGGGGACTTTAATATCCATATGAATACCCCATCGGACCCACCGTGCGTAGCGCTCCAGACTGTAATTGATAGCTGTGGTCTCACACAAATAATAAATGAACCCACGCATCGCAACGGTAATACGATAGACCTAGTGCTTGTCAGGGGTATCACCGTCTCCAAAGTTACGATACCCCCGTATACTAAAGTATTGTCCGATCATTACCTTATAAAATTCGAGGTTCAGACGCATGTTCGTCAAACTAATAATAATAATAACTTCTATAGCAGCCGCAACATTAATACAGCCACAACGACAACTCTTGCTGACCTACTGCCCTCGGTAATGGCACCAATCCCAAAGTATGTGGGCTCTATTGATAACCTCACTAACAACTTTAACGACACCCTGCACAAAACCATTGATAACATAGCACCGCTAAAGTTAAAAAAGGCTCCAAAAAAGCGCACCCTGTGGTTTACAGAAGAAACTAGAGCTCAGAAATTATTATGTAGAAAGCTGGAACGCAAATGGCGCACGACTAAACTTGAGGTGCACCATCAAGCATGGAGTGATGGTTTAATAACTTATAGACGCATGCTTACCTTAGCTAAAGCTAAATATTACTCAAATCTCATCCACTGTAATAAAAACGATCCTAAATGTTTGTTTAGTACGGTAGCATCGCTAACCCAACAAGGGACCCCTTCCAGTAGCTCAACCCACTCAGCTGATGACTTTATGCAATTCTTTAGTAAGAAAATTGAAGTAATTAGAAAGGAGATTAAAGACAATGCGTCCCAGCTACAACGGGGTTCTATTAACACTGACACGATGGTATATACGGCGGATACTGCCCTCCAAAATAGTTTCTCTCGTTTTGAGGAAATAACATTAGAGGAATTGTTACAACGTGTAAATGGAATAAAACAGACAACATGCTTACTTGACCCTCTTCCTGGGAAACTGATCAAGGAGCTCTTTGTATTATTAGGTCCATCAGTGCTAAATATTATAAACTTATCACTCTCCTCAGGCACTGTTCCCCTAGCATTCAAAAAAGCGGTTATTCATCCTCTTCTTAAAAGACCTAACCTCGATCCTGACCTCATGGTAAACTACCGACCGGTGTCTCACCTTCCCTTCATTTCAAAAATCCTTGAAAAAATTGTTGCGGAGAAGTTAAATGAACACTTAGCGTCTAACAATCTATGTGAAACCTTTCTATCCGGTTTCAGGGCAAATCACTCCACGGAGACAGCCCTTGCAAAAATGACTAATGATCTATTGCTAACGATGGATTCTGATGCGTCATCTATGTTGCTGCTCCTCGATCTTAGCGCTGCTTTCGATACCGTCGATCATAATATTTTATTAGAACGTATCAAAACACGAATTGGTATGTCAGACTTAGCCCTGTCTTGGTTTAACTCTTATCTTACTGATAGGATGCAGTGTGTCTCCCATAACAATGTGACCTCGGACTACGTTAAGGTAACGTGTGGAGTTCCCCAGGGTTCGGTCCTTGGCCCTGCACTCTTCAGCATCTACATGCTGCCGCTAGGTGACATCATACGCAAATACGGTGTTAGCTTTCACTGTTATGCTGATGACACCCAACTCTACATGCCCCTAAAGCTGACCAACACGCCAGATTGTAGTCAGCTGGAGGCGTGTCTTAATGAAATTAAACAATGGATGTCCGCTAACTTTTTGCAACTCAACGCCAAAAAAACGGAAATGCTGATTATCGGTCCTGCTAGACACCGAACTCTATTTAATAATACAACTCTAACATTTGACAACCAAACAATTAAACAAGGCGACACAGTAAAGAATCTGGGTATTATCTTCGACCCAACTCTCTCATTTGAGGCACACATTAAAAGCGTTACTAAAACGGCCTTCTTTCATCTCCGTAATATCGCTAAAATTCGCTCCATTCTGTCCACTAAAGACGCTGAGATCATTATCCATGCGTTTGTTACGTCTCGCCTCGACTACTGTAACGTATTATTTTCGGGTCTCCCCATGTCTAGCATTAAAAGATTACAGTTGGTACAAAATGCGGCTGCTAGACTTTTGACAAGAACAAGAAAGTTTGATCACATTACGCCTGTACTGGCTCACCTGCACTGGCTTCCTGTGCACTTAAGATGTGACTTTAAGGTTTTACTACTTACGTATAAAATACTACACGGTCTAGCTCCATCCTATCTTGCCGATTGTATTGTACCATATGTCCCGGCAAGAAATCTGCGTTCAAAGGACTCCGGCTTGTTAGTGATTCCCAAAGCCCAAAAAAAGTCTGCGGGCTATAGAGCGTTTTCCGTTCGGGCTCCAGTACTCTGGAATGCCCTCCCGGTAACAGTTCGAGATGCCACCTCAGTAGAAGCATTTAAGTCTCACCTTAAAACTCATTTGTATACTCTAGCCTTTAAATAGACTCCCTTTTTAGACCAGTTGATCTGCCGTTTCTTTTCTTTTTCTTCTATGTCCCACTCTCCCTTGTGGAGGGGGTCCGGTCCGATCCGGTGGCCATGTACTGCTTGCCTGTGTATCGGCTGGGGACATCTCTGCGCTGCTGATCCGCCTCCGCTTGGGTTGGTTTCCTGCTGGCTCTGCTGTGAACGGGACTCTCGCTGCTGTGTTGGATCCGCTTTGGACTGGACTCTCGCGACTGTGTTGGATCCATTGTGGATTGAACTTTCACAGTATCATGTTAGACCCGCTCGACATCCATTGCTTTCCTCCTCTCTAAGGTTCTCATAGTCATTATTGTCACCGACGTCCCACTGGGTCATTATTGTCACCGATGTCCCACTGGGTGTGAGTTTTCTTTGCCCTTATGTGGGCCTACCGAGGATGTCGTGGTGGTTTGTGCAGCACTTTGAGACACTAGTGATTTAGGGCTATATAAGTAAACATTGATTGATTGATTGATATTCAAAATATGCTAAGGCAAATATTTATCCATTTTTATGCAGCTTAACCTAATACATGTGCGGTGACCTTTACTGTATGTTTGCTTTGGAGATGTGGCAAATCATTTTGGGGTAACATAAATACATAAACAATAAAATAATTATGTTAAACCACCACACTTGACAGCTGGGTCTGACATAAATGTCTCGTTGACAGTTGTGTTTTCCGCATGACATGAATTTGAGCCGTGGGTTCTTTTTGATTCATGCACCAAACATAATGAGCAAACCTGACATTTAGCAAGTATGCCACTCAAATTCAGTCTTCAGAAAATTAATCAAGTCATTACAAAATAAGATTGTACTGTATATAACAAACAGAGAGATGTCACTTATGTTCTAAAGTATCAACATGTATTAAATACAAGTATTCTAATTATGTTTGGTGATAAAAGGTAACCCCTGAAAATGCTCTCAGTGCCATCATACTTTTTTGCTGATTTTAGTTTAGCTGATTCTAGTTCACAATGTTCTAAATCTGATATTATGTTGAGCAATTCTATTCATGCGCTCTTCAGTTCTGCTTTTTTGGGGTGACTGACGACAGCAGAAACGGACAGACACATTTAAACTTTTGTAGGTACATTTCAAATAGAGAGCACTTAGACAAAGGGATGTGTTGCAAGGTACTGGAAGTCAAGCAAAGATTTGCTGGCATGGATCCAGGTGAAAAAACGTTTCTCAGAGCAAGTTATACAACATTTTCTATACATTGGGACTTCTACCTAGAACGGTAAACATTGTACAATAATAAGTGAAGATCTGTACAACATGTTTTGTACTAGTCCTATTTCAGTCAGGGCCTTATCATGAAAAAATAACTTTTCTTACTTACTGGTGGTACCTGATGTTGTGTATTTGGGATCCACATATCTCCCAAAAATTTTAAATCAAACTGTGGAGGCATTGCAGAGATATTTATAAAACAATCTTGCCTTCTTTCATACTTCTTGTTACAGCTGGGCGATATGGCCTTTTTTTAATATCTCGATATTTTTAGGCCATGTCGCGATACACGATATATCTCTCGATATTTTGCCTCAGCCTTGAATTAACACTTGATGCATACAATCACAGCAGTATGGTGATTCTAAATGTCTACATTAAAACATTTCTGTTCATACTGCATTAATATATGCTCATTTTAAACTTTCATGCAGAGAGAGAAATCACAACGTATTCAATTTAGCAAAACTGTATTTATTAAACAGTTATTAAGGAGTGGCACAAACATTCATGTCATGTCCAAAACAAAGTGCAAGATTGTTTGAGACATTTTAAAACGAGCTATTAGTGCACTTTTGTGCATCATGTCACTAAGATGACATATCAAAACAACACTAAATTAAAGTGCCCTTTTTGTACAGAACGCCACTACAATAGTTAAAAACAAATAAAGTGCACTTTTGTGCATAAGGTCACACAAGATAATTCAATAAGTGTCAGATAAAAATGAGCTCCATATCAAATAGTATATGTCATACAGTGTTGATGTGGAAAGAGTTGCTTCGGCATTTTGTGGGTGTGGCAACGAACAGAGATGTTGACATGCACAGCTTGAAGCACTCTTCATTGTCTAGCGGGTGACTTTCCAAATGATGCTACAAATTAGCAGTGCTGCTACTTTTTGTAGCAACGCTTCTGCCGTATAAATGTTCAACATGTTCCTGCTTGAAGCCAAACCACCACAAAACGATGCACTTCGTGCTCTTTTTCTTGGGAATTAATTATTCCTTCATTTGTAACCAGATTTGCACCTTCTCTCTCTTGTATTACCACTCTCAACACATCGCTAGCATCACAGCTAATGTTACCCATGTCGCTACCTCTCTGCTCGGGGAGGGTGTGTGACGTTGCACGCGTGACGTATGTAAGAAGGTGCGCTTATTTTAAGTCTCTGTGAGAAGGAGAGAAAAGAAAGAGGGAGAAACACATGCACTTTAATGCCCGCAGCTAACAGCAACTGCGTGAGAACGTATACTCGAATATCACGATGTATCGCCAAGCCCTACTTCTTCTAAACAATTTGTTTGGAATTTGCTGTGTCCTGTGACATTTTTCCCACTGTTGACGTCAGCTGATTATCCATATATGGTATACATGTACGCAAAGTGCGTTGCGGGAGTATGTCATTGTAGTGTGCACTACAGTCAATAAGCTCCTTCTTTTTTGCTATCCTCTTGATGTGGGGCAGACTGGCTCGTACATGTACATGCATCCTCTGCTGTTGCCATTTCTAATACGAAGTAGCGTATAGTTTGAGCTTATACAGAACAAGTCGAAGTGGAGCCACAAAACGGCGGATCCTGAAGAGAAGGTACAAAAAGCAGCCGGAAAATGGTCTGTACAACATAATCTATACAAAATTGTGTCCAAAGAACCACCACTACATGTTACGAAGGGCACAACAAAGTGTTACAAATGCAGAAAACATGTCCCCTTTAACATACACAACAAGAAACGCCACATGTTGTTGTTCAGCGGTACCAGGCAGTGTGGTGGAGTGGACGGGGCCTGGCTTTGAATTAATAAGGCTTGGGTCCGTGCAGAGTGTACCGTGCATTGGCACGCAATAAGTGGACAGGTCCATATGCCGGCAGACACCAACCTGCAGCCTTGCATCCTTGATTGAACAAACATTTGTCCTCAGGACAAAGCACAGGAAAATACAACTGCAGAGATGTCATGTGCGATGATAAATGCCAATGGCTTGGCTTTTGTTTACTCCCAAGTTGCAGTCTACACGTCTGCAAGAATTAAAGACATCTTCCACAACCAAGGCAGTGTATATATACATTCATCAATGGGGCATTCGGATATTTGCATTTATGTGCTGACGGTAATCTGGCTTTTAGTGTTGGTGTGTAAAGACAAGTAAGCATTGGAAAAAGTGCATATTACTCCTTCCATTTTGATTTAGGATACAAAACTGAGGGGGAAAACTTATAAAACAAAAGCTATAGTAAATCAAGGTATTTTACTATGAAATAGAGTGACCCAGAACCAAACACTAACAATAACCGGCCCTCATCTGATGAACAACTTCCAATCATAAACATTACTTTTCTCACACACGTTTTATTCGTTTGCTATGAACTCAATTGCTGAGAGAAACAGTCCTTAGAAAATGTATTAACTCGTTCCAGATTAATTTGCCTGAGCCGCACATTATGAATAGATAAAACAAAATTGTGTCTTTGTAAATTGAATACCATAGAGGTGCTACAACCTCTACTAAGACCAAAATTGGAATAATTAAATTGTTGTTTAAATTTTGCATCATGCATGATGACACACAAGACCTTGGCGAACCTCATGAGACATCAGTTCTGAACAACATTGGATTAATTCTGTCCTCGTGGCTAGTTTTCCCCCGTTCCTTTGTACGAAAAGAAGGGCCTGCTTTAGCAAGATGTGTTAAGAATAATACATGAGAGGTAATGATTGCTGTACAGTATATCAAAGAAGTCATATGAAGTAAGCAGTCCTGCATTAAAACGACTCACTTTGTTACAGTAGTTAACTTCTTATTCATTAGTATGGTTGTCAAAAACATTGGTACTTTGATACCAAGTCGATACCAACACACAAAAAATACATTACCTGATTTTTTTCAATATTGTCAGGAAAGAATATAGTACACTTTTTGTTTGACGAGCTGTACCCATTCTTGGTGAGTGAGCACTAAGTTAGCAACGAAAAATAAAAATAAAATAAAATGTTTATTCGTGGAAGCCTGTCACCAAGGGTGATTTGGCACTTTTGGTTTGCCCATACCTATAAACAAATTATAATTGAAGTGTGGCAGTGGAGCATAACTGTAGTTGTGGTATAACTTTGCTTCACAACGCCGAGTTAGCCAGAGAATAACACATAGCAGAAATGATCTACTTAGTTGCTATATTTAGCAAGTAGGGGTACATAATAAAAGTAAAAGAGAGGTGTATCTTGTGTCATACATTTCTTCGGCAACCAGAAGCTGTCACAAAAGTATTTGCTGCGCAAGTGACAGCAGAGCTCCGCCACCACAAGCCCAGGGAGTATGCATTACTAAAAAGTGAAGAAAACCTCCGGAAGCTACAGCTCAACATTTATTGCTTCCATAGGGGCTAAGAAAACACAGCTTAGAGACACTCTTCTGTTGTCTGGCAACATTTTTAACACCACATCATCAGGAAAACTAAGTGTGGCCATTTGCTGAATGCAAGTCTTTATTTTGTTAGCCCTGTGGCACATTGTAGAAATAAAATACACCATGAAAAATAAATTAAACAAAATTGACAAATATAGCAAAAAGGCAACAGATAGCAAGAAAAGGTAAACATATTGATACTAATAAAAAATTAAAAGCAAAAGGGTTTATTTATCTTTAAATATGCGTTTTATCTTTTTTATTAACCTATTTTATTACAAATTACATGATGATGTCACACTACCACCATATTGACAAAATATTATGAACAATATTGTTAGTGCTGTGTTCCTATATAACTTTTTCACTTCTGAAACAATACCGATATTGGAGCCTTGATTTATGGCCAATACTGTTATTAATCTGATACGATGCCAGCAGGAATCACAATGCATTTTGTAAATTACTTCACTAAAATACAAGAAATGACCAACCTTGTTGAAATGCATTTAGCTGTTAACTGGCTGTAAACATGCTTCAGGACTGCTTGTATCAGGGCTTATATCGGAGATTTTAAATACAAGCCGATGTTTTTTTTCCCTCATCTTCCCCCAGCGTCTACCTTATTCCCATCTTTTACGGGGCGCTTGTGGTGACCCATCATTGTTCTATTTCTGTAACCCTGTCATACTTGCCAACCCTCCCGGATTTTCCGGGAGACTCCCGAAATTCAGCACCTCTCCCGAAAATCTCCCGGGAGAAATTTTCTCCCGAAAATCTCCCGAAATTCAGGCGGAGCTGGAGGCCACGCCCCCTCCAGCTCCATGCGGACCTGAGTGTAAATAGCCTGTTTTCATGTCCGCTTTCCCACAATATAATAAGCGTGTCTGCCCAATGACGTTATAACTGTAGAATGATCGAGGGCGAATTCTTGGTTTATTATGTGGGTTTATTGTTAGGCAGTTTCATTAACGTCCTCCCAGCGCGGTAACAACACACAACAAGAGCAGTCACATTTTCGTCTATCGTAAAGCAGTTCGTCTACTGTAAACAGCAATGTTGTGACACTCTTAAACAGGACAACACTGCCATCTACTCTACATGCACCACAACACCTCCAGGCAACACCTCCAGGCAACTTCAATCCTTTACTAATACCCTCCTCCATTCACATCCCATCTACCCGGATTGTAAATAACCTAATGTAACTAATAGAATGTATGTCTAATGTATATACTTGTTCTTATGCTATCTGAACTCACTATGTTCTCTGCTCGCTGTACATATCCTAGTAAGTAAGACCTACACTGTTTCAAGTACTAATATCAACCAAAGGTCCTCATTCCACCCCCCGGATTGTAAATAATGTAAATAATTCAATGTATATACTATGATGATTAACTTGTGTGATGACTGTATTATGCTGATAGTATGTATGTGTACCATGAATTGATTAACGTGGACCCTGACTTAAACAAGTTGAAAAACTTATTCGGGTGTTACCATTTAGTGGTCAATTGTACGGAATATGTACCGTACTGTGCAATCTACTAATAAAAGTTTCAATCAATCATGCATATGTGACAATAACATCTACGCCTTTTAGAGAGTGCAGTGCACAACTGTGCACACGACAGCTGTAAATATACTCCTCCCCTCTTAACCACGCCCCTTACACCCACCTTCCGAAATCGGAGGTCTCAAGGTTGGCAAGTATGAACCCTGTACACTGTTTGTTTGTTTAATCTTAAATGGCTTTGTGCTGAAAAAAAATTGTTGTACTTGTGAAATGACAATAAAGATCCATCATCATCATCATCATTATCCAAAATCGAACCGATATCAATACTGGATTAGGATCATTTTCTACCGCTTATTCCCTTTCGGGGTCGCGGGGGGCGCTGGCGCCTATCTCAGCTACAATCGGGCGGAAGGCAGCGTACACCCTGGACAAGTCGCCACCTCATCGCAGGGCCAACACAGATAGACAGACAACATTCACACTCACATTCACACACTAGGGCCAATTTAGTGTTGCCAATCAACCTATCCCCAGGTGCATGTCTTTGGAAGTGGGAGGAAGCCGCAGTACCCGGAGGGAACCCACGCATTCACGGGGAGAACATGCGAACTCCACACAGAAAGATCCCGTGCCTGGATTTGAACCAAGGACTGCAGGAACTTCGTATTGTGAGGCAGACGCACTAACCCCTCTGCCACCGTGAAGCCCTGGATTAGGATACCGCTTATTTTATATATTTAAAGGTTCCACACCACTGCTCTTCTTTTTAGAATGTAAAACAGTTGACTATTGTTGTTATTTCTGCTAATAATGATAAGCGCAGTGTTGTTTGTTTTGATATTGTATACTGGAAGGCTATAGGCGAGAGCTGCACGATTATAGCCAAAATATTAACCACAATTATTTTAATCAATATTGAAATCACGATTATCAATCACAATGATTCATAATGTTATGTAAAACATTTTTATTGTACTTTATATTTTAAAGAACAATATAAAAACTTGGTTTTTATTTTAAAATGAAACTAAGAATGAAAATAATTCCAAAGTAAAAAACAAAACTAATTCACAAAGGGCTAACTACAAACATGTATGCCATTGGAGACTCCGCTCATAAATTGCAATCACAACAAAATACGATTATGAAAAAAAAGTCACATTAGGAGTTGGTATATATAGGAAAATACCAATTTTGGCCAAATAAAACATAATTGTGTCCAATACTTTGGCATGTCTTTAAAAGGCGGACGGATACAGGATCCCTCAGTGCACTGTTACTGTAAAAGTTTATTTGTACTTTGGGCACCCCGGCTTTTGTGGTTTTTTGTTGAGGTTTTTCGCGCACGTATGAAACCGCAACTGATGTTGCATGCAAACGATGGTGGTTGAAAAAAAGAAGGGAAATGTTGTCAAAGCGTAATATGCCGCCACAACTCCATTTGTTTGGATGTGAATATTTTGCAATGCGGCTTCTGTGCTGAATGTTGGTTCCTCAGCGCAGGCATTTCTGTCTTTCTGGGAACAAGTATGAGGGTGCCTAGAGAACGGCTAGGCGTGCGAGCGTGTTATAGGGTTAAAATGCATGCCTGTTGACACCCTGTCGGTCACTCTGCAGGAGGAAGGTACCAATGTGATAAAAGCATTTATTTTTCTTATTATTTTCAGGATCTACTGGCGACCGGCCAATTTATTGTCACCCTCTGTTCCCAAAACTTTCACTCACTCTTAATAGTCCACAGTGTTTCATTCGCCCCTGGTGGTTTGTCAATTGTGAAAGTGCTTGATTTGATATGCTGAGGAGCATGCTTTTTACATCTTAATATCGCCTAGGATCTCCCTAATTTAATCGTAACAGCCAAAATTGTGATCGTGATTAAAATTTGATGAATTGTTCAGCCCTACCATTAAAAATTGCCCTACTGCTATTCCATCCATCCATTTTCTACCGCTTGTCTCGTTCGGGATCGCAGGGGGTGCTGGAGCCTATCTCTGCTGCATTCGGGCGGAAGGCGGAATGCCACCTCATCCCAGGGCCAACACAGACAGACAACATTCACACTGGGGCGGCATAGCTCGGTTGGTAGAGCGGCCGTGCCAGCAACTTGAGGGTCGCAGGTTCGATTCCCGCTTCCGCCATCCTACTCACTGCCGTTGTGTCCTTGGGCAAGACACTTTACCCACCTGCTCCCAGTGCCACCCACACTGGTTTAAATGTAACTTAGATATTGGGTTTCACTATGTAAAGCGCTTTGAGTCACTAGAGAAAAGCGCTATATAAAAATAATTCACTTCACTTCACTCACATTCACACACTAGGGCAAATTTTGTGTTGCCAATCAACCTATCCCCAGGTGTATGTATTTGGTGGTGGGAGGAAGCCGGAGTACCCGGAAGGAACCCACGCAGTCACGGGGAGAACATGCAAACTCCACACAGAAAGATCCCGAGCCCGGGATTGAACTCAGGACTACTCAGCCACCTTCGTATTGTGAGGCACGTGCACTAACTCCTGTTCCACCAGGTTGCCCCCTGCTGCAATTTTTTTTTAAATGTATAGTTACCTCTTGGTAGCTTTACCTATAACTTACGTACATTTGAGGGTTTCTCCAGCGTAGGGGATGTGAAGTTTAAAGCGATCACAGCATGGGCCCGGGGTCAGAGACGTACATCTAAACATGAAAGATTAGAAAAATAAAAACAGCGCAATCAATGAGCGAGAACAAACCGGTCATAGCATTTTGTAATTTGCAAGCCAATTATATTTGATCGCAAGTAAATGCATCTGTATTGACTTATTAGTTGAAAAAAGTAATGTGGTTTATTTTAGCACAGTTCAAATACAACTACCACTTAAAATATAGTTTATGGTCAAACATAACCACGTCCATAAATATACAAAGATAGTTTATTCACAACTGACAAAAAATATGTAGATTTAGATGTTGTGCTACAAAACTAAGTCTAAACTAACACTATCTAACTCTAACCTGATTAGTTACTTAAGAAAAAAATTTGATTTTTCATTATTTCCATTATCCATCCATCCATTTACTACCGCTTGTACCATTTGGGGTCGCAGGGGGTGCTGGAGCCTATCTCAGCTCCATTCGGGCGGAAGGCGGCGTACACCCTGGACACATCGCCACCTCATCGCAGGGCCAACACAGATAGACAGACAACTATTTCCATTATTAGCCAGCCAATTTATTGAATAGGTACATTTGTTCATCTGCTCAGTAAAACATTTCAACAAAACAATGCAGCTCCTTAATTAATTTTGGTATGTGGTCCTTGTCACAACAATACTCTGAAGCCTCATAAACGGGTAAGAATGACGACTCAACAGTAACAAAAAATGGATAACTCACACATTAGAGCAACAGATATGCATTAGAGCATCCACGGTTGAGTGCAGACTATTCAACCTCTGAAAGAGTGAAATCAAAGCAACCTAGAAGTGCCACACAACGCTGTCAAAACTAGGGCTGCGAATCAATGGGTATCCCATGATTCCATTCAATATCGATTCTTGGGGTCGCGATACGATAATATTTAGATTTTTTTTTGATTCAACGCGATTCTCGATTCAAAAACGATATTTTTCCGATTCAAAACGATTCTGTATTCATTCAATACATAGAATTTCAGCAGGATCAGAATCAGAATCAGAATCAGACATACTTTATTAATCCCTGAGGGAAAAAATAAATTTTCAGCACAATCCCATTCAAGATCAGACAAACATTACAGGGAGACAGAACAGGATCGCTGACGGGTCTGCCAACTTCCGGCGCCCCTTACAAAAAAGGTGAAATACAGGTAAACAAGTGGGGGGAACGGGAAAAAAAAAAAAAAAAGATTAAAATAAAATAAAAAAAAATCGGTCTAAGCCTAGGCCCCTGGAGAAGGGGTCTAAGACTGAGGCCAAGGGAAAAAAACAACTCGTAGCCATAGTACACATCCCTCTTACATGTGTGTAAGAGGGAAACATCAAACATCAAAGAATACAAAGGACATGAAAGACATTAAAGTAGCGGAGCTGATGCAACCAGCCACTTCTAAATACAGCTATGAATAAAAAGTTAAAGAAACATATATACTGTGGTGGCCTTTGCGGTGTTCCACATCGTCGTCTGCTGGGGTGCAGGGAGCATGGCCAGAGACTGGAGCAGACCCAACAAAGCCACCATGAGAGACGACTTCACTCTCGGTCGCCAACCAACTCTCGGCCAGTGTCCAGTCCGCATGGATGAGCAAGGATACGTCCAAGAAGACTGAGGTGTCCGAAACCTGCTCATTCAGCCCAGACACTGTGAAGCTCGTCCGTCCCGGCGCTCAGTGCCAGCTCTGCAGCCCTGTCTCTTCATCTGCATCTCCTCTGGTCTCTCCAAACGAACTCTGGTGTGACTGGGACCCAGCAGATGGTATCCATGGCCAAAAGGCTCCCAGGAGGCAGATCCAGAAGTCCACAAAAAAGCACCGCAGAGGTCACGAAAGTACCACCCCTTGTCACACAGTCCCAAAGGGTCCCGGACCATAAGGCAAAAAAATATATATATATACTGTATATAAAAACACATGAAAACAAGAGGGAAACACAAAAGGATGACACAAGAGCACAGAGCTCCTGCCAAAAGCATCCACTACAGCGGCGCTATCTTGGGGAAATAAAAAAATAAATAAATAAAAAAAGTCTACCCCAGTCTGCTGACATGCAAGCAGAGTAGTAGATTTTTTTTTAAAAGCTTTTATAATTGTAAAGGACAATGTTTTATCAACTGATTGCAATAATGTAAATTTGTTTTAACTATTAAATGAACCAAAAATATGACTTATTTTATCTTTGTGAAAACATTGGACACAGTGTTTTATCAAGCTTATGAGATGCGATGCAAGTGTAAGCCACTGTGACACTATTGTTCTTTTTCTTATTTTTTATAAATGTCTAAAGATAATGTCAATGAGGGATTTTTAATCACTGCCATGCTGAAATTATAACTAATATTGATACTGTTGTTGATAATATAAATTTTTGTTGCAGTACTTTTGGTTTGTTTTGTGTCGTGTTTGTGTCTCCTCAATTGCTCTGTTTATTGCATTTTGAGTTTTGCTGGGTCACGTTTGGTTTTGGAATTGGATTGCATTGTTATGGTATTGCTGTGTGTTGGTTTGTTGGATTGATTAAAAAAAATAAAACAAGAGAATCGATTCTGAATCGCACAATGTGAGAATCGCGATTCGTATTCGAATCGATTTTTCCCACACCAAAATTTCCATTTTTCCGAATAATATTTGATTTCCAGTGTAGAAAGAATGCTGTACTAAAATTTGATTGATTGATATATTTGCTCTGGAATATGGATTTTAGTCTATCATCTAACAGCATGACTGCTGAGATTTAGTCCCATGTTCGTGCAAAACTATATATCTCACCCAGTTTTTAGATCTGTGACACGAAGGCAGTTTGTAGAGTCCAGTCCCACACGGCCATTCCGCACCACGCTGCACAGCAAGGGCCGCAACTCAGGTGAGATCCTGTGCAGTGCAACCTCTGGAGACATGTTGTTCATCTTTTCCACCTTGAGGAATCTGGGAAAAAAAGGCAACAACATTATAGATAATGCAGAACATAAAATTTGTGTGCGCTATCTTGCAACCACTTTAATTTATAGTGCTAAATATATGTATGTATATATACACACACAAACATATATATATATACATATATATATATATATATATATATATATATATATATATATATATATATATATATATATATATATATATATACACATACATACATATATATATATACAGTGGGGCAAAAAGTATTTAGTCAGTGCAAGTTCTCCCACTTAAAATGCTGACAGAGGTCTGTAATTTTCATCTTAGGTGAGTGTGAATGTTGTCTGTCTATCTGTGTTGGCCCTGCGATGAGGTGGCGACTTGTCCAGGCTGTACCCTGCCTTCCGCCCGATTGTACCTGAGATAGGCGCCAGCGCCCCCCGCGACCCCGAAAGGGAATAAGCGGTAGAAAATTGATGGATGGATGGTACACTTCAACTGTGAGAGACAGAATGTGAAAAAAAATCCAGGTATTCACATTGTAGGAATTTTAAAGAATTTATTTGTAGATTATGGTGGAAAATAAGTATTTGGTCAACCATTCAAAGCTCTCACTGATGGAAGGATGTTTTGGCTCAAAATCTCACGATACATGGCCCCATTCATTCTTTCCTTAACACGGATCAATCGTCCTGTCCCCTTAGCAGAAATACATGCTTAGCACCCCCCATGCTTCACCGTAGGTGTGGTGTTCTTGGGATGCAACTCAGTATTCCTCTCCCTCCAAACACAACAAGTTGAGTTTATACCAATAAGTTCTATTTTGGTTTTATCTGACCACGTGAGATTCTCCCAATCCTCTGCTGTATCATCAATGTATCCATTTTGGTATAAACTCAACTCGTCGTGAAAATTACAGACCTCTGTCATCATTTTAAGTGGGAGAACTTGCACAATCGGTGGCGGACTAGATACTTTTTTGCCCCACTGTATACATTCATAATATCTATATGATTACATAAATAAGTTACTTATATTTGAGCATGGCATTAATAACCGGGAAAATAATCAGTACCTGCACTTTAGATATACAACGTTGATAATAAAAAGGGGTTCTAAAAATGAATCTTCAAGAGGCAAGACAGTTTGACGTCGAGCTATTTAGGTATCAACGTTTATCCCGTTATTAAACTTGCGAATGTAATTTGAATCATCATTAAAATGCGATTTCAGAAACAATTAGATATTATAGTAATAAACTGGTAAATGGTCGAAACAGGTTGATGAGATTGTAAAATTACAGCATGGCAAGTAAATCGCAAATAGACAAACATTTGCTTCCATCAATAAAATAGATATTCAGTGCTCTTGATTCAAGAAGTATATATTGTTTAAATTGTGATACCTGGAAGACCTCGAAATTGAATCTCTTAAACGCTGAATTGATTGTTTACTTCATTCTTGCAACAAGTTCCGGGTGCATGCTGTTTGGGTCCTTCTGAAGGACCTCTTTTAGAGGTCTACAATAATGCCTGTTTAGTGAATGAATGTCAACGTTCCGATATCCAGTTTTCATTTGGATAAATCCACATACCTGTCTTAAAAAATACAACATTATGTTACCATAAGTATGTTTTTAGTATTTCATAGGAGTGTGTCTGATACTGAAAAACGACCAGGGACCAGTCACATGTTTGGACAGCTGTAATCAGAACTTTGACCTCAAGTCTACAAATGTACCTCGCACGGCAATCATAAAATCACTAAAGGTAAATATTATTTTGCATTGATTCTTCTAACATCAAGTTATTTTTACTATCGCTCTTTTGAAATTCATATTCCCTTAACGCGTTATCCACGTACTATTTCTAACGTTTACAAACTTAAGAAGCTGCACAACGTTGATTTTGGATTTCAGATTTCAGGTACACATAGACGAAACACACACAATGTACTGCATCGGCAACTTGTCATTGATTAGGGCGTATTTTAGCAAACAAAGTTGAAATCACTCCAATTCATTCCGAACATTGTTATTTAAAAAATGTACATTTGAGAAGTGTTAAGTTGGAGTAAAAGTACCAAATAGTCACACGCACACCAAGAGTGGTGAAATGATCCTCTGCATTTGACCCATCACCCTCAAACCCTCACCCTTCGGGAGGTGAGGGGAGCAGTGAGCAGCAGCGGTGGCCACGCCTGGAAAACATTTTTTGGTGATTTAAAGGCCTACTGAAATGAGATTTTCTTATTTAAAAGGGAATAGTAGGTCCATTCTATATGTCATACTTGATCATTTTCGCGATATTGCCATATTTTTGCTTAAAGGACTTGAGTAGAGAACATCGACGATAAAGTTCGCAACTTTTGGTCGCTAATAAAAAAGCCCTGCCTTTACCGGAAGTATGTGCGCGTGACGTCACGAGTTACAGGGCTCCGCACATATTCACGTTGTTTATAATGGGAGCCACCAGCAGTAAGAGCAATTCCGACAGAGAAAGCGACAATTTCCCCATTAATTTGAGCGAGGATGAAAGATTTGTGAATTAGGATATTGATAGTGAAGAAGTAGAAAAAGCGTTTCAGATGTGATTAGACACATTTACTAGGATAATTCTGGAAGATCCCTTATCTGCTTATTGTTTTAATAGTGTTTTAGTGAGATTGTAAAGACATACCTCGAGGTCGGATGGCTGCGGTGAACACGCGGTGTCTCAAAGAGAAGCTGAGGAGCCAAGCTCACAGCTGCCTTTTTTGACAGCTGCTGCAGGACGACGAATAATCCAATGATGTCTCCGGTAAGATATACATCACAATTTTCCCATCCAAAAACATGCTGGTTGACGGAGAGAAAACATGTTCGCTTGACCGCTCTGCTTTACAACAAACAAAGAAATACCGGATGTGTCTCGGTGCTAAAGACAGCTGCAATCCACCGCTTTCTACCAACAGCATTATTCTTTATAGTCTCCATTATTAAATGAACAAATTGCAAAAGATTCAGCAACACAGATGTCCAGAATACTGTGTAATTATGCGATTAAAGCAGACGACTTTTAGCCGCTAGTGGTGCATCGCTAATATTTCCTGACAGTCAGTGACGTCACGCGCACGCATCACCATTCCGCGACGTTTTCAACAAGAAACTTGTGGGAAATTTAAAATTGCAATTTAGTAAACTAAAAACGCTGTATTGGCATGTGTTGCAATGTTAATATATCATCATTGATGTATAAACTATCAGACTGCGTGGTCGGTAGTAGTGGGTTTCAATAGGCCTTGAAGGTGTATCAGGTCAAAATGCAGCTGAGAGAGGCTCCAGCGACACAAAAAAGGGACAAGCGGTGGAAAATGGGTGGATGGGTTGTTGTCTTGACTCAATTGTAAAATTGATTAAGAGTTACATATAAGCTCTGGGGTTGCAGTCAGGGGCGTAGCAACAAATTCGCGCTGACATAAAAGCTAGCTTAACTCTTGCGATAGTTAGCTTTTACGGCTAATTCCGTAGCACGCCTCAGTGTTGATTGATTGATTGATTGAAACTTTTATTAGTAGATTGCACAGTACAGTACATATTCCGTACAATTGACCATTAAATGGTAACACCCGAATACGTTTTTTAACTTGTTTAAGTTGGGGTCCACGTTAATCAAATCATGGTGTTCACTCTTACGATAACAATGTCGCTACAGTTTGGTTATTATACAGGTTACGGAATGTAAATGAAGTATATGTGACAGTTTTTGAATGCATTTTTAAAGTGATTTAGTGTTGGGATAGATTGCTCCCATTTGCTGCATTGTCACCCGCCAAGAGCGAATCGATTTTTACATGTTAGAATGCAAAAAAAAAGGTTGGTCTTATTGTTGCTCATAATAATTATGCACAGCAGCCCCCGCGACCCCAAAAGGGACAAGCAGTAGGAAATGGATGGATGTATTTTAATTATAAATAATAATGACTATATTCTCTCAATTCTAGGGAAACTGCTTTTTCTCTGTAAAAGTATAATACACAAAATCGCACTATACTGTGCTTTTCCTAACCAATTCCTAACCAACTGAATCGATGTTTCTGTTATTTCTAAAAAAGAACGTGTCTATTGTTTTGTTTACTTCATTTGATGGATACACAATTTTGCCAACAGCGCAGTGAAACTTAAAAAAGTTTACAGATATGACAGATATGTAGACAATTCATTATATATTTTTTCAACCTCCATCCATCCATTTTCTACCGCTTATTCCCTTTCGGGGTCGCGGGGGGTGCTGAAGCCTATCATCATAGCAAATTATGCAAATTATCGAAGATGTCATCATGGTGACCACGCTCATAACCATGCCCCCAGCGCCACATGTAATTTGGGGGAAATCCTGTATATGTATATATATATATATATATATATATATATATATATATATATATATATATATATATATATATATACACACATATATATATACACACACATATATATATATATATATATACACACATATATATATATATATATATATATACATGTGTATATATATATACACACATATATTTATATATACATACACATATATATATACATATATATATAAATATATATATATATATATATATATATATATATATATATATATATATATACATGGGGCGGCATAGCTCGGTTGGTAGAGCGGCCGTGTCAGCAACTTGAGGGTTGCAGGTTCGATTCCCGCTTCCGCCATCCTAGTCACTGCCGTTGCGTCCTTGAGCAAGACACTTAACCCACCTGCTCCCAGTGCCACCCACACTGGTTTAAATGTAACTTAGATATTGGATTTCACTATGTAAAGCGCTTTGAGTCACTAGCGAAAAGCGCTATATAAATATAATTCACTTCACTTCACACTTCACTTCACATATATATACATGTAAATCAATACATGTATATCAATACATATATATACATGTCTCCTCTCTGAGCTGCTACCTTACCGTGGTAGAGGAGTTTGCGTGTCCCAATGATCCTAGGAGCTATGTTGTCTGGGGGTTTTCATGCCCCCTGGTAGGGTCTCCCAAGACAAACAGGTCCTAGGTGAGTGATCAGACAAAGAGCAGCTCAAAGACTTCTATGGAATTACAACGAAATGAACCCAGATTTCCCTCGCCCGGACGTGGGTCACCGGGGCCCCCCTCTGGAGCCAGGCCCAGAGTTGGGGCACGATGGCGAGCGCCTGGTGGTCGGGCCTGTTCCCATGGGGCCCGGCCGGGCACAGCCCGAAGAGGCAACGTGGGTCATCCCTCCAATGGGCTCACCACTCATAGGAGGGGCCATAGAGGTCGGGTGCATTGTGAGCTGGGCGGCAGCCGAAGGCAGGGCACTTGGCGGTCCGATCCTCGGCTACAGAAGCTAGCTCTTGGGACGTGGAACGTCACCTCACTGGGGGGGAAGGAGCCTGAGCTAGTGCGCGAGGTAGAGAAGTTCCGGCTGGATATAGTCGGACTCACTTCGACGCACAGCAAGGGCTCTGGAACCAGTTCTCTCGAGAGGGACTGGACCCTCTTCCACTCTGGCGTTGCCGGCAGTGAGAGGCGACGGGCTGGGGTGGCAATTCTGGTTGCCCCCCGGCTCAAAGCCTGTACGTTTGAGTTCAACCCAGTGGACGAGAGGGTAGCTTCCCTTCGCCTTCGGGTAGGGGGACGGGTCCTGACTGTTGTTTGTGCTTACGCACCAAACAGCAGTTCAGAATACCCACCCTTTTTGGGTACACTCGAGGGAGTACTGGAAAGTGCTCCTCCGGGTGATTCCCTTGTCCTACTGGGAGACTTCAACGCTCATGTTGGCAACGACAGTGAAACCTGGAGAGGCGTGATTGGGAAGAATGGTCGCCCGGATCTAAACCCGAGTGGTGTTTTGTTATTGGACTTTTGTGCTCGTCACAGTTTGTCGATAACAAACACCATGTTCAAACATAAGGGTGTCCATATGTGCACTTGGCACCAGGACACCCTAGGCCGCAGTTCCATGATCGACTTTGTAGTTGTGTCATCGGATTTGCGGCCTTATGTTTTGGACACTCGGGTGAAGAGAGGGGCGGAGCTTTCTACCGATCACCACCTGGTGGTGAGTTGGCTGCGATGGTGGGGGAGGATGCCGGACAGACCTGGCAGGCCCAAGCGCATTGTGAGGGTCTGCTGGGAACGTCTGGCAGAGTCTCCTGTCAGAGAGAGTTTCAATTCACACCTCCGGGAGAACTTTGAACATGTCACGAGGGAGGTGCGGGACATTGAGTCCGAGTGGACCATGTTCCGAACCTCTATTGTCGAGGCGGCTGATTGGAGCTGTGGCCGCAAGGTTGTTGGTGCCTGTCGTGGCGGTAATCCCAGAACCCGTTGGTGGACACCAGCAGTGAGGGATGCCGTCAAGCTGAAGAAGGAGTCCTATCGGGTTCTTTTGGCTCATAGGACTCCGGAGGCAGTGGACGGGTACCGACGGGCCAAGCGGTGTGCAGCTTTAGCGGTCGCGGAGGCAAAAACTCGGACATGGGAAGAGTTCGGGGAAGCCATGGAAAACGACTTCCGGACGGCTTCGAAGCGATTCTGGACCACCATACGGCGCCTCAGGAAGGGGAAGCAGTGCACTATCAACACCGTGTATGGTGCGGATGGTGTTCTGCTGACTTCGACTGCGGATGTTGTGGATCGGTGGAGGGAATACTTCGAAGACCTCCTCAATCCCACCAACACGTCTTTCTTTGAGGAAGCGGTGCCTGGGGAATCTGTAGTGGACTCTCCTATTTCTGGGGCTGAGGTCGCTGAGGTAGTTAAAAAGCTCCTTGGGGGCAAGGCCCCGGGGTGGATGAGATCCGCCCGGAGTTCCTTAAGGCTCTGGATGCTGTGGGGCTGTCATGGTTGACAAGACTCTGCAGCATCGCGTGGACATCGGGGGCGGTACCTCTGGATTGGCAGACCGGGGTGGTGGTCCCTCTCTTTAAGAAGGGGGACCGGAGGGTGTGTTCCAACTATCGTGGGATCACACTCCTCAGCCTTCCCGGTAAGGTTTATTCAGGTGTACTGGAGAGGAGGCTTCGCCGGATAGTCGAACCTCGGATTCAGGAGGAACAGTGTGGTTTTCGTCCTGGTCGTGGAACTGTGGACCAGCTCTATACTCTCGGCAGGGTTCTTGAGGGTGCATGGGAGTTTGCCCAACCAGTCTACATGTGCTTTGTGGACTTGGAGAAGGCATTCGACCGTGTCCCTCGGGAAGTCCTGTGGGGAGTGCTCAGAGAGTATGGGGTATCGGAATGTCTTATTGTGGCAGTCCGCTCCCTGTATGATCAGTGTCAGAGCTTGGTCCGCATTGCTGGCAGTAAGTCGGACACGTTTCCAGTGAAGGTTGGACTCCGCCAAGGCTGTCCTTTGTCACCGATTCTGTTCATAACTTTTATGGACAGAATTTCTAGGCGCAGCCAAGGCGTTGAGGGGTTCCGGTTTGGTGGCCATGGGATTAGGTCTCTGCTTTTTGCAGATGATGTGGTCCTGATGGCTTCATCTGACCGGGATCTTCAGCTCTCACTGGATCGGTTCGCAGCCGAGTGTGAAGCGACCGGAATGAGAATCAGCACCTCCAAGTCCGAGTCCATGGTTCTCGCCCGGAAAAGGGTGGAGTGCCATCTCCGGGTTGGGGAGGAGACCCTGCCCCAAGTGGAGGAGTTCAAGTACCTAGGAGTCTTGTTCACGAGTGGGGGAAGAGTGGATCGTGAGATCGACAGGCGGATCGGTGCGGCGTCTTCAGTAATGCGGACGTTGTATCGATCCGTTGTGGTGAAGAAGGAGCTGAGCCGGAAGGCAAAGCTCTCAATTTACCGGTCGATCTACGTTCCCATCCTCACCTATGGTCATGAGCTTTGGGTCATGACCGAAAGGATAAGATCACGGGTACAAGCGGCCGAAATGAGTTTCCTCCGCCGGGTGGCGGGGCTCTCCCTTAGAGATAGGGTGAGAAGCTCTGCCATCCGGGAGGAGCTCAACGTAAAGCCGCTGCTCCTCCACATCGAGAGGAGCCAGATGAGGTGGTTCGGGCATCTGGTCAGGATGCCACCCGAACGCCTCCCTAGGGATGTGTTTAGGGCACGTCCAGCTGGTAGGAGGCCACGGGGAAGACCCAGGACACGTTGGAAAGACTATGTCTCCCGGCTGGCCTGGGAACGCCTCGGGATCCCCCAGGAAGAGCTAGACGAAGTGGCTGGAGATAGGGAAGTCTGGGCTTCCCTGCTTAGGCTGCTGCCCCCGTGACCCGACCTCGGATAAGCGGAAGATGATGGATGGATGGATGGATATATACATGTATATATATACAGTATACACATATATATATGTATATGTATATATATACATGTATATGTATACATATTATTATTATATACATATACATGTATATATATACATATATATATATATATATATATATATATATATATATATATATATATATATATATATATATATATATATATATATATATATATATATATATATACATGTATGTGCATATAATAATAATAATAATAATAATGGATTAGATTTATATCGCGCTTTTCTATTGTTGTATACTCAAAGCGCTCACAGGGAAGTGGGAACCCATCATTCATTCACACCTGGTGGTGGTAAGCTACATCAGTAGCCACAGCTGCCCTGGGGTAGACTGACGGAAGCGTGGCTGCCAGTTTGCGCCTACGGCCCCTCCGACCACCATCAATCATTCATTCATCATTCATTCACCGGTGTGAGTGACACCGGGGATAAAGGGTGAAGTGTCCTGCCCAAGGACACAACGGCAGCGACTTTGATGTCCATAGGTGGGAAGCGAACCTGCAACCCTCAGGTTTCTGGCATGGCCGCTCTACCCACTACGCCATACCTTCCCGCATTTATATGTATATATATATAAATCTATATGTATATACATCTATATATGTATATATACATATATATACAGTATACATAAATATGTATATATATATGTGTGTGTGTATATATGTATATGTGTGTATATATACATGTATATTCATATATATATATATATATATATATAAATGTATATGTACATATACATAGATGTGTATATATATATATGTATATACACATTTATATGTATATGCATATATATATATATATATATATATATATATATATATATATATATATATAGGGCTTCACGGTGGCAGAGGGGTTAGTGCGTCTGCCTCACAATACGAAGGTCCTGCAGTCCTGGGTTCAAATCCAGGCTCGGGATCTTTCTGTGTGGAGTTTGCATGTTCTCCCCGTGAATGCGTGGGTTCCCTCCGGGTACTCCGGCTTCCTCCCACTTCCAAAGACATGCACCTGGGGATAGGTTGATTGGCAACACTAAATTGGCCCTAGTGTGTGAATGTGAGTGTGAATGTTGTCTGTCTATCTGTGTTGGCCCTGCGATGAGGTGGCGACTTGTCCAGGGTGTACCCTGCCTTCCGCCCGATTGTAGCTGAGATAGGCGCCAGCGCCCCCCGCAACCCCGAAAGGGAATAAGCGGAAGAAAATGGATGGATGGATATATATATATATATATATGGGGTCGTGGGGGGTGCTGGAGCCTATCTATATATATATATATATATATATATATATTTATATATATATATATATATATATATATATGTGTATATATGTATATTTTTTTTATTTTTTCAATAATTGGACAAAGCATATCTGAGGAAATGTTCATACAACGGAAGCATCAGTTTTCAAACCATGCATTGCTTTTCTGCAGAGAAAACACAATATGTTGTGAAATATAAAAGCAGAGAGAGAAGAGAAGCATCCTACAGCCAGCGGCCAGGCTTTCCAAGTCCTCCACTGCCGAGGAGGAGATTTGAAGAGATTAACACGCTAGCATTAGCTCTGATACAAGCCGAGGATTGAATTAATTAAAGACTTTGCTTAGCTGGGATGTGTTCACATCGTCTAGCATTGAAACCCCCACCCGCATCAACACCCACACCAACAATTCTATTGGAATCCATCCAACTCACCCAATGATGAACACTCTATTTTTACCGTCTTCGTTGTCTCAACCAAGCGCATGCTAATGTAGGAGCTAAACAATATCAAGTGTTTTAGCTTTGGAGGCTGTTTAGGTATGTAGGTTTGCATATTTTGCCTGAAATACCCTCAGAAGTCCAGTGATGTTTTTGTACTGTTATTACCTTAATGACCAGTTTCATAAACATTCAAAAATCAGGTATTTAGAATAAATACTTTTAATGTTCGCAAATACATTATATTAGCATAATAGAGTTTTACCCACAATAACACAAGTGTGTCTTATCAGATCATGACTGAAGAGGCTTTTGATGTGATTGTCGTTGGCTCCTGTATGACTGATTTGGTGAGGTAAGTGCCCTCAACCCTCATACTATCATTACTGTGTATTAATTTGTATACGCAACAGTGCATCTTTCTTGAATTAGTCATTCTTAAGAAGGTTCAGTATACCATTTCGTAAAAGTAATCTGCCTCCGGGAAATGGTTCTGTGGAAAGCAGCACATTGAGTAATTGATCATCGCTGTAAAACATGTATGTATTTCTTCATAATTTTCAGACTGGATGTGTTATCCCTTGCAAGTGATGTTACACAAGGGTTCGGATTAATGAATGCACATAAAGATTAAAAATCCCACAATTACACTCTGTGCAGCTAAACCATCTTGATCAACGTAGATGACTCAATAAAACATAGCAACCCTGTAAATGTAAAGTTTGAGTTCGACAAAAGTTTGCAGGATTGATCGATCAGTAAAAGGTTGTCCGCACACTCTGCAGAAAGGAGTTCTTCCATTTTAAAGTAGCGCATCGATGCAAAGAATGCATTAGTTGAAAATACCGCCGCAACTACTTTGGTGACTGTGTCGCTCGCCTTACACCAGACCACCGTCACGTCCTCCGTAGGCCTACCTCTGACAGATTCATTCACACAATTGCCAAGTTGATTGCAAAAAACTGCAGGACAATTATTACTTTTGATAAACCATCTTTTTACTAGGGTTTTACAAACTGCATCTGAAGATGCATGGTACATGCAGCCATAAACTATATATCCTCAATAATAAGTGAACAAGAATATACATAGTTAATAAGTTATTGTGTTTAAACTACTGGGACTGAATTCACAGCCACCCTTTGATTGATTTGAATAATGATCGATTGACAGCCCTAATTTAGAATGGGTTTAAAGACTAGTGTGCTCAGAGGCAAATTTTGCTTAAGACAATAGATGGTAAGTTTATTTATAGAGCACAATTCGCACACAAACTAAGTCAGAGTGCTTTACAGAAAAATATAACAAGGCAAAAATGATAATATAAAATAATAATACATATAAGCCAGTGAAGGGCTTCACGGTGGCACAGGGGTTAGTGCGTCTGCCTCGGGATCTTTCTGTGTGGAGTTTGCATGTCCTCCCCGTGAATGCGTGTGGTCCCGCCGGGTACTCCGGCTTCCTCCCACTTCCAAAGACATGCACCTGGGGATAGGTTGATTGGCAACACTAAATTGACCCTATTGTGTGAATGTGAATGTTGTCTGTCTATCGGTGTTGGCACTGCGATGAGGTGGTGACTTGTCCTAGGTTTACCCCGCTTTCCGCCCGATTGTAGCTGAGATAGGCACCAGCGCCCCCCGCGACACCAAAGTGAATAAGCGGTAGAAAATGGACCGATGGATGGATTGATAAGCCAGTGCATTGACCTAAGCACTAGACTAATTTGGTCATATTTCCTAGTTCTACAAACCCTGTTTCCATATTAGTTGGGAAATTGTGTTAGATGTAAATATAAACGGAATACAATGATTTGCAAATCATTTTCAACCCATATTCAGTTGATTATGTTCCAAAGACAACAGATTTGATGTTAAAACTGATAAACATTTTTTTTTTTTGCAAATAATCATTAACTTTAGAATTTGATGCCAGCAACACGTGACAAAGAAGTTGGGAAAGGTGGCAATAAATACTGATAAAGTTGAGGAATGCTCATCAAACACTTATTTGGAACATCCCACAGATGTGCAGGCTAATTGGGGACAGGTGGGTGCCATGATTGGGTATAAAAGCAGCTTCCATGAAATGCTAAGTAATTCAAAAACAAGGATGGGGCGAGGGTCACCACTTTGTAAGTAAACTGTCGAACAGTTTAAGAACAACATTTCTCAACGAGCTATTGCAAGGAATTTAGGGATTTTACCATCTACGGTACTTAAAATAATCAAAAGGTTCAGAGAATCTGGAGAAATCACTGCACGTAAGCGATGATATTACGAACCTTTGAGCCCTCAGTCGGTACTGCATCAAAAACCGACATCAGTGTGTAAAGGATATCACCACATGGGCTCAGGAACACTTCATAAAACTACTGTCTGTAACTTCAGTTGGTCACTACATCTGTAAGTGCAAGTTAAAACTCTGCTATGCAAAGCAAAAGCCATTTATCAACAACACCCAGGAAAGCCGCCAGCTTTGCTGGGCCCGAGCTCATCTATGATGGACTGATGCAAAGTGGAAGAGTTTTCTGTGTCTCAGAGTCCACATTTCAAATTATATTTGAAAACTGTGGACGTGGTGTCCTCCGGAACAAAGAGGAAACTAACCATCCGGATTGTTATATGCGCAAAGTTCAAAAGCTAGCAACTGTGATGGTATGGGGGTGCATTAGTGCCCAAGGCATGGGTAACTTACACATCTGTGAAGGCACCATTAATGCTGAATGGTCCATACAGGTTTTGGAGCAATATATGTTGTCATCCAAGCAACGTTATCATAGACGGCCCTGCTTATTTCAGCAAAGGAATGCCAAGCCATGTGTTACAACAGCGTGGCTTCGTAGTAAAAGAGTACGGGTACTTTACTGGCCTGCCTGCAGTCCAGACATGTCTCCCATCGAAAATGTGTGGCGCATTATGAAGCGTAAAATACGACAACAAGACTGTTGAACAACTCAAGCTGTACATCAAGCAAAAATGGTAAAGAATTCAACTTTCAAAGCTTCAACAATTAGTTTCCTCAGTTCCCAAACGTTTATTGAGTGTTGTTAAAAGAAAATGTAATGTAACACAGTGATGAACATGCCCTTTCCGAAATTCTTTGGCACAAGTTGTGGCCATGAAATTCTAAGTTAATTATTATTTGCAAAAAAAAAATAAAGTTTATGAGTGTGAACATCAAATATCTTGTCTTTGTAGCGCATTCAATTGAATATGGGTTGAAAAGAAATTGCAAATCATTGTTTTCCATTTTTATTTACATCTACCACAATTTCCCAACTCATAAGGAAACGGGGTTTGTAGTCAGGACTCAAGCAGCAGCATTCTGAATGTACTCCAGCTGCTCTACAGCTTTTTTAGAAAGTGTAAAGGCTATTACAGTAGTTTAACCTGGTGGAGACAAAGGCCTGGATTAGCATTTTTATGTCTGATTTAGACATTATTCCTCCTATTTTTCAGGTAGTGAAATGCTGTTAATGTTATTGACTTAGCGTGGCTGTTGAAGATCAAGTCTGAGTCTATTATTACCCATAAATTTTTAAGCGGTTTATTAAGTTTCTGGGAGAAAGTCTCAAGGTGATTATGAACAGTTTCTCAACGCTTATGGGCCAAAAAAAAAATTCTGTTTTGTGAGTTTAGTTGAAAAAAATTGTTTTGCATCCACACACTGATCTGTTCAATGCAGTGACAAACTGAATCAACAGGCCGACTGTGGAGGGGGCCGTAGTCTGCAGGCCTGCCGCGGAGGAGGGTTAGTAAGGACTGGCCTCGAAGTCAGCAGCAGGTGAGTAGATTGCCCTGTTGGGACTTGTTGTCTAATCACCTGTCACCCTTATTAGCAGCAGCCGGTAAAGAGACACGAGGTTAGGAATTGGAGAAAGAGAGACGCGCTAAGAGCAGGAAGGCAGAGACACGCCGGACTGAAAAGTCCTCAAAATATATACTCAGGAAAACCTAGCAACATAGCAGAGAGACTTTCACAGCTACAGTACATGTTACATTTTTTCATCACAACATTGCTGCTTTATCAATGAAAGCCAAAGCAGTGTCCCAACTTTGCTTTGTTAGAGTGTGATTAGATTGTCACCGCTTGCTTTAGTGAGAAGGGATGCTCCATTGTCCCACATTGGGCGCCACTGTGAAAGTCTCTCTGCTGTGAGGGTTCTCCTGTGTCCAATAAATCTTTCATGAGCCCGGTGTGCAGGTTTGAACCAGTCTTTTATTGACATGCACAAGTCTTGTTTGCTTCTCAGCAGTATATATTTTGAGGACTTTTCAGTCCGGCGTGTCTCTGCCTTCCGGCTCTCTGCATATGTCTCTCTCTCTCCAACTCCCAACCTCGTGTCTTGCACCGGCTGTTGCTAAAAAGGGCGATAGGTGATTTGATAACCACACCCAGCTGGGCAATCTACTCACCTGCCGCTGACTTCAAGGCCGGTAGATATACACCCCGCCCTGCGGCCGACCCGCAGACCACGCCCCCCTCCACACCGACATTCACTTGCCGTCAGTGCCACGTAGATCCGAGCATCATCTGCATAGTTGTTGTAGGACACAATGAAGCTGCACTATAGCTGACCTAATAGCAACATGTACAAGTTGAACAATAGGGGTCCTATGTCGAGTCCTGAAAAACCCCACACAGGTCATAGCCATTTGATCAGAGACACAGTTACCAATTCCAACAAAGTTTGTCCTGTGATAGAGATAGGACTTGAACAAGTTAAGAGCAGAACCAGGAATTCCCACCCATTTTTCTAACCTCTGTAATAAGATAGTATGGTCAACTGTGTCAAAGGCAGCGCTCAGGTCCAGCAGAACCAAGACTGAGACTTTTCCTCCGTCTGTGTTAAGGCAGATATTTGTCACCTTCATCAGCGTTCCTTTAGTGCTGTGGTGGGGCTTCAGGCCTGATTAGAAGGTATCTAACACATTGTAATACTATTACAGTGTTCCCGCGCCACTTTGTGGATCATTTGATATGGTTTCAGCGCATGGCAGATTTAAAAGTACCTTTTGAGTACGCTGTGATTTGAGTCCCCATCTATGTTTCGTGTTAAAATTACATAGGGTTTAGAGCAGGGGTGCCCATTACGTCGATCGCGATCTCGGGGGGTGTGTCAGTCGATCTCAAGCCAGGCATTAAAAAATATACATAAAAATGAGCAATCATCAATCATACCAAGACTTCACTTTCGTCAGTTGTTTAACATTCTCGGCACCCGAGGATCTTGTGAGATGACGCTGGCTGCTGCAAGCTCATATTTAAGAAAAAAATCACTAACAGGGCGGACGCAGAGAAACACATTTTATTTCTAGAGACTCCGTACCTACTGTCAAAACTCTAAAGACCGACTGCACAGTTCCTGTCTTCACCATAAAAGACCTGTTTCATCCTGCCTGTGCTAACAAAATAAGAGTCTCAGAAAGCTAGCGTGCACAAGCTAGCAAACTACGGAGTTTGATGCCAATGTATTTCTCCCCCGCCCTCAGCGACCGCTTTCTCACTTGCTTGCCCACTCGCACTCTTACTGATGTCACTCACCTGCTGCCAGACATTAAAGGGCCACACACATATGCTACTTTCATAACAAAGTGTTTAAAAACGAGTATGCAAGTTGGACAAATGAGATGCCAAATCCAACCACTTTCATGTGGTATTGGACAGAAAGGAGGACTTTTTTTTTTTCCTCCATTTGAAAATGCGGACGTTATCAGCACCACTGTCTAATTCCAATCAATGCAAGTCATCAGAATCAAATACACCAACTTATATTCTTGTCTTCATGAAAGAAATGAATCTATGTGTGTTAAACATGCTTGTATTATCATTAAACACCATTAACTTGTTAACAAAAATGTCTCTTTCATAAATGAATAAATATAAATTATAAATAGGAATGAGGTAGATCTCCTCGACTTGGTCAATTGAAAAGTAGCTCGCCCACAGAAAAAGTGTGAGCGCCCCTGGTTTAGAATGTATACAAAGTGTTTATAATCATGCATGAAAGCTGTGTGGAGTGTTGGTGCAACGATTCGTTGATTTGTAGACAAATATTAATGTTTTGTATTTAAAAAAACAACTTAAAAAGTATTGAAAATGTAATCGTAAATAAAGAAACAAATTGGGTGTATTACACCAGGCACCGTCAAGAACATTGATAAACAGGAAAATTGAAGGTGCCAATGAGTGGGGTAGACGGGCCAACACCGATATTCTTTCAGGGGGCCCAGAATTCCTGGCAACGTCCGTCATTGCAGCCCTTGTGTGTAGGGCTAATTAATACTTTAAATGCATATGATGTTCATAGAAATAGATCACATTGAATATATAATAACATAATGTAAAACAGATTGTTGGGATGCAGTAAAATTAACATTCTTGGCCAAAACCAAAAATTAAAAAAAACAATCTCGAAAACCGGAATACTGAACAAAATTAATATGCCAATTATTATTACCTATGCGGCAAGGGCAATTGCTGTGTAAAAGCCTCATACAAATCAAGTCATTGCAATTGTACACATGAATATTCATCCATAAAAACAATCATACAATTATGAAAATATTTATCAACCACTGTTATCACAACAATATGAAATAAAAATAGTAATGTATAGGCCACTGGGCCAAACGCTTGAGTTTTTAGCAAATAAATGACCTGCATTCTAGTAAAACATTAAAAGAATGTTTGTGTATGACATTCTGGCAATACAATTGCATTTGCGTGAAAATGTTAAGGTCTTTTTTAAAGTAAATTTGAATTATTAATCAAAAATCCAAAATGTGATTATCATGTTTATCAAATAAATAGTTTGACAGCGCTGTTTTAAAACCATGATGATATTTGTATTGTGTTTTGTGCAACATTTGTGTCAGGACAGGTTAAGATCTTTTAATGACTCTGGAAAGATAATGGGTTTTTTTGTCAAATATATGCATAGTCTTTAATTAATTTTTGGAAGTCAGTGGCCTGGGGTCTTCCATTAAATCCAGTTTGAGTGCAGAATTAATGGAAAACTTCTTTATCACAGGACGGAAGTGAAATTGGAGGCAAATATGAGGTTGTTTTTTTTTTACAACAATAAAAGCTTGGAGTAAGGCTTTTTTAAAATATTAAATACATTTCACTCACATTGGGCCGCTCAATCAATGCTGTAGTTCATCCCAAAATGTGTATTTTATTCACAAAACTCTGTAAAGCAGGCCTTCATGTACCATTGTTTATGCACTAGGGCAAAATTAAGTTGGAATCACACAATTGTCTAACTTGGTAAAATGGGGAAGTTAAGATTCTGGGATTACTAACGGGTTGAGACAAGCTATTAATTAATGGTTAAGGTGTGTCCGAAGATTTTCGCACCTCACAGTAAATAATTGGATCTGATCTAACATTCTTTGGAAAAAAAGTTAATTTTCTCTCGTGATCCCACATGACGGTTTGGACTTACTTTAATAATTTTCCCGTGTTTTGTATTATTTCTTTTCCAGCGCTCTCATTTCCTTGTTAACACATCCTGTGCGCTTCCATTTCCTGCCACTTCAACTTTAGTCTGAGCTTTGCTCCCTTCATGTGTTCCTGTTTGACAATCAGGAGAAACACCTGCACCTGGTTGTCAATCATGACACAGGTTGATTATTGTATGTACATTGCTGTGTTAACGTGTTTGCATGTGCTTTGCACTACCTGCTTGCTTGTTGGTATTTTTACTTGCGGTCGACTGCCTCGTCCATGCTGGTGCCTTGTCCATGCATGCTTTGCTGCATTAAATCCTCTTTTAGCAGCACGTTGCATGTTGACTCTACATCTTGTAATCACACCCTCAACCATGACAATTTTCTCAAATACAAAAACTGTCAGCAATATTCTGGAAATACTAATAGCAACTAGCCTTTAAACATAACCCAATATGATGGCTTGATTTTCTACGTGTCAGTCGGGTATTTTGAATATTTTCTAACTTTTCGTAATAATAATGATTTAATAGCTAGGGCTGCGAATCTTTGGGGGTCCCACGATCCGATTCAATTCCGATTCTTGGGGTCACGATTCGATTAAAAATTGATTTTTTTTTTTTCAATTCAACACAATTCTCGATTCAAAAACGTTTTTTTCCCGATTTAAAATGATTCTCTATTCATTCAATACATAGGATTTCAGCATGATCTATCTACCCCAGTCTGCTGACATGCAAGCAGAGTAGTAGATTTTTGTAAAAAGCTTTTATAATTGTAAAGGACAATATTTTATCAACTGATTGCAATAATGTAAATTTGTTTTAACTATTAAACGAACCAAAAATATGACTCATTTTATCTCTGTGAAAATATTGGACACAGTGTGTTGTCAAACTTATGAGATGCGATGCAAGTGTAAGCCACTGTGACACTATTGTTCTTTTTTTTTATATATAAATGTCTAATGATAATGTCAATGAGGGGTTTTTAATAACTACTATGCTGAAATTATAACTAATATTGATACTGTTGTTGATAATATTAATTTTTGTTTCACTACTTTTGGTTTGTTCTGTGTCGTGTTTGTGTCTACTCTCAATTGTTTTGTTTATTGCATTTTGAGTGTTGCTGGGTCAGGTTTGGTTTTGGAATTGGATTGCATTGTTATGGTATTGCTGTATATTGTTTTGTTGGATTAATAAAAAATAAAGATTTTTTTAAAAATGAGAATCGAATCCGAATCGCACAACCTTTTTTCTCACACCCCTAATAATAACTACAACTCTCTATCAGCAATTAAATTGTTTTCTTGTTCTGTAATTTCTAATGGGCTATATATAGGGCGTTTTCCATCATGCCTTGTAACTGTCTAAACAAAATACAGGAAGTATTTTAAACATGGTCAATACTTCCGGATTTCCGTTGCTTGTCCCAAAATCCCTAAAATGTACATTAGTAATACATGTTCCGTTGACAACCTTAGGAATAAAAAAAAAATAACTGTAATCAGATTTCTGGTCATAAACATTTTTTAGAAATAATTAATTATTAGCAGCTGTCATGACTCTGAGATATCGGCTGGGGTCATCTCTGCGCTGCTGATCCGCCTCCGCTTGGGATGGTTCCTGCTGGCTCCGCTGTGAACGGGTCTCTCGCTGCTGTGTTGGATCCGCTTTGGACTGGACTCTCGCGACTGTGTTGGATCCATTATAGATTGAACTTTCACAGTATCATGTTAGACCCGCTCGACATCCATTGCTTTCCTCCTCTCCAAGGTTCTCATAGTCATCATTGTCACCGACGTCCCACTGGGTGTGAGTTTTCCTTGCCCTTATGTGGGCCTACCGAGGATGTCGTAGTGGTTTGTGCAGCCCTTTGAGACACTAGTGATTTAGGACTATATAAGTAAACATTGATTGATTGATTGATTGATGTATAGTTTAAGACAGATTTTGATAGATACAGAAACCAAATAATTGCTTTGGTGTTTGCATGGTTGGCGATCTAAAGAATATAGGTCAGTTGTATGCCTTACTTTGAAAAATGTTGCTGTTGCATCATTTTTCTTGGTGGAGAGATTATTTGAGCCACGCAGTCCTTTCCCACAAGTTGTTAGTCACCGGCCAATCACGGTTAAAAACGGCTTGTCATCCTCATTTACTATAAACTTTGGAAGGAATGACACAATCGGCAGTTAATAGGATGAAGCGTTGTTTTTAGAGGATCCGGCCAACTCAATATGTTGTTTTTTCTCTTATATCTTCCATAAATATTAAGTTGTTCAACACGGGGAAAAAAATCTAAACATAATTCAACAATCTTATTCCTAAAACACTGTGGTTTCAGTCCCCCTGCCTCACCCCTTTTTGTCGTCAATTTTTCTCATCGGCAATTTAACTAGTGAATCTGCTTTGAATGGCAGGCGTTATCAATGACAAATATAACACCCCTCCATCCATCCATTTTCTACGGCTTGTCCCTTTTGGGGTCGCGGGAGGTCGCTAACGCCTATCTCAGCTGCATTCGGGCGGTAGGTGGGGTACACCCTGGACAAGTCGCCCCAACAGAAAATGAGAAGGCTTTAGAGGTGGAGGTCAGACTGCAGATCGGAGAGGCTAGTCGGAATATATTTGCAGCCCTTCAAAGTGATGCAAGGCTTTGAAGTGGAAAAATCTGTCCATCCATCCATTTTCTACCGTTTGTCCCTCTCGGGGTCTTGAAAAGTCAGAGGTTGTGTGCTGCTTCAGATGACTGACACCCACCAAATGCCTTCACACACTCACACGTGCATCACAAATACAGCTTTTTTGTCATAAAAGTTGTGTCTAATGATCTATCTGCTATGTACTTAGAGGAAGATGGAACCATGGCCAAAACCATACAGTGGCCCCTTCTGTGGGGACAAGAGTGAGATAAGACAGAGAGACAACAGCAACAAAAAACAACAACAGTCCTACATTAGCAAATATGAAATGTACAAATATGATACCAAAAATTAGAAAGTAGAACCAGTCAGTAAAGTAGGTAGTAATATCGCAAAAATGACAATTAAAATTTTTGCAATAAAAATACCAATAGAAATACTAATATGGATAATGAATGATAATAATGACCTCTATTATCAACATTACAATTGCTTCAAATGTAACAATACATAAATGTAATGAATACTTGAATTACAAAAGAAAGCAGGTAAGAGGGGAGGAGAGAAAGAGAAGCGGACTTGATTAACATTCGACATTGTTATGTTAAAATCAGTTAGGCTTTAGAAGTGTGGTGTGTTTCAACCTGGTTTCCTCCAGAGGGTGGGAGGGACAATGTTATATATGTTTGATGAGGTGTGATTGTATGCATGAGTGTGACCGGTAAGTGTATGTACAGTATGTATGTACGTTTATACAGTGAATGCGCATGTGTGTGTGTGTGTGTGTGTGTGTGTGTGTGTGTGTGTGTGTGTGTGTGTGTGTGTGTGTGTGTGTGTGTGTGTGTGTGTGTGTGTGCGTGTGTGTGTTTGTGTGTGTGTGTGTGTGTGTGTGTGTGTGTGTGTGTGTGTGTGTATGTGTTGTGTTCTGGCAATACTTAATGGGGACATCGCTCTGTTTACACAGTCACCTTTAGAGAACCTCTGACGGTATGGGGGCAAAAAAAAAGGATCCCCTAAAGAAAATAAGTCAGATCCATTTTGAAGATGCCTAAGTAATCATGTCGTATTTAATTAAAACTTGTATTTTTTTTTAAATGGTCCTCAATAGTCATGTCCAAATTTTTGTGAATTATGCACAATTATTTAAATTTGGTCCCCATGAACCATATTAACACTTTTCCCCCAGGATCCCCAGTAAGAATGATCAGCACATTACTTCATCAATCCAGAGATTTAAAGACGTGTATGAGCTAACTGGGGAGTGGCCATTTTACCTTTTTTTTTGTTATGCCTCCACGACCTGTAGAAAGGGTGGTCCCCACAAGTGATGATGAAAAACTTGGTCCCCATTCCAAATGATAATACCAGTGTGTGTGTGTGTGTGTGTGTGTGTGTGTGTGTGTGTGTGTGTGTGTGTGTGTGTGTGTGTGTGTGTGTGTGTTCTGGCAATACTTAATGGGGACATCGCTCTGTTTACACAGTCACCTTCAGAGAACCTCTGACGGTATGAGGACAAAAAAAAAGGATCCCCAAAAGAAAAATAGTCAGATCCATTTTGAAGATGCCTAAGTGATCATGTTGTATTTAATTAAAACTTGTATTTTTTTTAAATGGTCCTCAATAGTCACGTACAAATTTGTGTGAATTATGCACAAATATTTAAATTTGGTCCCCATGAACCATATTAACTCTTTTTCCCCAGGATCCCCAGTAAGAATGATCAGCACATTACTTCATCAATCCAGAGATTTAAAGACGTGTAAGAGCTAACTGGGGAGTGGCCATTTTACCTTTTTTTTTGTTATGCCTCCACAACCTGTAGAAAGGGTGGTCCCCACAAGTGATGATGAAAAACTTGGTCCCCATTCCAAATGATAACCAGTGTGTGTGTGCGTGTTTTCTGTGTGTGTGTGTGTGTGTGTGTGCGTGCGTGCGTGCGTGCGTGCGTGCGTGCGTGTGTGTGTGTTCTTACTTATGTATGTATGCGTATACTGTATATGTACTGTATGTATAGGCGTGTGTATTCATGCATGTATGTTTGTGTGCGTGTACAATATATTTAAATAGATAAATAGTTAGTACTTTATTGATTCCTTCAGGAGAGTTCCCTCAGGAAAATTTAAATTCCAGCACCAGTGTACAGAATTTAGATGGAATTTAAAAAGTAAATAATGGGGGTAATTGTTATTGTTTTGCATCCCCTGTCATCATAGTAAACCCCTCCCCTCTCCCCCAGAGAGGAGTTTTACAGTCTGATGGCGTGTGGGACAAAAGAGTTTTTGAGTCTATTGGTCCTGCACTTGTGCTGAAGCAGTCTAGCACTGAACAGGCTCCTCTGGCTACCGATAGCGGTATGCAAAGGGGGACTGGCATACGTGCGGGAGCCAAAGTATGTTGGTGGATTTGTCATTCTGTCACAGTATATGTTTAGTTGTTGCAATGCTGCTTATTCTATAGATTTGGATTTATTTAGGGGTAATTATACTGGTACTGCTATTCCAATGACATGTCAAAATGTTCTAATGTTGCAGTTTGATAGACCTTGAAGTTTGAGTACTTTGTTTGATATAACTATGCTTAATCCATCACTTAAATTGAATATTCTGATTAATGTTGGTTGAAGCCTTTACGCCAGGGGTTGCAAACTCAATTTACTGAGGGGCCACTGGAGGTTGGGTGAGGTTGACAAGCACAAAGTATTCACTTAAGAATCCAGTTTCAACCACTTGACTAAACGCGTTAACTACAGTACTTCGGCCAGAACCTGTAATAGTCCTGAGCTATGGTTGGCCTTAAGTCATGGGGCACCGTGGCTTAGATGGTGGCGCAGTCGTCCAGAAACTTGAGGTTTCCTGGTACCAATCCAGCTTCCGCCATTCAAGTCACTGCCGATGTGTTCTTATACAAGAGGTTGGCGGGAGACAGAACAGCAATCCTGTTCTGTCTCCCTTTAATGTGTGTCTGATCTTGAATGGGATTGTGCTGAAAATTAAAATGTTCCTGAAGGAACTCTATCTATCTATCTATCTATCTATCTATCTATCTATCTATCTATCTATCTATCTATCTATCTATCTATCTATCTATCTATCTATCTATCTATCTATCTATCTATCCATCTATCTATCTTTCAGTTTGCTGATCTTAACTAACTGATCTCTGTAGGTTATTACTCTGTCATACAGCGCACATTACGATTCAATGCAGTGACTTTGCGTACATATTTTTCAGTTCCTGTTCCATATTGGTAAAAAACAGGAGCAGAAAAGGATGTATGCATAAATGTTTAGCCTTTGTTCCATTTTCCTCCTGCTACATTGTGGCCTCGCTGCCCATCACATCCTCTTCTAACTTTTTGTTTTCATCCAGCAGCAGCAGTGTTTATAGCAACTGCTAGTGTTCTCACTGTCTCATTTACTGGAAACACTGGGATTGAGTAAATTTATTGTAATAGGCACACCTGTTTAACACAACCGTCTTAAAGAAAGTTCACCAACAACAAGTTAATGACAACATTTTTACCAACCGCTTGTCGTTTGACTCTTTTGGCAGAGGGCCAAAGGCCAAACCACAACGTCTTGACGCACAAGATGATGCAGTTGCTCTCTCTTGCCCGTATTACTCACCTTCCATTCGCTCTTTGATTGGAGGGGGATAGATGGCTCTTCCTGAGGTCAGCCACCTGTGGCAGAATAAACATTTGAGCAGGACGACTACTTAAACCCACTGTGCTGAGTCAGCTATTACTGGTGCTGCCAGTGTTATGTCTGAAATCTACTCACCGTTTAGTTGTTGCATTGTTTGGTAAATTTGGACACTAGCATATGAAAAGCTCACTGGACGTTTTATCAACAAAACAAGGGTAAATAAGATTGTAATAATACATTAAGTCATGTGCAATCAAAATTGATACAATATTGTTTTCACTCTCAGCCAGGCATCAAGGCTACCTAAGGAAGGGGAAACCATCCATGGTCACAATTTCTTCATTGGCTTTGGAGGAAAAGGGGCCAACCAATGCATACAGGCTGCAAGACTGGGGGCTAAAACGGCCATGGTTGCTAAGGTATGTACTGCAAAGGTTTTAGGTCGCCACTATGTCATTTTAGTCATGTTGACAAGAGAAAAACAGTAAAACAGATGCACTTGACAGGATTATGAAAAAATATATAGTGACTGCTCTAAATTCCATCTCTATGGCATCAGTGGAACGGTGTAACACTCAAATCTTTATGGTAACACCCATCTGCTCGTCATCTTTCATGAACCAGGAAGTAGCCAGCGAACCAATGGTCTACTTTTGCCAACAGATCACCGGAAACTTTCTTGTTATATATGACATTATAGCATTGCTAAAGGAACGAATCTAAAATAGGCCTATAACTTTTCCACAGTACTATAACGAGAATTATACAATACAATACTGATTTTGTTGTATATACTGCAACTATTTTGTGCATGTCTTCGACTGAATTTTTGTACATATTTGTGTACGTAAATAAAAAAATATTGCATATCCAACCTTTGGCGGCTCTGCATCTTACATTGCATGCTATTCTTTCTACTCCAACAACTTTTTAGCAACTCCAAAAACTTAATTTCCCCACATAAACTCTCCATGTTTCATTTTCTTTTGATCAATACCATACTGGATGCATACACCACCCACACTTGCACGCCTTCAAACAAGCTTATTCCCATACGACACAACCCCAAGTCTCCGATCAGTAAGCACAGAGTGGCCTTTCAACCCAAGCACTAAAGCACCGGAGCCCCACCTCTGTCAGAACAAAGAGGCCCGATCGATAACAACCCAGTGCAGGAGGATCTCTCCGGGCATGGGGAGAACCCAAAAATAGACATCCTGGCTTGTCAAAAACATCCAAGACGGAAGGCCATTCTTCAAAGAGAACAGGGCCAAGCAGCCAATACCAGCCCAACCCACCATCAGACACAGCTACAAGTACCCGTATTTTGGCATGTTTTTTGGAAAGCGTGGGTTCGAAGTAGGTGCCCCAGGCCAAGGTGGGGACCCCTTCCACAACCCAAAGTAGAAACAGATGTGGACGGAAGAAAAGAAAATGAAGCGAGGTGCGCATGAAGAGGCGTAAAGGCGGGGTAATCGTGTCTTCGAGGCTTGGCGCATCTGGTCGTGTGTTTGCGCGTGTGTGCTTCTGTTGGCTTTTGTGTTTTCGTTTTTGCTCATTTTCGGCGGCGGCACTATGCCAGTAAGCTGGCAGGGCACACGAAAATCCAACCCAACTGAGGTTTAGGTGTACACTTTTCAAACGTTGCCGCTAACCAAGTCTGACCCTGCTTGACACCTTCCTTTTTGTAATCGTTTTGTCTTCTGTCTATTCTAGGTCGGGAAAGACTTCTTCGGAGACAATTATATCCAGAATTTCAAGGACAATAGCGTGCACACTGGTAAGACAGGGTTTTCTTGCCATCAGATGAAAAATTTGGTTTTCCAAAGTAACATGAGAGGGTACACTTTTTAGTTAGATTAGTGTTCAATGTAACAAGCATGTGTGACAAGTACGTGTGTTTTGTATTTGTTTTGTATTCGTATCAAATTAATGCTGTACCGAACCGAATGTCCCGTAAGCCCACTGATGCGGTGAGAAATGGATGGATGGACGGATGGATGGATGGATAGATGGATGAACACAAAATTTAAGCCGTTTTGTTTTGCATTTTGTTTTCTTACTTTACCAAACTGTGGCCTTAATACTAAGGTCCATACTGAACCTTGAAGATTCAGTAGCGTTACGCCCCTTGTACCAGCAAATAAGAATTCTGACCCTGTCAGACTGGTTTTGCTGCTCCAAGCAAGAAATTTAGTGGGAAAGAGACCACTGTTGGCTCGACAATTCAAAAATGGAAGACATACAAGATAATAAAATTGCCTTCGCTTTGGAGCACAACGCAAAATCTCATCTTGAGGGTTAATAAAATAATCATAAAGCAGTGAATGATCAGCCCAGAATTACGCAAAGGTAGCCAGTTAATGATCTAAATGGGGCCAGGACCCCAATCATCAAGAAAAACATGAGGTCTTGGCAACAAAGGAGTGGCTAAAGAAGAAGCACATTAAGATACCTGGAGTGGCTTTGCCAGTCTCTGGACTTTAATTCCATAGAACATCAGTGGCGAGAGCTCAAACTTTGAGTTGCCAAGCAACAGCCTGAAAACCTTTCGGATGTGGTGAGTATCTGTGAAGAGGAGTGGACCAGAATCCCTCCCAAGGTGTGTGTAACCCTGGTGACCGACTGTCAGAAATGTCTCACCTCTTTGATTGATTTAAGCTTTTATTAGTAGATTGCACAGTTCAGTACTCTAAGTTTTCCAACAAGAGTTTTTCTACCAAAGACTAAGCCACATTTTAATTAAATAAATACACAAATACTTAGTTCCCTACTTTAATGCATGGGCAATACCTCATCTGTGAGGTCGGAATTCTCACAGGTTGGTAGGGTTTCAAGTACTTGACTCAATCAAATGTGAATTAATTTTTGACTTTGTTGTTTTCCTTGATATTTTGTTGATATTCAGTCTTCATCTGTTAAAATAAACCTGCCATGAAAATTATGAATGAACATATTACAGGGTTTACCCCAACTTGCCAATATACTCGTGGTGGTTGGGGCAATTCAGGGCGTGGTCAATATGACATACTCACATAATTTGCTTTTGATGTTACAGAGAAAATATCACTTAAAAGATTAGAAAATTCTCCATGTCAACAAGAACAACAGAATGAAAATCGAAAAATACTATGGCAGTATTTTATTTGCTCATTTTGCTGTCAACCAAAAAGGGATTCAACCTCAGACAGATCATCCAATAATCAACACAAAAGTACATATTTGACCACTTTTTGGGGGGGATATTTTAGGGGAAGCTGTCTTGCAGTCGCCACTGCAGTATACCCATATCCCCAGCAAGTCCCCAAAGCAAACAGCCTCTGGCATGTCAGATACAACAAGGCGGGTACTGGAAGTCAACAAGTCAGGACAAGTATTGGTCTGGCTGGAGTGCAAAGTAGGGCTGTGCGAGTGTCGCAGTTGAAGGACCTGAGTCTCCAGACAGTCACGTGCGTCTTGCTTACTGTTGATCATCGTTTTTCTGTGGCTTAATTTTCAATGCATCACGAGTCAAAAATTTGGAAATAATAAGCTATTGATATCCATTCATATAATGTATTAATTCATGTTATTTCATGTAAAATAATGATTTTTAAGGTGTCATTTTAAAGGTGTGGCGGCTTTCATATTGCCATGGCTCTGTGCCACGCTCAATTACATGTAGGGTAAACCTTGATCTTATCTTGTCTTGCTTTTTCAGGCTTTGTTGAACAGACCCCTGATGCAGCCACAGGAGTTGCCTCCATTATTGTCAACGATGCAGGTACAGACTTTTGAATCTAGTCTATACCCCTCAACTGAGAACCTAGTGACTCTGTGAGTCATTTAGACTTAAAGTGCAATCTTACTTGTAATCCGTGCTAAAATGTGGCTGTCATATGATTTTGTCTCATACATTCACACCGCCATGATTGACTGATTGCAAAGAAGGCTTTCTGTATTTGAGCGTGGTAGAATTGTGTAATTTAGCAAATAAGGCCTTTTGCGACGCGTAATGACTGCCGAGGTTGGGCGCAGTAAAACAGGGATTTACATTTTTTTGAAAGATCCAGAGGGTATTTGCACAACAAGGTTAAGTGGGATATTGTGCTTCTTACCCATGCTATGCTCACAGACTTAGATTGGACAGCTCTAGTTTGAGGGCCTGGTGCAGGATCCAAAGTATATATGCTCTACCACAGGGGAGGTGCCCAAACAAAAATGGTTTCGCTCCATTGTGGTACAAAATCACAGTTGTTAAGAAGATACATTAAAGTGAGTCAGTTAGGATGGAGTCACCCGCTTTAGCATTCCTCGTGACTGCTGTGTTGGCAGAGGTCTCACTTTATTGTATCTATCGTTTTGTACCACATAAAGTGGAACCCTCTTTGTCGAGGAATGTCCCTACTTGTAGAGGACGAATACTTTGGATCCTGCACCAAGCCTTGAAGCTAGTGCTGCTCTGTCTTAGTCTGTGATCATGAACTGATGAAGCCTGCTCAGATGAGAAGAGGCTGCCGTGATTTCCTGTCCATTGCACTAAACGGGGCAGTCTTATTTGGTCCAAAAGTACTGGTCCAGGTTTTGCTTGTACTGTTCAACTCCTCTTGCCCCATTTAAAGACAATGCCTTCTTTCCATTGTCATCAGGAGGTTATGACAGTGTGAGTATCTGACAGATTACTATACAAAACCCTTATTTTAATGCAGAGTTATTCTTTTTAGGGATTTGGTCTTAAACCTCCATCCATCCATTTTCTACCGCTTGTCCCTTTTTTGGGATCGCAAACATCCTGTTTGAGGTTAAACGCATACTCACACTAGGCCAATCGTACCATGTGGACCCACTTCACATCTAAAGTCTTGCATATTTGACTCGGGTGAGCGCACTGATCCGTGCTCAGGCATAGCACAGTTCTTCCTTTGCCACAACTGGAAAAGGCAGGCTAGAGTTCGGCACAATTCCCTGCATTGGCACATCAGTCACTCTTTACAGGTTCTTAATGATAACCAACACAATTCATACAAAAAGTCAAACACTAAAGATGATCAAAAATGCAAATCCACAGCAAGCTTGCTCACTCTGTATGATTTATTTAATTAATGCAATCACACCTTTTCCAAAAAACTAATGACAACCAACTTGCACAAAATAAATTATCAAAAATACACCAAATAGAACTCCAAATATAGCCACAAAGACAGAATAATTGGGTTAATATAGGAAATTAGAGCATTATGAGGGGTATCGCACCTTAGTCCAGCATGACACAAATGGCCTACTGTTGAATACACACTAAATGCAGTTTTTAATATATCCATTTTTTTCAGCCATCTGATTAAATTACAGTCATCACTTACACTGAAGATTTAGGTGGCTAATTGTCATTTTCATGATCCCTGTGATTGTCCACAAACAGGTCAGAATGCCATTGTGATTGTGGCCGGTGCCAACATGCTGCTAAGTGTGGAGAAGCTGCAGGAGGCTCTTCCAGCTGTCAGTCGTACGAAAGTACTGGTTTGCCAGTTAGAGATCTCCCCCCAAACATCTTTGCAGGCTTTGCGCATGGCTCAAGAGAACAAAGGTCAGTAAACGTACTCTATAGCCTGTTTTACAGCGAGAAAAAACAATGGATATCCGGATGTGGTACTTAAACACTCCTGTCATGTATGAGATTAACTCAAATATTGTATCTCATTAAAAGACACTGTTGACTTGTGGCCTAAATACACTTCAATGGACCTGTACACACTGATCCTCAGTGTTGGGTTAATTACTAAAAACCAGTAACCAGTTACAGTTACTACTTACTTTATTTTAAAAGTAACTCTGTTACTTACACCATTAAGAAATGCGTTACTGTGAAAAGTAACTATAGTTACTTCTTTATTTCTTCTTCTTTTTTGAAGCTCCCATTAATGCCCCTTTTTCCTTCATTTCAGTGTTGTTATTGCACCGGAGAATAATAGAATCTGTTGATCAACTTGACATGCATTTGCATCAATGAACTCTGCTAAGCCATTTGGTCTACATACAACACAGAGACAAAGATATGTTTCAAAGGGCCAATTTATTTCAGGCCAGAACAAATTAACAAAACTATTTTGAATAGCTGCAACATAAGATACATAATTAACAAACAGCATAATAACAACATAGCTGTAAACCTGGCTTCACCCAAAAAAGGCACACATGACATGATTATATGTCATGTCACTATATGCACACACCTAATCAGGTATTTTTTTCTCTTAAGGAATTCGGAAATAAAATCATGTCTTTAGGCGATCAACACTGTACTTGATGCCCAGAACATTCTACGCATTTCCCCCGTTTTAGTTTAGAGATAAGGAAAGATTGGCCTGGCCCACTAGCATCCCTCTTGATGTTTGTGAACTTTATGGTATATGCATTTAGAGTGATGTGATAATCAAACACTCTAAAAGTCTAGAATGAATGAGTATATAAGAGAATTGACAGAGTGTCTGTACCTACAATTATGAATGATGAGCAGAGGCAGAGTTTGGAGTTTTTTCTTTAGCTCGCTTTCCATGTTTATGTACTCATGTCCGCTGTGTCCAGGTATGTGGAAAATGTTGTCCGTGCCGTTTTCTGTTTGACACTGGCATCGTGCTAATTAGCTGCCTGAACTCGGGTGAACCCGCTGTAGAAATAGCCTGTGTGTCTTCTATCACATACGCTGCAATGGCTCAATCCATATTGTCCTGGCTAGCAGTGCCTCCATTAAAGGGGAACATTATCACAATTTCAGAAGGGTTAAAACCAATAAAAATCAGTTCCCAGTGGCTTATTTTATTTTTCGACGTTTTTTTCAAAATGTTACCCATCATGGACTATCCCGAAAAAAGGCTATAAGTGCCTGATTTTCGCTATCTTTAAATCCATCGTCCATTTTCCTGTGACGTCATTTAGTGATGCCAACATGGCGGATAGCACAGCAAGTTATAGCGACATTAGCTCGGATTCAGACTCGGATTTCAGCGGCTTAAGCGATTCAACAGATTACGCATGTATTGAAACGGATGGTTGGAGTATGGAGGCAGATAGCGAAAACTAAATTGAAGAAGAAACTAAAGCTATTGAGCGAATAGCTATTGACGCTATTCGGCGATCGCCTTCGATTGAGTGTCGCAGGATGTCCATACATCTCTGTGCCATGTGTGCCTTAGCATTGCCGGTAAAATGTGCAGACCAAACGATCGGGACTTTCGCATCTTGTGACACTGGAGCAACTTAAATATGTCGATTGGTAAGTGTTTGTTTGGCATTAAATGTGGGTGGAAAGAAAGGCTGGATGTAAATATAGCTACAAATGTACATACAGCTAGCCTAAATAGCATGTTAGCATCGATTAGCATGCCGTGCTAATCGAAGCACACGCCACGTAAGTCAACTTGAATCCGTCCCTGATCGTGTTGTTACACCCGCCGACAACACACCGATGAGGCATGATGTCTCCAAGGTACGGAAAACAGTCGAAAAAACGGAAAATAACACAGCTGATTAGACTCGGTGTTTGTAATGTGTTTGAGAAAATGGCGGACTGACTACCTAGGTGACGTCACGTTGTGACAACATCGCTCTGAGAGCGAATAATAGAAAGGCGTTTCATTCGCCAAAATTCACCCATTTAGTTTAGGAAATCGGTTTAAAAATATATGGTCTTTTTTTCTGCGACATCAAAGTATATTTTGACGCTTACATAGGTCTGGTGATAATGTTCCCCTTTAAAATCCTTAAGTGGAGGTGAAGTGGCATCGGAGTCTGTGTCTGTCTTTACTAGCTTCATTGAAGCCTGTTGCTTTTGTAGCTGTTTCAGCGGATTTGAATTGCTGTTTTGGGCAGTAGATGGGATCTTTGATCCAAGACACATTTAACTTACGTATAACTAAAATGTTCTTTTCTTTGTGCTCGACAAAATAAAAGTAGTGAGAATATCCCCATGTTAAGAAACTGGACTCCGGCTCCGCCATGATGTCCTGTTAGTAAACACAGACACGCCACGCTCCCACCACCCTACCCTGCCCACATCCACACACAGCGCGCTTCTCTCTTCTCCCGCCTGCGACACAAGAAAAATCAGAAGGACCAGACTGCCGCACTCCAAAAAAAACACACTCAGATCTTCTGTTTCTAGCCGACACGACATAAAAAATAACGTAAAATAACGCAGTAACGCATCATGTCGTAACAGTAACTAAGTTACCGAATACAAAAAATAGCGCGTTAGACTACGAGTTACCGCCGAAAATAACGCTGTTGTAACGCGTTAGTCCCAACACTGCTGATTTTTCATTATTTGTGTTCTGATTTTCCTATCCCTAACCCTAACATGTAGTTATAACAGTTCCTCAATGGTGCTTCACACTTAGATTTCAGTTGGTTGGTTGAAAAAAAAAAAAAAGATTGATGCTAATTTGATAAGAGTGTTCAAAGATGCATATGCAGTAGTATTTCGACTTACATTGGTTCTATGACGGAACTCTTAACTCAAAAGGGTTGTATCTCAAATCAACGTCTTCCATTGAAATGAATTCAGTTGGTGTTTACTCTCCACCCCCAAAAAGCATAATTTAAACATGTAACATGCCTTTTAAAAAGAAAAACCTGAAGACAACAAATATTGCATAAACACTAATTACTGCTCTAGTTTTATAAAGTAATGTAATGTACCTTGGAGAGTGAACTAATTTCAGATGCTTCTCTGTCACACACACCATCAGCAGCTTTTCCATATTTTCATGGATGTTATTAGATATTATTTCCAGTCACAGATAGTTTCCAGTCACATTTGTTACACTAACTAATTGTGGGGAAGTTTGTAACTGAAATTGACAAATTGTTTGCAACTTAAATCATAACAATTACCCAAGCTCTTATCTTAAAACACTCACATTCTGATTCTTAATTAAGGGATTCTAAGCTAAGAAACCACTGAAGTTACATATCAATAGAAAAAGCTAATTTTTAAGTGGTATTACCACTGAACACAAGTATAAATGAAAAACGTTTGTTTTTGCTTCCATTTTTCATGAGTTGGACTCAAAGATCTAAAACTTTTATTTTTAAACAAAATACCTATTCCTCTTAAATATTGTTCACAAAACTGTCTAAAACTGTGTTAGTGAGCATTTCTTAAATGATGATTATTGCACTAGTGTGCCTTAGGCCAGTGGTTCTCAACCTTTATTCAGTGATGTACCCCCTGTGAACATTTTTTTAACTCAAGTACCCTCTAATCAGAGCAAAGCATTTTTGGTTGAAAAAAAGAGATGAAGAAGTAAAATACAGCACTGTCATCAGTTTCTTCCATCCATCCATTTTCTACCGCTTATTCCCTTCTGATTTATTAAATTGTGTAACAGTGCAAAATATTGCTCATTTGTAGTGGTCTTTCTTGAACTATTCGGGGAAAAAAATATATAAAAATAACTGGAAACTTGTTGAAAAATAAACAAGTGATTCAATTATAAATGAAGATTTCTACACAGAAGTAATCATCAACTTAAGGTGCCCTCTTTGGGGATTGTAATAGATATCCATCTGGATTCATGAACTTAATTCTATACTTTTTTTCACACAAAAAATAAATCTTTAACATCAATATTTATGGAACATGTCCACAAAAAATCTAGCTGTCAACACTGAATATCGCATTGTTGTATTTTTTTTTTCACAGTTTATGAACTTACATTCATATTTTGTTGAAGTATTATTTTATAAATATATTTATAAAGGACTTTTTAATTGTTGCTATTTTTAGAATATATTTTTTTTAATTTCACGTACCCCTTGGCATACCTTCAAGTACTCCCAGGGGTTCGCGTACCCCTATTTGAGAACCACTGCCTTAGGCTGTCCACATTTAAGGTAAGTTGTGAGTTCAGACCCCGGCCGGGTCATACCAAAGACTATAAAATGGGACCCATTGCCTCCCTGCTTGGCACTCAGCATCAAGGGTTGAGGTATGGGGTTAAATCACCATAAATGATTCCCGGGCATGGCACCGCTGCTTCCCACTGCTCCCCTCACTTCCCAGGGGGTGATCAAGGGGATGGGTCAAATGCACAGGACAAATTTCACCACACCTAGTGTATGTGTGACAATCATTGGTACTTTAACTTAATTTAAAAGGCCACTCTGAAATGTGCAGTTTTATCACACAGCACAATGCCACAGATGTTGCAAGTTTTGAGGGAGCGTGCAGTTGGCATGCTGACTGCTGGAATGTTGACGGGAGCTGTTGTCCTTAAATTGAATGTTAATTTATCTTCCAAAAGTCGTCTCGAAATGTGATTCAGAGCATTTGGCAGTACATCCAACCGGCCTCACAACTGCAGACCACCTGTAACAACACCAGCCCAGGACCTCCACATCCGGGAGGTGCACCTCCATTATCATCTGAGACCAGCCATCCTGACAGCTGCTGCAACAAGTGGTTTGCAAAACCAAATAATTTATTCACAAACTGTGAGAAACCATCTCAGGGAAGCTCATCTGCATGCTCATCGTCCTCCTTAGGGTCTCGACCTGACTGCAGTTTGTCATCGTAACTGACTTAAGTGGGCAAATGCTCACATTTGATGGTGTGGGGCACATTGGAGATGTGTTCTCTTCACGAAGGAATCCTGGTCTTCACTGTACTGGGCAGATGACAGAGAGCGCCATGTGGGAGAACGGTTTGCTGATGTCAACATTGTGAATCGAGTGGCCCAAAGAGGGTTGGGGGTTATGGTATGAGCAGAAATATGTTATGGACAACGAACACAAGTGCATTTTATTGATGGGATTTTTCAATGCACAGAGATACCGTGTTGAGATCCTGAAGCCCAATGTTGTGCCATTCACCCGAGACCACCGCCTCATGTTGCAGCATAACAATGCACGGCCCCATGTTACAAGAATCTCTACACACTTCCTGGGAGCTGAAAACATCTTAGTTCTTGCATGGCCAGCATACTCACTGGACATGTCACCCATTGAGCATGTTTGGGATCCTGGGAATCAGCGTGTTACAGTTCCTGCCAATATCCAGCAACTTCCCACAGCCATTGAAGAGGAGTGGACCAACTTTCCACAGGCCACAATCAATAACCTGATCAACTCTATGCAAAGGAGATGTGTTGCACTGCGTGAGGAAAATGGTGGTCACACCCGATACTCACTGCTTTTCTGACCCCCCCAGACACCCAATAAAGCACTGCACATTTCAGTGTGGCCTTTTATTGTGGGCTGCCTAAGGCTGCAATAATCACGCTGTTTAATCAGCATCTTGATATGTCACACCTGGGAGGTGGGATGGATTATTTTAGCAAAGAAGATGTGCTCACTAACATATATTTAGACAGATTTGTGAACAATATTTGGGAGGAATAGGTATTTTGTGTAAATAGTGTAAGGAACTAAAACAAAAGTGCTGCGTTTATAATTTTGCTCATTATAAATAGTGTGTGGATGATAGTTCTGCTGTGTTTTATCCAGTAATACAAGCATACTGAAATTGAAGCCAACATACTAATTTACTTAATTAATATCTATTATCCACTGATGATAATGGTACGTGAATCAGATAATCCCTACATTATACTCTAAAGTGAAGGAAAACATGATATACAGGATACTTATAATCATATTTAACTTAAGTAATCTTAAATGTGTAATTAATACTGAATTAATAATACAATACATTTAGTGTATGTATACATTAACGATACTGCCTGTTAGGAAACATGGTTTTAGTGGTTGGTACCTTTGTCCTATTAAGATAATTATGTTCCCCCATGTACTCCTCTACTTATTTGCCTATCTGTTGTAAATCAATGTGATAGCCGAGTGGACAAATGAACATGTAAATGTGCTCTGATGTGTTTTCAGCCATTCTCGACATGTACAATTACACACGTCAGTCTCACCGGGCTGTTGTTGTCGTCAGTAGAATTAGACCCACATTTCATCCTTCCTCCTTCTTGTGGTGACCAGGTTACAGAATTCGTCATCTTTAATAGCGTCCTATTATTAGACGCCCTCAGCGTCATTAATACGTCCTGGGAGCCTCTCATCAGGGTATTCTACTGGTAATCAATCGCGGCGCGCTGCCAGAACAAAAGGAATTGCAGCCATAACTGTGTTGCAGATGGGATGCCCAGATGGCCTCCGCGAATGCCATCATCCCCCTCCTTTAACATGCCACAAGATTGGACAGACCATGTGGCAGGACAGAGACGAGGGGAGCGAAGGATGCCACCTCGACGTTGTGGCACCAAGGCATTGCGTAAATGGAATTCTCTGGAAAGAATAGGTGTTAATGGGTTTGGCAGGGATGAGGTTGGGTTGAACGTTCATATTACACCAATGTTAGTCGTCTGTAGATGCCAATTTTCACATGTCAATGGACTTTATTAACATATCTGCAATTATAACAGTATTAGTACAGTGAAGGTTTGATATTTGGAAATATGGAAATTTTTCCTCAGAGTAAGGCCAAGCTTGTATTTCTGACCAACATATGTAATTTGAGCCACTTAAAACCCTCTCACATGCGTTGATGACTCGTGTGTGGGTGTGTGTGTGTGCGTGTGCATGTGTGTGCGTGTGTGTGTGTGTGTGTGCGTGTAAATGCGAGTGCATGTGTTTGTGTATTATAGTCAATTTCCTATACCGCTCTGTATTCCCATTCGCTGTTTTTTTAAAGGGGACATATACTGCAAAAACAACTTTGGTTCACCCATTGCCACCTGTTTTTCTGCATCTGGGATTTGCATAAGTCTCGAAAATATGAAATCAAACAGTGGAGGCATTGTAAAGATATTTATAAAACAATATTGCCTTCCTTCATACTAACCCTAAACAAGCCGTTTGGAATTTGCTATGTCCTGTGAGGTTTTTCACACCAAAGTGCTTTGCGCGAGTTCGCCATTGTAGTCTGACACTTTGGTCAATAAGTTCCTTCTTTTTCGTTATCGTCTTGTTGTGGGGCAGACTGTCTCGTACGTGCATGCATTCTCCGCAGTTGCCATTTCTAATGCAAAGTGTCATATTGTTCGAACTTATTATCAGTAGAGTCGCCATGGAAGCGCTAACAACTACAAAATTAATCATGGAGTGAAGACAAAGACAAAATGGAGGCATGTAAATAAGACCGCCCACAAAAGGGCGCATCCTGAAGAGACGGTCAGAAGGCAGCTGGAAAACGCTCTGTAAATCATAATCTATGCACAATTTTGACCAAAAAAAACACTGTTACTAAATTTAGAACCAAAATCATAACATGACCTCTTTAAATGAGCCACAAGTAGCTGTGTCTTTGTTTTACTCTAGAAGTATTTTTCTTGCCATTATTTGTCCAGCACTTCTATTAGTCCTTGACCCATGCAGACAATCCGGTCAAGACACACACACTTACCGACCAGATATGACTCAATTTGTGAGTATCCAATATTGCAACATCTGTGCAAGCAGCTGTTTACATGCATCCGTTGGTTTCTGTGACGCTTGCGCAAAGGATGAGTGCAACCTGAGACTGACATCAATGTGAAGTATGCAGATCTCTTAAATTTCCTGCATTTTTCATTAGCTGCCATCTACAGCAGTCTCTTAGACGCTTATTGCATGTTTACTTTATGAGCACCAGGCCGGCCCATTTATTTGCCATCAGCACTGGTAATATCACGCTTGACGCAAACACTGTGATCACGGCACAGATGGCAGATACAGGAACAGATAGCAGAAAGTACATTTTTAACATCATTCTTGGTTCCCTACATGATTTTAAGCAAATAACAGAACTATAGTCACAAAAATCAACAAGGTATCTACAACTATTATTTCACTTGAACATTTTGTGCAGCCATCTGCTCAAAGTAGCTCAATTAATTTTTTCAGTGGTTAAACATGATACATTGTGTTTTTATTTGGTCACCTATCAACAGGGAAGGCTGCAAGATTGTTTTCTGTCCCGGCGCTTAGGAGGGGCTTGACTGATTTGTGGAGGGGCCAAGAAAATAATCGATTTTCATGACTTCAGTTCTCATTTTTTCAATAAAATCAGTTATGATACACAGCACAAGCATGTTTGATACAAAAGTAGTTTTAACTGGATTTGACCCATAAATATTAAATAAATAGTTCATTTTAAAACAAGCAACAATGACAAAAATGTTTTTCGCGCAAAGATGTCGGATAGAGCAACGGACAGGGCTTACGCGCCTACTAATAACCAGACAATACATCCAAAAAAAGGGTCTTTATCCTTATGCATAATTATAGAAAACAGACAACTATGCATTGGCAATATTGTTTCGGATCACAACATAATAACTTAAGATATTATTAATAGTGAAATTACTATTAGGCCTAAAGCCTAAAATGTGTTTGAGTTGAGTTGAGTTTGAGTTTACTCTGAACAAGCATGCATACAACATGGTACATCACTATATCCAGTTTCTCTTTTCAACATGTTCGATAAGGATAAGAAGCAGAGTTTATTTATTAATCCAACCCCTTTTCCTATACATAGCAAAAACATTAATTTCCTGTTCTCAATGTATTCACAATATACTCCATAAGTAATCAAATTGAACAATAAATAGATAATAATTAATGAAGTAAGTTGTATTTCATATGGAGAGATACAGTAGAGAAGATTATCAGTAAATTCAGAATGTTTATCATGGTTCTTCTTAATTGTACTTTGTAAACACTTAAAGTTTAAAGGGGTTCTTGAATTGGATCATATTAGTATGTTCTTTGATTTCTTTGCTTAATTCATTCCACAATTGAATTCCACATGCTGATATACCAAAGGTCTTAAGTGTTGTACATGCAAACAAATGTTTTGAATTACGTTTTTCTCTAAAGTTATATTTCTTCTCCTTTGTTGAAAAGATTTGTTGTACACTCTTGGGTTGCAGGATATAGTTAACTTTGTGCATAATTTTAGCTGTTTGAAAATTCACTATGCCGTCGCATTTCAGTATTTTGATATAATAAATACAGGGTTTGTATGTTCTCTAAATCCATATATACATATATATCCATCCATGTTTTGTAGTTATTTCCCCATATTTCTGCACAATAACTCAGAAATGGTAACACTAGCCAGCAGTAGAGAATACGGTGTGATTTTTGGTCCAATGCATATTTTGCTTTATTAATTTCTTGCCACCTTATGTTGTATATTTTATATAAGAGATTTCCACTTCATTTTATCATCAATCATTATACCTAGAAATGTTGTTTCATTTACTCTTTCAATTTCTATTCTGTCAATTTGTATTTGTGTTTGACTTTCCCTTTTACAGCTATTGAATACATTTTCTTTTTAGTTTTACAGAGGTTTAAGTATAGTCTGTTTTTGTCAAACCATATTTTTAATTTGTAAATTTATTCTGTTATTATTTGTATTAGCGTCTGTGTTCTTTCCTGAACAAAACGCTGTCCTATCGTCCGCGAATATTACTAACTTTAAGTCTTTTGTAACTTTAAAAATGTCATTTATATAAAGATTGAACAATAATGTTCCCAGTATTGGTCCCTGTGGTATGCCACGGAACATATTTAGTGTTGTAGATGTTTGTTCGCCTAGCTTCATGTATTGTTTCCTGTTGGTTAAGTAGCTTGTAATCCAGTTTAAGACCAACCCTTTGATGCCATACCGTTATATTTTGTTTATTAAAATATTGTGATGAATTGTGTCAAATGCTTTAGTTAGATTCATAAACACTACTGCTGCGCGTTGTGTACCATCTATTGCATTGGTCATTTCCTCTATTATTTGATTAAAGCCATCAAAGTTGAAATATTAGTTCTACAGCTCAGTGAGTATTCTATATTTGTTTATGAAACTCTCCAATCTGTTATTGAACAGTATTTCAATGATTTTAAAAACTTGTGGAAGAAACAAACAGGTTGATGATTTGCAAATTGGTGTTTGTCTCCAATCCTATAAATTGGTACGTCTTTGGCTATTTTCATTTTGTTTGGGACTTTGCCTGTCCCACCGCAACAAGAAGTGCATACAGCTCAATTTACAAATAATCGCTCTAGAGGGGCGAGCCAAAAAAATTTGCATTGAGGTTGTGATTGGGCAGCCAAAATATGGAGCGGGACAATTTGTTAATCGTTTGGAAAGAAGGACCCGCTTGCATGACTGGCCAAAGAAAGATGAACTTAGCCCGGTGATAGGCTTAGCAAAGATGCATTCGCAGAGACAATTGGTTGCCACAAAGCTATCCCGTTTTGTGGGATGTCTTACTTACGTGGCCTGTTTTTACCATATATGTACAGTATAATCCACTGACGTCAACAGTGGGACGTCACAAATGGGGTAAATTCCAAGCGGCTCCTTTGGTAAAAGTTTGATGAAAGGCAAGATTGTTTTATATCTCCGCAATGCCTCCATGGTTTGCTTTCAAATTTTCTGGACTGATGCAGATTCCAAATACACTACAAAAGGTACCAATAGGTAAGAAAAGTTGGATTTGCATAAAATGGCTCTAAAATGCTGGGTGGAGTTGCTCAACTGGGGTTAAACACATTTCTGACAGGACTAGAGCAAAGTTACTAGTTGTGTAACAGCCCAATAATTTAACAGTTCACTAATCTTCATACAATATTCACCTGAGAAAACATTTCAGAGTATTAGTCTGTTATGAGTCAAACATATCCATATATTTGCTCAAATTCAAGAATAGCTGAGAACCATAGTTCACAATGAGTAAGAAATAAAGAAGCACCAGCTTAATTACTAATATAACATTTAACAGAGGCATACAATAAAAACACATTTTCAGCTTCTCATGGAAAGAGCTGATACCTTAACTGTAAATCGAGGGACAGCTCCCGTGATATAAAGTGACAAGATGTTGGCTCGTAAACTAACAATGTGAGTGTGTGTGTTGAAATGGCAGACATTATTTCCACTTTTACCCAACATCTACCTCAAAGCGCCAGGTGGCCATAGCCCAGCTCAAACCCACGCAGCTGCTCTCTTACATGCCCACGCAAACACACGCACACACACTTTTACAGAACTGACTTTGAGATCACCCTTCTTGAATATACATATCACTAATACACATGCGCGCATACTTGCATGAGGCTTTATTTTGTATACAGCAGTATCAGAATTAATCGCTTTGCCAAGCTGGGCTTATCCTCACACGTACACAGAAATCATGATATTAGATGCATTAATGCCTGCTGCTCATAAATTTGCATCAAACTGTGATGTGCAACATGTTCAAAGGATTATTCCTGACAAATTGTGCTCTCAAACATAGAAACACACATAGAAAAGGTCACAACGCATCTCATCACCCACACATTGACACACATTTATAGGGTTAAAGACCTAATTTTGAGTCCACACACACACACAACATCTTGGAAATACAAGGGTTACAGCAACAGGATATGAGGCTGTTTCCATCAGCCAGTTTCCAGTATTTTCTTTTTTTTTTTTCCAAGTAAATGCTAATTTAATCGTTTAAAAGGTGCATTTTTATAGAAGCTTATCCACTTGAGCTTTGCCAGCAATCAGAATCCCCAGCAGTAGCTTATGATGCTTTGTACCACATACATTTTAATTAGTTAGGTAGTTTTAGACCTTGATAGTAGAGTTTGGAAAGGAACAAATGAATTTCATTATTGTAGAAAATGTCACCAACTGCATGCACCTAATACAGGGGTCGGCAACCTTTACCACTCAAAGAGCCATTTTGACCCGTTTCACAAAATAAACAAAAAATAATGGGAGCCGCAAAACTCTTTTGAAATTTATAATGAAATAACACTGCATACAGAGTTGTTGTTTTTTTGCTTTGTGCTATATAATGAGAAAATTTAATGCGGCCCGCAAGTTTTACATGAATGCCGCTTGACAGCATTACACTTATGTTGAAGAGGTTAATTTAGCCTACTGACGTGTATTTATAAATGGTTGATTTATGTAGGCTAGTAAGGTACCTTACTAGCCTACATAAATCAACCATTTATAAATAAAAGCATTACACTTGCCAACCCTCCCATATTTTCCGGAGGTTCCCGTCTTCTCAAAATATCTATTCTCGCGAATATCTGATGATATTCATCCAAACAACAATAATAAGGGAGTGCAATGAAAGGGCTGCCTTAAACGCCCTCTACAACATGCACAAACTAGTTACCAGTCCAGTTACACGTTGTATGTGGCTCCTGCAGGCGCACGCTCACCACTGCAAGACATAGTTGTCAACAGCCATACAGGGTACACTGAGGGTTGTGATATAAACAACTTTAACACTCTTTCTAATATGCGCCACACTGTGAACCCACACCATACAAGAATGGAAAACACATTTCGGGAGAACATCCGCACTGTAAGACAACATGAACACAACAGTAAAAATACCCATAATCCCATGCATCTACATTATACACACGCTAGCACCATATTTGATCTCAATTATATTTTTTTACTGTTGAGAATTTGCAAGGAGCAATCACGTCAGTAATTGAAAGACTTAGCTACATAGTACACTTGCATGTGTGTGTTTATGCAATGATGCCGTACCTTGGCCCACCTATATCAATTGTGCAGGAGGAGGGGAAGTGGGTTAAACTGGGCATGTATTACTAGGGACGGCGTGGCGCAGTGGTAGAGTGGCCGTGCGCAACCCGAGGGTCCCTGGTTCAATGCTCACCTAGTACCAACCTCGTCATGTCCGTTGTGTCCTGAACAAGACACTTCACCCTTGCTCCTGATGGGTGCTTTTTAACACCTTGCATGGCAGCTCCCTCCATCAGTGTGTGAATGTGTGTGTGAATGGGTAAATGTGGAAGCAGTGTCAAAGCGCTTTGAGTACCTTGAAGGTAGAAAAGCGCTATACAAGTACAACCCAATTATCATTTATTATTGCGAACTATCCAAACTAGCAAACTAAATACAATACACACAAACAAAATAGAGTGGAAGACACACCTGGATGGGTGTGGAAGTGGAGAGCTGATTGGACCATGACAGGACATAGGTGAAATCATAACATGACAGGAAGTAGTGACTGACAGGAACTTATCTTAAATGCAGAACTGGAAAACGAAAAAAATAAATAAAAAAAGACAAACACAGGTCAACAAAATGACAAAAAGTCAAAGCTGAAAAACCATGACAGCCATGATAGACAAATAATTAGGTGCAGTTTGACAACAACCCAGACTACATCCTGGCAGGTCTAGTCCACAAAAAAGATATTGTTCCGTTATTAAGTTTAAGTCTTTTAAAAAAAAAAGACAAAGAAAACGCAAACCGCCTGACACGCCTTGGGTTAATCTTTTGATGTTTGAAGGGCGCTGACATCTGGTATGACTTAATGTGTGGTGGTGGTTCTAACTGTTTTTGTTTTGACACTAAAAAGTCATTATTTTTTCTTTAAAAAATGCCAACATTTTGTGTTCGGTTCTAGAAAGTCCACCATACAATATTTTTTTTCTTCTCTTTTGACAAGCTGATGTCTCTCTGGAAGTCTGTAGTTGTCATGGGATCTTGGCACAGTGCAGCCATGAGTGAGACTGTCCAAACTGTTGCTATAACTGTAATGACAGTAGATATCATTTTACAAGATAATATTGTCAGTGAAATTGCCTGTTTTTCTTGTTGTAGTTAAAACCATATTCAACCCTGCACCAGCTATCCCTGACTTGGATCCTGACTTCTACCGATTCTCTGATGTGTTTTGCTGCAATGAGTCTGAGGTGATGAATCACACAAACACACACACAATTAGATCGTCAGTTAAATACTGCACTTTTTTATTGGGATTATAAAAAAAGATATATCTTCTCTCTTCCTTTAATTAACAGAAAACTTAAACATACTCAATAAGTCTTTAAACCTTGGCAGTACATGACTTGTACATTTGTAGGATTTACTGTACGGTTGCTAGATTCTCATAATTAGATAATTAGTGGAGTACACTGCCTATTATGGTAGGATTAGAACCATCCTGAAGTTATAAGAGCACACACCCTTGAACAGTAACTGAACTGTGTCTTCTAGATCAGTGATTCTCAAACTATAGTATGTGTACCCCTAGTGCGGTGGTCAGCAACCCGTGGCTCTGGAGCTGCACCCGAGTGGCTCCCTGGAGCATTTTTTAAAAAAGGATTGAAAATGGAAAAAGATATAGAGGAAATATTTTTTTTGTTATATTATGTTTTTTGTTTGAGGACAACCATGACACAAACCTTCCCAATTGTTAGAAAGCCCACTGTTTAATAAGTTTGTGTGTGTGCTTCACTGAGTGTATTTGGTGAACATCGTTTTCTCCTACTAACAAAAGCATTTCAATAATGAATAAAGCAAAATACGTCCTGGGCCAAATCTCACTTCATATTCTCTACTGCTCGCTAGTGTTACCACATCCGACTTCTTGTGCAGAAATATGGGGAAATAACTACAAATGTGCGCTACATTTGTTAACTGTGTTACAAAAAAGATCAATTAGAATAATACATAATGTTGGATATAGAGAACATACAAACCCTTTATTTATTGAATCAAAAATATTAAAGTTCGGTAATTAGGTAAAATTGCAAACAGCTAAAATGATGTACAAAGCAAATTATAACCTGCTACCAAAGAATGTACAACAATTCTTCTCAACTAAAGAGGAGGAATATAACCTTAGAGGAAAATCTAATTTAAAATATTTGTATGCACTTACAACACTTAAAATCTTTAGCATATCAGTATATGGAATTAAATCCTGGAATGGATTAAGTAAAGAAGTTAAACAATGATATGATCCAGTTTAAGAGGTTGTACAAATTAATAGTGCTTACAAAGTACAAAGAAGAAGAATTATGAGAAATACTTTCAACCTTATTGAAAATAAGATATTCTGCATCACAGTATGTTAATAATGACTGAATTAATTGATTACATATTACAAAACTGTTGTGTATACTAATTCACAGATGTTACTTTATTATTAAAAGGTCAGTAAATGATTCTATATATTTGTAAACACTCTGAAGTTGGAAAGGGGTAGGATTAAATAAGCTTTGCTTCTTCCTACTCCTTTTCGGACATGATGTAAAGTGAAATTATATGAAACTGTGTGATGTATTATACTGTAAGTGTGTTCATGTTCGAAATAATCTAAAGAAAGAAAGAAAGAAAGAAGTTCTGCGGTTCTTGAACTTACCATAGTGTGGACTGTGACATTAAACAGTTTGTTTACATGTAAAATCTTCCACTCCTTCTTTGTCTCATTTTGTCTACAAAAAGTGTCATGCTGTGCGTGAATGTGCAAATGTAAGCTTTGTTGATGTTGTTGACTTGTTGGAGTGCTAATCAGGCATATTTGGTCAGTGTATGATTGCAAGCTAATCAATGCTAACATGCTAATTAGGCTAGCTGTATGTACATATTGCATCATTATGCCTCATTTTTAGGTATATTTGAGCTCAGTTTATACCATTTACTTTTATCATCTTTGTATATAATTTAGTTTGCATGTCTCGTGACACATTATCAGTATGTAATATTGGCTGCATTTCAGATAGTTGTTTGTGTGCCATGTTGTTCCAAACCACAGCTAACATTACCTAGCCTGCCAAAGATTGTAATAGATCCATTAAAAGAAGACAGTCTGCTGTTTCCTTTAACTTGGACACACACATCTATACCTTTGGCCATTAAAAGCCAGTAATTTCCAGGAGTTATCTCATCACTTCTGGGTAGCCTCTGATTTACCAATGGTTTACAATGTTGTAAAAAAGTGTAGAATAAATATAACATTTCAGTCAACGAAGATTTGCTTCAGCCATAGTCATTTTGATTGTAGGTTATTATAGCTAATATACACACTTACGTCATGTGTTGCCTTAATTATAAGACTTTTCATTTTTTGCGGCTCCAGACAGATTTTTTTTTTGTATTTTTGGTCCAATATGGCTCTTTCAGCGTTTTGGGTTGCAGACCAAAGAATCCCTTAATTTAAAGTGCAGTGTTGTATTTTCCTATATTCAAATACAGGGTTACTGTTAAAACTGTGTGTAATGTTATACTGGCCAAAAATAATAAATATATTTGTTAAATAAAACTTCTGACTTGTTTTTAACGAATACTTGCTTTAAAAACCACTGTTCGTGATCATGACCCCCACCAGCATATCAGTAGTCCCACTGTAGTATTCATATATATGTATATATATACATGTGTATATATATATATATATATATATATATGTATAAATATATATATGTATATATATGAATATATGTATATATATATATATGTATATATTCATATATATATGTATATATATGAATATATATATGTATATATATACTGTATGTTTATATATATGTATATATATCTGTATATAAATATATATATAGATATATATACATATATGTATATATATATATGTATATATATATATATATGTACATATATATATGTATATCTATATATATGTATACATATATATATATATATACATATATGTATATATATCTATATATATATATATATATATATATATATAGATGTATATACATATATGTATATATATGTATATATATATATATATATATATATATATACTACTGTACTTTCCTCCCCTCTCCTACAGTCATAGCATCTCACCCCAGGTAATGACAGATGAGTAAAAGTGGGCGTAGGTAGCTGGGAATTACATTAATAACAAGGCTTTTTTCTTGACTCAGCCACCCCTTGGGGGTTAATGTGAAATGTTTTTTGATGTCGTACTGCACAGCAAAAAAAACACTCTATAGCCAGGTGTGTGGAAACACAAAATGCCTTTTTTGTATAAGGGTTGTATTATTTTGGGTATTTGTACAGTGGTACCTCCATTTAAGAGTGTTTTGAGATCATTTCTGTCTTTCGGCTAATTTTTATGCTTTAAGTTGAAAGAAAATATTAGAGTTTCATGCATCCCGCTATTAGATGACATAGCAAATGTCACAGAGAACACTGTAAGATCCGCCCAAAACATCTGATCTTACTCTCTATCATTAGCTTATAGCTAATGGACATAAATTTGTTTTCCAACCGTGGAAATAAAGACTGTGAGTGTGAAGGAGAGAGTGTTTAGAAGAAGACGCGGATGATATTCATTGAAATAAAAAAAAGAATCTTTAATAAAATAGCCGTCAAGTTGCATATCACTGGTAGTCTGCATCGTACTGAAGCAGAATGTGTCAAAATCGCCAGCCAAGAATGGTAAAATAATATCTTTAAATGGCGGACATCTATTCATGGAAAAGCTGCTGATGGTGTGTTTGACTGAGAAGCAGATGTCAAATATCCTTCAAACGATGGCAAATGTTTGAGAAAGGCAAAATCTCGTTTGCGAAATGATGTGAAAATTTTAACCCTAAATTTGTAGCAATATATTACACAGGGTTTCTGTGGGGCATTAAAAACATTAAAATACGATAAATATATATTTTTTTAATTAAAGCCTTAAATGGCATTAAAAAAACATTAAATGGGATGTCCAGAAGAATTAAAAAATGTAATACAATTGTAGGACTCCACCGATAAGTCAATACGTCAATTCATCGAACTACAAATGAAAATGAATTAAGAACGTTGCGGTCGTCGAAAAATTGCTACGTCTCTGTGTTATTTTTTTTCCGTCTCTGGCTTTAAAACTGGATACAAGAGGTTTTGTAAGGTCCGAAAGAGTGAAAAGTGCTGCTTTTATAGCGGACACTCTGATGGGTGACAAAATCAAACGGTTTCGGGGCCCAAACTCTGCCAGTCTTTGGTCACGGTAGGCATGTAGTCCCTAACTTTCCCACTATATCATGTTAATGACGTAGCTGAGCTTGTTTTATATGCAACTTTTTTTCTCAGTTGTCTCCAGTTCAACACATAAGCTAACTTTGCTAACTTTAGCAACTCTTGTGATGCAGACACCTCACACGAACTACAATGCCCTCGGACGGGCAAACAAGGCAATTCTCACAATTGATCACATCTCTTTTATATATTGACTTAGTTCCTTTAGCTGCCTCATACGTTATACATATCTTGTCATCTACTGTACCCTTTTTAAACATCTGAGAGGTTGTAAAATACAACCTATTCAAGATGTTTAATTGACTCAGTTTATTTTTATTGCATCTAAGGGGCTTTTTGGCACTTTTCCAAGTATCGTCCCATGACATGTTTTTTTTCAAAATGTTTAAACTAGTCATCCATTTTCAAACACGTGCATAATTTGCATTCCTAGTATAATGTTAATTTAATGAAAAAAAAAAGTGTATCCTAATTTAAAAACGTAACCTGTAATTTGTGGCGCTTATAAGGCATATTTTCAGAGAATAAGCATTTTTACAGCATGTTTTAAAAGCGATAACATTTAAAAAAATATATTTTTGTTTATATTATATTGATCAATTAATTCAGAATTGGATGTGGGCTGAATTGCAGTTCCCCTTTAATAATTTTGGTTGAAGGTACAGTGTGATGATTGACAGGCGGAACCTTTTAATTGACTGTTGTCTACGGCCCTGCATGAATTCATAACACTGGGTGCTACTATAGAAAAATACATAATTAAAAATACATTATGAAATGAAAAAGTCTTGCGAGCCAATTCTAATTCACTAGATAGTAAAAGTTAATGTGAATTTGTGAACTATACAACATTATCATTGGTTCTTAAGCGTTTAAAAAGTTTTCTACAACTGACAATTGTAAGCTTTTGACTATATATAATAACCATATGTGGTCAGACATGGGCATTAAAATTGTATTAAGTGGCATTGAAAATGGCATTACAAAGCATTAAATTATAAATTAAATTATACCTGAAGAAGCCCTGTGACAGCAATATATTTAAAATCTACTGTATATTCCTTTTGCAATATCACATAATTCTGTCTCGACTTTAACAAAAATGTATGTGTGTGTAAGTGTTTGTGTTTTTACTTTTATTCACACTTGATCTTATTTTGGTAACAAGAGGGACTCAGATGATGACTAACAAAACATCCTTTTTTGCACCTGACAGTACCTGCATGACTGCAGGCTCTTAAAGCATTATTTCACTGTGGTTTGTGTTTTAACTGTCCAGGGTCATTGCTTACTTAGATAGATCACATTCTCAGGCTGCCATTTGACTTCAGTGTCAGTCGTGTTTGAACTCTCATGAGTTCTGGTAGGTTATCTGAGACACACACACAGTCCAGGTGCGTGTGCAAGTTTGCGTAAGCATGTGTGGTCTCACTGTACAAGGCTGACTGGTGACGTGGGAAGGTGGTGCATGACCGGGATTAAGCAAGACAAAGTGCAGGCGCTCTTTGATCAGCAGCCCGCATGCAATGTTGAGGAGCCTTATTGAGAGGGTTGACGTTATCTTCCACGCCCATCTTGGGGCCCCACATGCCAAAAGTGTCTATCATGACCCCGACTGATACAGAAAAATGAGATCCCACCACAACCTATCAGAATATAAATATTGTTTTTAATTTGCCACTAAAACCTGTAATATGATAAAGCTCATTGACTAGAGACTTTACGCATGTTTCATATTTAACAAGCCAAACAGAACAATTTATTATGTAACATGCCTTTTAAAAAAATATATCATATGAAGAGATGGACGCAAATTTGGTAAAAATGTGTTCAAAGATGCAGATACAGTAACACCTCAACTTACCGTGACCGACGATCATTATTTAAGACATTGTTGTAGAATCAACCTTTTAGAGGGGAACTTCACTTTTTTGGAATTTTGCCTATCGTTCACAATCATTATGAAAGACATGATGATGGATGTAATTTTTTTTAATGCATTATAACTTGTATATAAATGTAAATACAAGTCTGCTTACAGATGAGCCAATGAGAGGTTCTGTATCCCGCCCATAAAACTCAGTAAATAACTTTCCAAAAATCGCCAACAATACTTCATTTAGATTTTGTGACTTGAATATTAACCAAATATTAGCGATATTTATATTACAAGCACTATTAATAGCGGCACTGTGATCACTACCGTGTGTGCCGATGTTTACATCGTCGAGTGGTCTGCTGCTTTCTCGCTTCCTTGCTCCCTGTAAGCTTATTGTATATCATAAATCATGCATCTGTGTTGGCCCTGTGAAGAGGCGGCGACTGGTCCAGGGTTTACTCCGCCTTCCGCACATGTGCAGCTGAGATAGGCTCCAGCACCCCCCGCGACCCCGAAAGGGACAAGCGGTAGAAAATGAATGGATTTTTCGGCAGAATATCGCAGTTCCCATAGGCTCCATTGTAAGCAGACTTTTGATTGAACGTATTTAATATTTAGAATGCAGAAAAAAAATACATCCGTCGTCATGCCTTTCATAATGATTGTGAACGATTCCCCCAAAAAGTGCAGTTCCTCTTTAACACAAAACACTTGTCTCTCAAATCAACATCTTTCATTTCCGCCATAAATAGTTTGTCTGCGTTTTCACTTTTATAATAAACAAATCATTAATACTCGGTTAATATTCAAGTCACAAAATGTAAATATGGTGTATGGCAGTTTTTGGATGGTTATTTATTGGGTTTTATGAGAGGAATAGATGACCTCTCATTGGCTTTTATATTAGTTTTATATTCATTTTTTTGTTGTTTCTATTCAGCCATTAGTGAAGCTAAGGATAATAATTGAATATTGTTTTTAATATTGTTGTGCAGCAGTTTGAAAACATTTTTGTTGTTTAAATTACATTTATACACCTACTCAGTGGCCTAGTGGTTAGAGTAGGGGTAGGGAACCTATGGCTCGGGAGCCAGATGTGGCTCTTTTGATGACTGCATCTGGCTCTCGGATAAATCTGAGCTGGCATTGCTTATCACGATAAATAATGAATAATTCCACTTGTAATCACAGTTTTAAAAATAATATTCAAAATATAAAACATTCTCCATCCATCCATCCATTTCCTACCGCTTATTCCCTTTCGGATTCGCGGGGGGCGCTGGCGCCTATCTCAGCTACAATCGGGCGGAAGGCAGGGTACATCCTGGACAACATTCTCATGCATGTTTAATTCCATCCATCCGTTTCTACCGCACCTGTTCAAGAAGTTGCGTTAATGGTAAGAAGTTATTTATTTATTATTGGTTAGTGTGGGGCTTGCCCTCCTGGGGATTCTTCAGACCACCAAGCACCGACATGAGAGCCTGTTTCAGGGTTACAATATTGTTTTATTTTTCAATAAGTCCCTCAGTTGCTTTCCAGCAATTGTATTTTTCTTTTTCGTTTTCGCTCGCGCTCTGGCTCCAGCCCCAACCCTGTCTCTCCCCCTGGCTCCTACTTATAACAGAGTGACAGGTGATTAGATAACAAGGCCCAGGTGGGCCGTCTACGCACCTGTCGCTGATTTAGAGCCCGGTCCTGGCACACCCCAGTTCATTGCAGGCCCACAGGCCACGCCCCCTCCACAGTTAGCTTCGGAATAACAATGTTATTACAAAGAATAATAGACCTATTATACTCTAGAAATGTTGGTCTTACTTAAAAATGCATGCGTTTAGTTGTGTTCAGTGTTAAAAAGAATATTATATGGCTCTTACGGAAATACATTTTAAAATATTTGGCTTTTTGGCTCTCTCAGCCAAAAAGGTTACCGACCCCTGGGTTAGAGTGTCCGCCCTAAGATCGGTAGGTTGCGAGTTGAAATCTCGGCCGAGTCATACCAAAGACTATAAAAAAAATGGGACCCATCACCTCCCTGCTTGGCACTCAGCATCAAGAGTTCGAATTGGGGGTTAAATCACCATAAATGATTCCCAGCCGCGGCACCGCTGCTGCCCACTGCTCCCGTCACTTCCCAGGGGGTGAACAAGGGTATGGGTCAAATGCAGAAGACAAATTTCACCACACTTAGTGTGTGTGTGTGATAATCATTGGTACTTTAACTTTAAATGTGCTCTACAAATAAAGTTGATTGGATTGCTTCATTGTAAGTGAACTTTTATTCACGTTTATTTAAGAGTTAAAATGCATTTAAAAATGCATCTTTAGTCATGTCTTTCATAATGATTGTGAACGATAGGCAAAATTCCCCCCAAAAATGCAGTACCCCTTCAAGTTGAGGTACACTTGTAAATTTGTTTTGAGTGATTTTCCTTAGTGTGTGTTTATCCCCTTTAAGTTTTTGCCAACTCCAGCTTTTCATTTCCTTTGTTGAATATATCTGCTATACAAATTGTGCCTGTCCTTTTTTTAATATTATATGTATTTATTTAAGTTGTCTGCTCAAATGTTTTTTAAGTTGTAACATTTTACATTTAATAACTTTATGTTATGCTATATTGACAGGAACACTGAGGAATTTTTTAGGTGTCCTGACAGAGTGTACTGTATGTTAGTTGGTGTACAGCGCATTTACTGTACATTAGATTTGAGAACATAAAAGTTTTTAATATAATATAGAAAATACCACATAGGTTTAATCGACTAAAAATACTATCACTGTACAGACAGTCAAGTGTCATTAAGTCTAGTACAAACCCCGTTTCCAAATGAGTTGGGAAATTGTGTTGGATGTAAATATAAACAGAAAACAAAGATTTGCAAATCATATTCAATTGAATGCACTACAAAGACAAGATATTTGATGTCCAAACTCATAAATTAATTTTTTTTTTGCAAATAATAATTAACTTAGAATTTCATAGCTGCAACATGTGCCCAAGTAGTTGGGAAAGGGCATGTTCACCACTGTGTTACATGACTTTTTATTTTAACAACACTCAATAAACGTTCGGGAACTGAGGAAACTAATTGTTGAAGCTTTGAAAGTGGAATTCTTTCCCATTTTTGTTTTATGTAGAGCTTCAGTCGTTCAACAGTCCGGGGTCCCTGCTGTCGAATTTCACGCTTCATAATGCGCCACACATTTTCGATGGGAGACAGGTCTGGACTGCAGGCGGGCCAGGAATGTACCCGCACTCTTTTTTACGAAGCCACGCTGTTGTAACATGTGTTGAATGTGGCTTGGCATTGTCTTGCTGAAATAAGTAGGGGCATCCATGAAAAAGATGGCGCTTAGATGGCAGCATATGTTGTTCCAAAACCTGTATGTACCTTTCAGTATTGATGGTGCCTTCACAGATGTGTAAGTTACCCATGCCTTGGGCACTAATGCACCCCCATACCATCACAGATACTGGCTTTTGAACTGTGCGTCGAAAACAGCCTGGATGGTTCGCTTCCCCTTTGGCCCGGATGACACGATGTCGAATATTTCCAAAAATAATTTGAAGTGTGGACTCGTCAGACCACAGAACACTTTTCCACTTTGCATCAGTCCATCTTAGATGATCTCGGGCCCAGAGAAGCCGGTGACGTTTCTGGATGTTGTTGATAAATGGCTTTCGCTTTGCATAGTATACCTTTAACTTGCATTTACAGATGTAGCAACAAACTGTATTTAGTGACAGTGGTTTTCTGAAGTGTTTCTGAGCCCATGTGGTGATACCCTTTAGAGATTGATGTCGGTTTTTGATACTGTGCCGTCTGAGGGATCGAAGGTCATGGTCATTCAATGTTGGTTTCCGGCCATGCCACTTACGTGGAATGATTTCTCCAGATTCTCTGAACCTTTTGATGATATTATGGACTGTAGATGTTGAAATCCCTAAATTTATTGCAATTGCACTTTGAGAAACGTTATTCTTATTAAATTGTTTGACTATTTTCTCATGCAGTTGTGAACAAAGGGGTGTACCTCGCCCCATCCTTTCCTGTGAAAGACTGAGCATTTTTTGGGAAGCTGTTTTTATACCTAATCATGGCACCCAACTGTTCCCAATTAGCCTACACACCTGTGGTATGTTCCAAATAAGTGTTTGGTGAGCATTCCTCAACTTTATCAGTATTTATTGCCACTTTTCCCAACTTCTTTGTCACGTTTTGCTGGCATCAAATTCTAAAGTTAACGATTATTTGCACACAAAAAAAAAATGTTTATCAGTTTGAACATCAAAAATGTTGCTTTGTAGCATATTCAATTGAATACGGGTTGAAAATGATTTGCATTTCATTGTATTCCATTTATATTTACATCTAACACAATTTCCCAACTCACATGGAAACGGGGTTTGTATATAATGTATATTTGTTGCCTGGTTAAATAATGAATAATTGCACTATATGCTAGTATTAACATATTGATAATATAATTAAATTAAATTGATTTTTTACATCCCCTTTGTTTTACAACCAATACCTTCATAATGAGTGTCAGACATATGAGTGGTCATACTACTACAGGATATGTTTGAGTCATCGTTTTCTACGAGTCACCATGATTTGCCTACGCAGTCTAGGATACATATACCCACGCCGTCTATGTGATACGTGACATAATGCGTCTAAATGCATTCAGCAAGATTGTCTGCATGAAAGGTCTCACCTTATTTTACCTTAATAAATATTATGCAAATATTTTTCACGAATGTAGACTCACCAGCAATTTTTTCCCAAAAATATTATTCAATGTATTACAAATAATGTGTAAGAATTTTTTTTAAATCTTCCCAAAATCATATCATCCGTCTAAAATTGGAAGCATAACAAAATCACAATGTTTAGATTTACAATTTTCTTTTATAATTTTGACAATCACACTATCGTCACATTTTTTGTAATAATCCCTGTTAGAAAAGTTTTGTGTTATTTTGAAATGAGCTTTGGTGTTTTTTATTGATAGTTGCTGTATAATTTGTAAAAATCAACTGTTTGTATAGCAACGCAATTTATAGAAAAAATATATATATAAATACACAATTTATAGAAAACAAATTAATGTGTGTAAATATTCTCAAAAAGTAAATTACAGTAAGCACTAGTTAGCTTCTCTCAAATGCAAGGACATTTGCTGCACATCTGTAGAAAGCAAAGCCCCCCCTAAAAAATAATATTGTTTGTTAATTTTAGAGGGCAAACTTATGATGTAAGACACATTCTGCTTCTGAGTTTATTTGCAAATGTTTAAACATCTGCTTTTTCACCATTTAGTCGGTTCATAGTAAGACAGCGTTACGGCTAAAACATCTTCTGCGGCACGGAGTGCTGACAAATCCAGCAGCTTAAAAACAGACAAGAAATCTATCTGACTGCACACAGTGTGTAATACCTTATGCTGGAATTACTCACACTAAACAGTTAACTGAAACTTGCAAAAAAAAGCATACAAATCACATTGAAATTGTACCAAATTGTAATCTTTTTGGTTTATTGTATTTTTATTACAATTCCTTAATAGTTTTAACAGTAACTATACTATATTATACAGTAACAGTATTATCCAGATTTAGTTCAATATGTAGAATAAAACTATGTTCCTCTGCCACCATCTAGGCTGAGTTGCTGACAGGTTTGTCAGTAAATAAGGTGGAGGAGGCGCATCAGGCCGGCCGGGAGCTGCTGAGGCGAGGATGTGGCGCAGTCATTATCACCTTGGGAGCCCAAGGATGTGTGGTGCTTGACGTGCAGGATCCCTCTTCTAAACATGTTCCAACTCCGGCAGTCACAGCAGTGGACACCACAGTAAGAATGACACACCATTAGCAACATATTGTGTGACTTCTTATTATTTTTATCATCTTTGATTATGCGTCATTTTCTCACCCTACCAAAACACTGTTATCACCCTTTTACTTAACCAGAAATGTTTTCATTATTACTACTGGGACTCTGCAAAAATTACGAAAGTCTAAAAAATAGGGTTGCAATGAGAGAAAATACTGTACAGTCACTTCTTTTGGAAATGTCCCCTTCAATTTCTCAGTAAATAGTGCAGGAATTATAATGACAAAATCGACGCACATACTCTACATGAGGTAAGAAGCACTGAAGGTTTAGCGTTCATATTTAAGATTGTTTACTATTGGCATAAATATGGTTACTAAAAATGCATATTCTTCTGTGCATGTTGTTTCCACACACAAAAGCAGGTTTTCGATCTTGATTTTTTTTTTTTTTTAAGTCAAATTTGCCACTGAGCACACCAGTCGGGTCTCACCGTAAAGCAACCTGCTGCGCTTTTCAGGTAGCCATCGAGGTTATGGTAAAGGAGCATGCACTGTCAAAATAAATAGTGTGATTTATCTGCCTATATATGGGTACATGATTAATGCAATATTTGTGTCTGATTAATCACGAGTTAACTTGTTTTTTATGAAGGTGCTTGTCTTTAAACCTTTTTTAACAACATAACGTGTTCATTTTGTGCAGCAATATGCATTGGTGCTACCGCCTTACACATTGCCAATCATGTGCATATCATTGTACCTATTGTATCTATAAAATCAGCTGCACCGTTTTATAAGCCTGTAGGTTTAAAGCCAAAAGCTACTTCTTGGGTACTGATTAATGCAAAGGGCTACTAATTTGATACACACTTAAAAAAATTGCCACAAATAGCCAATTTGCTCAATTTACCTTTAATAAATAAATATATATATATATATATATATATATATATATATATATATATATATATATTAAAAAAATGGCTATTTCTGTCTGTCATTCCGTCATACATTTTTTTTTCCTTTTACAGAAGTTTTTTTGTAGAGAATAAATGATGAAAAAAACACTTAATTGAACGGTTTAAAAGAGGACAAAACGGAAAAAAAACCAAAATTTAATTTTGACACATAGTTTATCTTCAATTTCGACTCTTTAAAATTTAACCAAAAAAAGAAAAGAAAAACTAACTAATTCGACTCTTTTTGAAAAAATTAAAAAAATAATTCATGGAACATTATTAGTATTTTTTCCTGATTAAGATTAACTTTAGAATTTTGATGACATGTTTTAAATAGGTTAAAATCCAATCTGCACTTTGTTATAATATAACAAATTGGACCAAGCTATATGTCTAACAAAGACAAATCATTATTTCTTTTAGATTTTCCAGAACAAAAATTTTAAAAGGAATTCAAAAGACTTTGAAATAAGATTTAAATTTGATTCTACAAATTTTCTAGATTTGCCAGAATATTTTTTTGAATTTTAATCATAATAAGTTTGAAGAAATATTACACAAATATTCTTCGTTGAAAAAACAGAAGATAAAATGAATAATTAAATAAAAAAAATGTAATCAATCTTTACAATAAAAAAATACATTTACTTGAACAGTGATTTAAATTGTCAGGAAAGAAGAGGAAGGAATTTAAAAGGTAAAAAGGTATATGTGTTTAAAAATCCTAAAATCATTTTTAAGGTTGTATTTTTTCTCTAAAATTGTCTTTCTGAAAGTTATAAGAAGCAAAGTAAAAAAATAAATGATTTTATTTAAACAAGTGAAGACCAAGTCTTTAAAATGTTTTCTTGGATTTTCAAATTCCATTTGAGTTTTGTCTCTCAGAATTAAAAATGTCAAGCTAAGCGAGACCAGCTTGCTAGTAAATAAATAAAATTAAAAAAATAGAGGCAGCTCACTGGTAAGTGCTGCTATTTGAGCTATTTATGGAACAGGCCAGCGGGCTACTCATCTGGTCCTTACGGGCTACCTGGTGCCCGTGGGCACCGCGTTGGTGACCCCTGGTTTAAAGCTTGGGAAAAATATTATTGTGTTGATGAACAAAGGCTGTATAATGTGCCCAAGTCAGCTATTGTTATTTTCATAGGCCTCTGATTGGCCAAAATGTACATTAAAGCAGGTGAATGTGTTTTTTATATGGGCAGACTTTTTTTTTTATATATAGTAGGGAAGGAGATACCTGTATGTGCATTTTTTTTATGTCCATGCTTGGCCATGGTAAAGAGGGTCATACTTGTTTGAACTGTTTTTAATTAATAGCGGAGAAAGAGGTGTTTTTTTTTTTTACTCTAGTGGGAATTGCTCATCATCAAAAAATATTTCAAGAGTCATTCCTACATTAAATTGAAGCTCAATGTGTTGACTTGAAATTAGGGCTGTAACGATTAATCAGTTAAATTAATCAATTCAAATAATTACATTCATTAATTCAATTTAAAAAAAAAAAAAAAAAAGAAACTTTGATTCGAGCCAACTCTATGTAGGGGCAGGTAAAATAAATGTCTTTCCCCCTCAAATCAAACTGTTTGAAGTTGAGAAAGTACATTTTAATATACCCACAAAACATGTATATTACAAGTTGAAAAAATAAAAATAAGTTGCAGAGGAGAGAAAGGTAGAATTTAGGAGACCAATTTTTATTCCAGTGAGTTAGGATTTGGACAAAATGAAAGAGATAAATAAAGAAAGGAAAGTATCCAACATGGGGTGATTAAAAGCATAGAGAGGAGGAGAAAAAGAGTATAGCCTGTCAATATTAGTGGAATTTCAAGAGGAAATTCTTACTAAATTTGTGAGGTTGTTTGTACCACCACCTCTGTGTGTTTTAAATGCCAGAAGTATGGACATATAGCGGCTTGTTGTTAAGGGGAACACGCATGTAGAAGGTGTTGGCGACGCCAATAATATGGCAAGTGTGGAACAATGGTGTCGGGAGAAGTGTGTAAATATCATATGCAGAGGCAGTTACAAAGTGCAGAGAAATACATTTGTGGAAAGATTAGACGTGTTGACTCGTTAATTGTTAAAAAAGAAACTTTGTATGTTTCATGGCTGAAGTGATCAACTGTACATTTCAAGCTAAGCATAAGACTGAGAAAACATCAATTGTGGTGAAAAGTGCAGCTCAATATTTGGAAATAAAAGGCATCACCTGTGAGCAACTTAATGAAAAATTCAAAAACCAAGAAGCGGGAGAAAAGCAGATAGGTATTAAATATCAAACTTAAAATGCGTCTTGGTGTCCTTTAGTATTTTTTTAATGACTTTTGGTTTTTTTCACAAAGAATATATATCATTGAAATATTCCTTTTATGGAAAAAAACGTTTTACTTTATTTATTATTGCCATATGTCCCTGTATGTTAATTTGATTGTACATTAGAGTTTTCTTGTTGATAATATAACACAAACTATGTATGATATGATTCTCACTATTAGTATATAACATAATTATTAATATAAATACAAACTAAGTTTTCTCTGTGCAATTATAAACAATGTTATAGCATTTCTAAAAACACAAATAGTTTATTTCCAGCAGTCCTTTAAAAAGAAAACAACAGTTATAATTGTATCTGACCTTTGTTGCTGTGGAACATTCTAAGACCTTTTGAATGTGATGCCTATTTTCCTTTATTGAATCCAGTAATGTTAGACTCATTTCACACAAACCTCTGTGGCTTGTTTTCATCACCAGAGTTTCACTTAAATGTGTACTACTTTGTTTCCTGCCTCTGATGTTTTGGTTTGTGCCACCTCGAATGCGTCATGAAAGCCATTCAGCTGCTTTTTTATTGTTTGTATGATTGAGATATTCCCTTGTAGATTACCTTTTACGATTCTTAAAACTAGCACAAAGCCATTCATCATGTAGTGAAGCATAACAAACGGAACCAAAACACTGTAAACATATGGATCACACATTTATGTATAGAAAATATGGGGAAGAATCAGGTATTAATGCAAAAATATGATTTTTAATGTGAGCAAGTGGAGGCGATTCTGTACTTAAATAATTAATTTCATTGGTTTAACACTAAAATGTAACAATATAATCTACATAAAACCTATTGCCCAGCCCCACTACTCAAAATAACCTAATTTATAATGGACTACAAAATGCATAAAATACATAATCACCTTATGCGCAATAATATACCCCACTATCAATCAATCAATCACTACTCAAATTAACCTGATTTATAATGTGGCCCACTACTCAAATTAATCGGATTTATAATGGACTACAAAATGCATAAAATACATAATCACCTTATGCACAATAATATGCAATATAGTTGTAGAGTCCACATCAGGGATCACCAACCTTTTTGAAACCAAGAGCTACTTCTTGGATACTGATTAATGCGAAGGGCTACCAGTTTGCTCAATTTACCTTTAACTCTATGTTATTATTAATAATTAATCATAATTTTCTTTGTGGAAACACTGATCATCTTAATATCTCACAATAAATATATATTTTTGATGACATGTTTAAATAGGTGTACCCCGCCTTCCGCCCGATTGTAGCTGAGATAGGCGCCAGCACCCCCCGCGACCCCAAAAGGGAATAAGCGGTAGGAAATGGATGGATGGATGGATGTTTTAAATAGGTTATAATCAAATCTGCACTTTGTTAAAATATATAAAAAATTGGACCAAACTATATTTCTAACAAAGACAAATCATTATTTCTTCTAGATTTTCCAGAACAAAAATTTTAAAAGGAATTCAAAAGACTCTGAAATAAGATTTAAATTTGATTCTACAGATTTGCCAGAATAACGTTTTTGAATTTTAATCATAAGTTTGAAAAAATATTTCACAAATATTCTTTGTCGAAAAAACAGAAGCTAAAATGAAAATGTATTTATTATTCTTTCCAATAAAAAAAATAAATTTACTTGAACATTGATTTAAATTGTCAGGAAAGAAAAAGAAGGAATTTAAAAGGTAAAAAGGTATATGTGTGTAAAAATCCTAAAATAGTTTTTAAGGTTGTATTTTTTCTCTAAAATTGTCTTTCTGAAAGTTATAAGAAGCAAAGTGAAAAAAATACATGAATTTATTTAAACAAGTGGAGACCAATTCTTTAAAATATTTTCTTGGATTTTCAAATTCTATTTGAGTTTTGTCTCTCTTAGAATTAAAAATGTCAAGCAAAGCAAGACCAGCTTGCTAGTAAATAAACACAATTTAAAAAATAGAGGCAGCTAACTGGTAAGCGCTACTGTTTGAGCTATTTTTAGAACAGGCCAGCGGGCTACTCATCACCACATTGGTGACCCCTGGTCTACATAATCACATCTTTACCAAATCACAAGAATATGTGTCTTTTTATCTTTCACCAGATCTTTTTTTTTTTTTTTGCATTTCTGTGTTACTGACAGCCGACATTTTTTGTTGTCCTCAACTAAATTACTTTATCTTCCTGTTTTGTGCAAATCGTTGTGACATTTGAGGAACAAAGGACCCACTTTCTTTGGGGCTCTGTGACCTCTGTAGTGCCCCCACATTGTGAAGTAGACACATGTTACTGCCCTTATTATTCACCCCATACCACCACCTCTGTCATCCTGTTCCATGACTCACCTCACGGGCCTGCATCAGTCAGCAGAAAGCAGCAAAGCCTTACTGTGGTTAGTAATACACACACATACACACACACATGCACACACATGCACACGCGCACACACATTTTCACTAACAAGCCCTTCTGTTCTTTGATGGGCCCATAACTTGGAGGGTGTTTAACTCTTTTGGACACAATAATCCCTCTTCCAGTAAAGGCCTTTAACTCAAGTAGGGAAAAACATGTTATCTTCAGAGCCTTCTCTGGAAACATTGTGGTTTTGGTCATGATTAACTCTTCTGTTGTGACCGCGTTGATTTTGTTAAGCAGTTGTGACATGTTTGAAATTGTTTGAAAGGTGCCAAACTTGTCAGCGGTATATTTAATGATTTAGGCGCAACGGAGTGAGTAAAAATGTGATTCCCAAGCTGCTGCAAGTCTGAGCACTAAAAGTAAGGGGACCCGTATTGTGTCCGCTTTACAAATCGGTCTATCCATCCATCCATCCATCATCTTCCACTTATCCGAGGTCGGGTCGCGGGGGCAGCAGCCTAAGCAGGGAAGCCCAGACTTCCCTATCTCCAGCCACTTCGTCTAGCTCTTCCCGGGGGATCCCGAGGCGTTCCCAGGCCAGCCGGGAGACATAGTCTTCCCAACGTGTCCTGGGTCTTCCCCGTGGCCTCCTACCAGCTGGACGTGCCCTTTTAAATTGATCTGGTACCGATTCCCGGTACCTGGGAATTTATACCGGTACTCAACAGTACCGATTTTTGTACTCTGGTGTATGTCCAAATGTGTTAATAGAAAATAAATGTATATTTTTGTTAAACATATCACACTGAGCTGTGCTATTCAATGGTTATCTTGTTTTCTTACAATTCTGTATCTCATTTGCAAGTACTATGCTGTACTATATTATATAATAGACTTTGCATGCCATTGCCATACCAAGATGTTAGATGGCAGTAGTGCATGGACTACAGTGTGTTGGGGTAGTCAGGAAGTAGTCTTTGCCAATATATTCAGGCCATGTCTGCACTAAGTCGTTTAACCCCTTAAATGAAAAATTATTTACCCTAAACCCCGTTTTAGCCACACTAAACCATCGTTTAAGGGATCCCTCCTCGACTAATTTTTACACGGGTAAGTCAGCCGTGTAATTCTTGAATTTCCAGCACTTAGCTTTGTATAGACTCATTGATCGTTTACAAAGTGAGTTCGGAGAGGAAGTGATGCCAGAAAGGCCGCGCCCCACACAGGCAGTGTGGTTAAATTAAGACAGAATAACCTTGTCACAAAGACATACCTTTAGTTATGTCGTCCTGTTGGTGGGGAAAATCTTTGCTCCTCAAGCTGGCCTCCACAGGCGATAGGTAGGACTCCAAAAACCGCGACAGAATGTCCCCACATTTCGATGGCGAGGACTCCCAATCAACATTCCTCGCCGCCATGGAGGTTTAATAGTCTTGAGTCACTTTTAAGAGTAACCCCACCTCGTTGTCAAACCACACAAATAATTCTCTCTTCTTCTCAACGAGAGCAGCCATTTTCTATACAGTTGCAGATAGAATGAATACACTTCCAGGTAAGAGGTAACTATATGACACGCGCATTATTTTTTTTTTCCTCCATGCGCACTACCATAAAATGGTTAACGTGGACCCCGACTTCAACAAGTTGAAAAACGTATTCGGGTGTTACCATTTAGTGGTCAATTGTACGGAATATGTACTGAACTGCGCAATCTACTAATGAAAGTATCAATCAATCAAAGGTCGCGTTGCGCCAGCGGACTGAGGGAGGCGGGGGTCTTAAACAATTGCATTGTTGTGTGTGGACACGCATAAGGTTAGGTGTAATTTACCCTGGATAATATTCAGGCCCCTTAGTGTAAACAGGGCCCGAATATTTTTAGTATTGTATTTATTACACACCAGCTGATTCATTGTAATGTGCATCATAGTTGTAGTTCGGATTACCAAACTTGGAGGTGTTAGAATTGTTAATGCTAATCTTTAGCATACTTATAACAAATCCAATGTTACTTGGCATTGAGCTAGTACATTTTGAAAAATAGAGCCTCACTGTTCTTTTGAGCGCCTTCTTCTTGCTTTGCTGCTATAGAAAAGTAAAAAAAAAAGTTAAATTACCATTGATAGTCACACACACACTAGGTGTGGCGAAATTATTGTCTGCATTTGACCCATCACCTGCTGGGAGGTGAGGGGAGCAGTGGGCAGCAGCTGTGGCCACGCCCGGGAATCATTTTTGGTGATTCAACCCCCAATTCCAACCCTTAATGCTGAGTGCCAAGCAGGGAGGTAATGGGTCCCATTTTTTATAGTATTTGGTATGTGTAACATAATATATAGGCAGTCCAGCTGAGTCTGCTCGAAGTGCTTGACTGCTTGTTTCCCGGCCAAGTACTTGTGCGGGTGCCAGTTTGGAACGAGAGGTGATGTCACATGAAACAAAGGTATCAAAATATGTCATCGTTTGATTTTTACATTAATCCGTACCCAGTAGTATTGACATACTTCCGTCGATACCTATAACCATTCCGAAATTGGTACCTATCTCTACTAAAGGCTCACATTTTTAGTTTTAATGGCAGCTGAATTGAGAGTTTGTGTGTTAGGCTGATATATGGCAGAGACTTACAGATTGGAACAATCGTGCCCACGGTGTCATTTCATTTTTGTTTTAATTGTATTAGTTTATTTAAACAGGGACAGCGTACATTGGTGTAAAATGCGCAGGTTTTAGGTACAAAGCTAGTTTCTAACTATAGTCTCTGGGCGAGATGATCGGCAGGAGCAAGCACTATACAATTAAAACAACAATCAAAAGCCTACCTGAAATACTAAAACTATTGATCAATGTCTCACACACATCTACGGCAACATCCAGCTTACACATTAAGCTTCAACAGCACCATGAGGCATGGTTTCCTTGACACCAGGCAGGAAGAACAAAGCAGCAAAATAAAGCACATTAATGACGATGTTGATGTTCACAAGTCTGATTCTCAAGTAGCCATGATTTTAACATATTTTTGAATTTCCTTAATGTATCAACATAGCGCATATGAGAACGGATCTTGTTCCAAAACTGGACTGCCTTTACTGTGAAAACCGACTGTGTGAAGGCACTTTTCCTGAAGGGAACTATCAGGTTGTTGGAGAAGGCGGATCTAGTTTGTACCCTGCTCAGATGTACAAAATCAGAGCGTCGTGGTGGAGCCAAGCCAGGTAAGATTTTAAAAAACAGAATAGCATCATGAAATTTTACCAAATTTTCCCAGTTCAGTAATTGATATTTGTCCAATATATTGCAGTGGTGATGATTAAAAGATTTAATGTCCAGAACTTTTAGAACCTGCTTATAGATAGAGCAGATCGGTTTAAAAATTAGCAGGATTAAGTTTAGCCCTGCAAATTACTTCCTTGACATGCTTTTTAAATGTAAATTGTGAATCTAAAATGATTCCCAAGTATTCATAAACAGTAACAATAAAATCCTGATTTGAAATAAGCACATCAGGATATGGTAAATCAGATTTCCTTTTATCAAAAAACGTACAATCTTTCTTTTTAACATTTCAATGAAGACATGCGTTGTGAAGCCATTTGGAAACAGACTCCATAGTTTTATAAAGTTGTTTTCGAAATTCCTGCTTGTCCTTCTCATCTACATAGATCACAATATCATCCGCGTACATTTGCACTTCACATTCAGAGCACACAAATGGCAGGTCACTGATGTAGAGACTAAATAAAAATTTGTCCCAGAATTGAACCCTGTGGCACACCTACGTCATTAGCAAGATGACAGTAAAATTAATTCATAACCCTGACAGCTTGTGTTCTATCATCTAAATACGACTTCATCCAATGTATGGCATCAGTAGAGAAATTTAATCATGACAATTTTGAGATGAGAACGATGACGACTAATGGGATCAAATGCCCTCTAAGTACAGGAAAACAGCACCAACCACACCGCCCTTGTCCATCTTGGATTTTACATGTTCAATATAAAAACACTTGGCAGTGTCGGTGGAATGGTTGGCTCTGCAGCCAAACTGCATGGCGTGCAGTTGTTAAGATGGGCCAAGAGCTGGTATGCAACACACCTCTCAGCAATCTTTGATACCACAGGGAGAATGCTAATAGATATGTAGTTTGTGACCTCATTTGTTTTTCCAGACTTAAAGACTGGCGTGAAAATGGCTGGCTTCCAGTCTCTTGGGCACAGAACCTGTCTAAAAGATGCATTTATTATTTTGGTGATAGGACTAGATAGTTTTTCTCTGTGAGTTTTTAACAGTGTGGAGTCCATTTCATTCACGTTCTGAAATCTGGAGTTTTTAAATACACTTGTTAATTTGTCCGCCTTTGATTGTGAGACTTCATTTAGGGAAAAAAACACCGGATGGGTTGAATTCAAGGATATATATATATATATATATATATATATATATATATGTATTAGGGGTGTGGGAAAGAATCGATTCAAATTTGAATCGCGATTCTCACGTGCGATTCAGAATCGATTCTCATTTTTTTTTTATCTTTTTTTTTTTTTAATCAATCCAACAAAACAATACACAGCAATACCATAACAATGTAATTTAATTCCAAAACCAAACCTGACCCAGCAACACTCAGAACTGCAATAAACAGAGCAATTGAGGGGACACAAACACGACACAGAACAAACCAAAAGTAGTGAAACAAAAATGAATATTATCAACAACAGTATCAATATTAGTTATAATTTCAGCATAGCAGTGATTAAAAATCCATCATTGACATTATAATTAGACATTTATAAAAATAAAATAAAAAGAACAATAGTGTCGCAGTGGCTTACACTTGGATCGTATCTCATAAGCTTGACAACACACTGTCTCCAATATTTTCACAGAGATAAAATAACTAATATTTTTGGTTCATTTAATGGTTAAAACAAATTTACATTATTGCAATCAGTTGATAAAACATTGTCCTTTACAATTATAAAAGCTTTTTTAAAAAATCTACTACTCTGCTTGCATGTCAGCAGACTGGGGTAGATCCTGCTGAAATCCTATGTATTGAATGAATACAGAATCGTTTTGAATCGGAAAAATATCGTTTTTGAATAGAGAATCGCGTCTTATTGAAAAAATCGATTTATTATCGAATCGCGACCCCAAAAATCGATATTGAATCGAATCGTGGGACACATCAATCAATCAATCAATCAGTGTTTACTTATATAGCCCTAAATCACTAGTGTCTCAAAGGGCTGCACAAACCACCACGACATCCTCGGTAGGCCCACATAAGGGCAAGGAAAACTCACACCCAGTGGGACATCGGTGACAATAATGATCCAGTGGGACGTCTGTGACAATAATGATTATGAGAACCTTAGAGAGGAGGAAAGCAATGGATGTCGAGCGGGTCTAACATGATACTGTGAAAGTTCAATCCACAATGGATCCAACATAGTCGCGAGAGTCCAGTCCAAAGCGGGTCCAACTCAGCAGCGAGAGTCCCGTTCACAGCGGAGCCAGCAGGAAACCATCCCAAGCGGAGGCGGATCAGCAGCGCAGAGATGTCGAGGCGGATCAGCAGCGCAGAGATGTCCCCAACCGATACACAGGCAAGCAGTACATGGCCACCGGATCGGACCGGACCCCCTCCACAGGGGAGAGTGGGACATAGAAGAAAAAGAAAAGAAACAGCAGATCAACTGGTCTAAAAAGGGAGTCTATTTAAAGGCTACAGTATACAAATGAGTTTTAAGGTGAGACTTAAATGCTTCTACTGAGGTGGCATCTCGAACTGTTACCGGGAGGGCATTCCAGAGTACTGGAGCCCGAACGGAAAACGCTCTATAGCCCGCAGACTTTTTTTGGGCTTTGGGAATCACTAACAAGCCGGAGTCCTTTGAACGCAGATTTCTTGCCGGGACATATGGTACAATACAATCGGCAAGATAGGATGGAGCTAGACCGTGTAGTATTTTATACGTAAGTAGTAAAACCTTAAAGTCACATCTTAAGTGCACAGGAAGCCAGTGCAGGTGAGCCAGTACAGGCGTAATGTGATCAAACTTTCTTGTTCTTGTCAAAAGTCTAGCAGCCGCATTTTGTACCAACTGTAATCTTTTAATGCTAGACATGGGGAGACCCGAAAATAATACGTTACAGTAGTCGAGGCGAGACGTAACAAACGCATGGATAATGATCTCAGCGTCTTTAGTGGACAGAATGGAGCGAATTTTAGCGATATTACGGAGATGAAAGAAGGCCGTTTTAGTAACGCTTTTAATGTGTGCCTCAAAGGAGAGAGTTGGGTCGAAGATAATACCATCTTTAGCAAGAGCACCGCAGTGTCGCAGCCCGTCCGGGCGCCGCCATCTTGCATATAGATTTGCAGCCCTAATAAATATATATATATATATATGTTACAGTTAAAAGGTTAAAGTACCAATGATTGTCACACACATACTAGATGTGGCGAAATGATTCTCTGCATTTGACCCATCACCCTTGAGGTGAGGGGTGCAGTGGGCAGCAGCGGTACCGCGCCCGGGAATCATTTATGGTGATTTAAAATCACCATAAAGATATATATATATATACTGTATATATAGTCAGGAGGAGGACTGTATGTATGGTAATAGTTTAATAGACTGAACAAAATGCTTATTAAATGCAGAGGCAACTTGCAAGGAATCTTCTGATAGACAACCATTTACCAGTAGTTGCAGTTTACTTTCTACAATTTTGTGGTCTTTTCCTGTCATTTTTTTTTGGTTGGTCCCAAAAACAAATCACAGTTTCCCTTCCCTTCTTAGATTTTAATTATAAAAAGGGATGCTTTAGCATTTCTTTGTTTTGTTATTTCTTTATTTCTGAGGGTTGTATACCTGCTCATATCTTGCCCTTGTTTTGATTGTAATGCTGCTCTTAAGGCCAGATCTCTCTCTTTCATCAATATTAATATGTTTTCATTTATCCGTGGGAGAATAGTTTTTTTTTAAACGTCTTGGTTTTGTTTCTTTTTTAAACTGTTAACATATAAAAGTCAGTTTTCACATCTACTCCAGACACCAATTCACCAAAGTTGATTTAATTAATTTTTAACTATAATTAAATTGTGAAGCTCCTTTTTAGAAGACGTAAAATATCCACTTTTGTTTGTAGTTTGATTGTTTCGTTTTTCGGTAGTTTTCTAGATGCAAGTGTTGGGTTATGATCAGATTGACCTGTGATCGTGTTGAAATATTTTGTTGTCCTTTCTGGTTTATTGCTAAACAGTAGATCAATGTGTGTCTGGGTTATAGAAGTTAACATTGTTGGCCCTTTAACAAGTTGTACAAGGTCATATTTTATTTATAGGGTCTTAAAGTATTTTCTCATCATTGTATCTTCATAGTTTATGTTAAAATATCCTATCAAGAGGATTTATTTATTAATATTACATTGTTTAAGCATGAAGTCTAGTCAACAGCTTTTCCAAAAATGTGCTTGCTTTACAGCAGGGAAATTAGGGGGCTCCTGAGATCAGTTCAAAACTGTGAAGACAAACATTTTTGCAGCAAATTCCAAAAAACACTGGAGTGTTCCTGTTGTTTAGAGTTGAGTAGACCACTGTAAACACATTGGTAAATCTTTGCATTGGCATTTTATCTTGCTAGCAAACATAGACATAAATGAGGCATTCCTCAAGGCACCCCTTTAAGTCCTCTCCTTTTTGGAAGTTACAATTTTTTTCCCTAATAGTATTTTTTTAATTAGTGTTGCTGTAACTTGTTTACTTTAGATGCAGTCAGTAGTTATTTGTTCAACTTCTTTATTTATATTGGTGGTATTCCTCATGGTTCCCATTTCGGTCCTCTCTTCTTCATCATTTGGGTTATTCATCTGGTGGCCTGCAAGTTCAGTTCAAAAAGGTTGTTAGAGATTCACAATTTTGCAGTAGATTCTTTCAAACACTACAGTGATATCATAGACATGAGTGTTCCTGTAACTTCGACAAAATAAATAGACCTAAATCAAATATTTACGGTAAAGGAATATACAATACAATATAATGAAGAGAGAAGTCTGCCCCCCCTCCCCAGTCCTTAGCTTTCTGTAAATGTGGCCCCCAAAACAATTTAGTTGAATTTCCCTCATCTACAGTGTATGATTTGTTGGACAAAAAAAGTTTTTTCCTTGGTTGACCAAAACATGTTGGGGAAGAAAAATGTTCAAATTGTTCATACACACTGTTGACTTATATAGCCATGAAAAATAAAATAATAAAGATTTAAATGAACACATTTTGTGGGTTATGTTATTTTGAGTGATGCTGTATTTAAAAAAAAAAAAAGGGAAAATCTGCTGCATTATTTAATTTTTACCGGCTGAGATTATTCTAAATGCTTCTAAAATATACTTTTAAAGAGCTCCGTTTCTCCGCACTCAGCCTTGAACGCTACATGAACCACGCTACACGTTTCTTTGCTTTGTTCACTGCCTTTACTTTTTCAGACTGTTTACTAGTATACAGGTCAATACAGAATGTGTTGAATCGGGGCGATCTGGATTCGAAAGCCCATGCCTCTTTACTTGGTAATAATTGAGCACAGGCTTCCCTCTTCTGAGATCAGAATCTGTTTTGTGTAGACAGTTAGATGAAGCTATAGCACACACACACACACACACAAGTATAGATTACTTTTCCAGGACTTGGGTGGCCTTGGTTTCCTCTGTCCTGTTCCGGGAGGTCCACCCCCAAAAGGCTAAATAAAGGTAGACAGACCCATCAAAACCAGACATTACAGCTGCTACACACAGTGGGTCCAGACAATCAAATTAGTCACAGTTGTATCTCATGCTCCATGGAGCAATTGAAAAATGTCTTCCTCGAAATTAATGATAAAAGGTAAACATGGCTGTGTCAGCATGGCCCAATATGAGAAAAGGGCCACATCATCTTGTTTAATAGCAAACACAAGTGCCATTGTATCTTATGTTGTGGATCAGTGAGAAACACAGAAGCGTTTACGATTAAGCCTTCAGATGGATCAAAGATACAAGAGGTCTAATTGTTCTAATTAACGGTCTTTTTGATCGGCATAGCTTCCTCTCTTGTTACTTCCACGAAGTTTTCCCTGGCCGTTGGAAAGCGTTTGGACATAAAAGCCACTGTGAGTCAGCGTTGCCCCTGAGTTAGTCTCTGTTCTCCCCAGGGTGTCTTTCACTGACAAGGGCTGTAGCTCCAGGAGTTTGCACCATATGTCATAGCAAGAGTCAATCACACAGGAGAATGAGAAATATAGTCACTGGTTTTGGTCATCTGTGGAAACACTATTACCAGTCTAGATCGGTTTTATGTAAGGTTTCTTCTCTGTCCTTGATGATATACCAAAGTACAGCAAGTGTTGCCCATCCATCCACCCATCCATCCATTTCTACCGCTTATTCCCTTCGGGGTCGAGGGAGGTGCTGGAGCCTATCTCAGCTGCATTCGGGCGGAAGGCCTTGTACACCCTGGACAAGTCGCCACCTTGTCACAGGGCCAACACAAATAGACAATACTCACACTCACATTCACATGCTAGGACCAATTTAGTGTTGCTCAACCTATCCCCAGGTTCATGTCTTTGGAGGTGGGAGGAAGCCGAAGTAACCCACGCAGTCCCGGGGAGGACATGCAAACTCCACACAGAAAGATCCCGAGTGCAGGATCGAACTCAGGAACTTCGTATTGTGAGGCAGGAGCACTAACCCCTGCCCCACCGTGCTGCCCATATTTTAACATTTTTCCGTCCATCCATCCATTTCCTACCGCTTATTCCCTTCGGGGTTGCGGGTGGTGCTGGAGCATATCTCAGCTACAATCGGGCGGAAAGCGGGGAACACCCTGGACAATTAGCCACAAATAAAAAAAATACATGTACATAAGTATTCACAGCCTTTGCTCGGTACTTAGTTGATGCACCTTTGGCAGCAATTATAGCCACAAGTCGTTTTGAACACAATGCCACAAGCTTGTGTGCCAAGTCTGCTTATTATAAGGGAATTTGAGCTTGCAAATTTCCTGCAGTTGCTTATTTGGGCTTGCGTTACTGTCCTCATCATCAAGTACGAGTACAGGTAGTTTGTTCATCACTACATGTTTCCTGCGTATTGCGCCCCCAGTCGACTTGGCATGAGCCCATATACGACGCATGCGCAACTATCTCAAAGCCCAAACTGACAGAGAAACAAGTGACGAGACACAGGGAGACTTAGTGGCAGTAAGTGGGAAAACTTCATGAAAAAATTTACAAAATATTCACACATTTGAATCTCGATTTATGAACATAACTAGTTCTTGAATGGGGTTCGTAAATTGAAGAGTTTGAATATCAAAGAAAATGTGTCCGTAAGAAACAATGTAAACATGACTAATGAGTTTCAGCCTCTGCAGAAGTCCATATTTTAGTAAACATTTGTACACTCTGAATACAATATAAAGCGCTGTTTAGTATATCAATCAAACAGTGACTACAACTTTCTATTGAATAACAATGGCAAAACAACAACTGGCTGAACTGGCCTCTTTACCGCCGCCCTGCCGACACACACACACTGTCACTAGCCCTTAACTTTAACGGCCAGGTAAATGGTAAATGGGTTGTTCTTGTATAGCACTTTTCTACCCCTTTGTAAGTCACTACAAACATTAGGAATACAAATTTGCGTTTAAATATTAGCAGCACGGCACTCGTTATGCCAATCAAATACGGTACTTAGCGATGCACAAAAAAGTCCAATATTGTCTTTCATGGATTAATGCTTAATATTGGGACCCCTTCAGATGTAAAGGTGTTTAAGATATTAACGAACGTGATTGCGTATAAAATAACGAAATGAAAAATATTGCCTCCATTACTTTGCTGAGTAACTAGTTACTTTTACAATGTAGTAATTGAGTTACTAACTCAATTACATTTTGGAAGAAGTAATTTGTAACTATAGCAAATTACTTTAAGGTAAGATGACCAACACTGTTGATAATAATCTTTGTGATTAACACATGCTTTCATATCATTTGACAATGTTTACCTGATAATTTGTAAGTAGGTTACTCATATTTATTGAAAATAAGAGCAAGATAACTAATTTAGTTTTAATATTTAAGTGGGCCCTAGGCCCTCTGCAGTGGAAAAGTTGGGCCCTGAGAAGAATCCCTGCCTTAGACCATCTCCTGAAACTCGGAAGTCATCGGCGATCACTCGAAGCGAGTATGATAGTCCTCCTGTTGGTGGGTCTGGTCATCTGTGGGTCCTCAGGTGGTTGTAGAGGCCGATCCGTGATCCACAGACTTTATTGCAGTGGGGGCATATGTAGGTGATTGTCGTGGTCGTGGTAGTGGTCTGAGGAGCTGTTTTGGTAGTGGATCTCTCCTTTCTTTGTTGCCTCTTGTTTTCCGCGGCACGGTGGAGGTCCTTTTCTAATTGTGCAGTGCCTTCATGGACCATCCTTCTCCACAAAACCCTCTGGTGGGCAGCCTCCTCCCAGGTGTTGAGGTTGAAGCAGCATTTCCTCAGGTGGATTTTGAGGTTATCTTTATACCGCTTCTTCTGCCCTCCTTGGGTGCGTCGTCCTTCCACCAGTTGCCAGTACATTTGTTTCGGAAGCCGACTGTCTGGCAAGCGTATTACATGGCCTGTCCATCGTAACAGTGCCAAATGACAGTTGTGGTGATGCTGGGCATGTTAGCTTCCTTCAGAACACTAATGTTGGTGCGCCTATCTTCCCAGCTGATCCTGACGATCTTGCGCAGACATCGCTGATGGTACTGCTCCAGAGCCTTCAGGTGTCTGCTGTAGGTGGTCCAGCTCTCAGCCCCGTAGAGCAGAGTGGGCAGAACTACAGCTTGATAAACAGTAAGCTTGACATTGGTCTGGATGACCCGATTCTCAAAAACTATTTTCCTGAGCTTAGCAAAAGCTGTACTGGCACAACCTATGCGGTGGTGAATCTCTGCATCAATGACAGCTCTCGTTGAAAGAAGACTGCCAAGATAAGCGAAATGCTCCACGTTTTCCAAGATGTAGTTGTCCACATAAATTGTGGGGGGTTGGGAAGGTGTGTCAGGGGCTGGTTGGTACAGGATCTGAGTCCTCTTTATGTTAATGTCAAGTCCCAGGAGTTGGTACGCTCTGGCAAAAGCATCCATGATGTTCTGGAGGTCCGAAACTCGGAAGTACCTCTCAGTCACATGATTGCAACCCAGCAATACTGTCAATTTGCAAAATATATTACAGCCTAATGGTACGTGTATAATATGTCAATATGCAAAATGGACTCTTATTTTGATAACAGTTTCAAAATTAAGTTATTCAATGTTTTTTGTTGTGCTGAGTAGAATTTTGCTGATTTTTCATGCATAACATAATAATAAACCGTAATTCCCAGACTATAAAGCACACCTAAATATAAGCCACTTTCAACCTATATTTTTTCACAAATTTTATTTTGTACATATACAGGACGCACACATCTCTATAAGCCGCAGGTTTTAAAACATGTATGACGTTTCTCTGTTTACACAGCCGCTTGTGTTCATTCCCAAAAGACGGTACAAAAAGTAGCCCAGCAAAAAAAGTCTTGAAGCACTTTGTTCATTCTCCTTCTTCTCATGCACTCTGAAACCACTGAAGTCTCCGATGTCGGAGAAGAAAAGACATAAATCTGCTTCTACTCACTACTGAGCAAAGGGTCTGAATACTTATGACCATGTGATATTTCAGTTTCTCTTTTTTAATACATTTACAAACATTTCTACATTTCAAACTAAGGTTGTACGGTATACCCGTATTAGTATCGTAGCACGATACTAATGAATCATACTCGGTACTCTACCACCCTTAAAATGTACCAGTCAAGTATCTGTACAAGTATCATCCCTGCAGGACGAGGAATAGCTAAACATGCTTCACCGGCTCCACTATAATGATACCAAGTACAATAGTATTTATAGGTCATACTACTATGATCATACTAATATGATTACATCGATATTTTTTGGCATCACAACATCTTCTTTCATTTTTTTTAAAATTTGTATTATGTTTATAAACTCAGGAAATAATTCCCTGGACACATGAGGACTTTGATTATGACCAGTGTATGATCTTTTAAAGACTTGGTATCCGATTGGTACCCAAATGTGAGGTATCATCCAAAACTAATATAATGCATCCAAACAACAGAAAAATAAATGATCATTACATTTTAACAGAAGTGTAGGTAGAACATGTTAAAAGAGAAAGTCAGCAGATATTAACAGTAAATGAACAAGTAGGTTAATATTAATTTTCTACCACTTGTCCTTAATAATGTTGAAAAAAAAATAGAATGGAATATGACACAATATGTACTGAGATAGGCTCCAGCACCCCCCGTCACTCCGAAAGGGATAAGCGGTAGAAAATGGATGGATGGATGTTACTGCATACGTCAGCAGACTAATTAAGAGCCTTTGTTTGCTTTCAAGTTGTCTTGTATGTTCACTGTTTTATTCAAGGACAAACTTGCAATAAGAAACATATGTTTAATGTACTGTAAGATTTTTTTGTAAAAATAGGGCCAATAATGCAATTGTTTTGTGATCCCCTTTATTTAGAAAAGTAACAAAATACATTTTTATTTATAAATACAAAATATTGGTATCGCTATTTCAAACAAAGCAAAAGTAACTAATTATGATTAGTAAGTATTAGTAGGCTGCGATGAGGTGGCGACTTGTCCACCTCATCTGAGAGTAGCTGAGATAGGCACCAGCGACCCCAAAGGGAAAAAGCGGTAGAAAATGCATGGATGGAAGTATTAGTAGGTGCTCTGAGGCAATGTCCGTACAAAAACTGGATTTCACAACTGTTTTAGCCGACAAAATGAATGTGAATCTAAACAATTTTTTTCCTGCAGAACAATTCTGTTCAAGTTTGAATTGATGCCATTATGCCTAATTAAAACAAGTAACTGTCACCCACTTGGAAATATTTTGACACAATCACAGCCTGTAGGAATTTGCACAATAAGACTTGTCAGTCAGAATGACTGAGCATTTGTTTTTGTCTTGTTTCATGTCCTTTGAGTCTGAAGGACACACCCTCTTAGTTTCTTGTCTTGTAAAAGCCTTCAAGTCAAAGAAAAAGGAGAAAAGAATTTGCTTTTTATCTAGATTTTGTTTGTTAATGTTGAATAATCAAAGCTAAGTCAATGTCGTTTTGTGTTGTCCTGTTTGTGTTAGCAATCTGTTCCAAAAGGTGCAATGAAGACTGAGTCCTACAAAACCTCAAGCAAATTTTCCTGTAAGAATGAATGGAAATCAAATTAATCCATTACGGGCAAAGATTTTACACAGTACAACCCAACTTCTTCCGGCTTTCAATGATGTAATTACGTATTCAACACAAAGCGAATTATCCATCCATCCATTTTCTACAGCTTGTCCCGTTTGGGGTAGCGGGGGGTGCTGGAGCCTATCTCAGCTGCATTCGGGCAGAAGGTGGGGTACACAAAGTAGTCAGCTAATAATAACAATTTAGATAGCTAGCATTAGCTGCATGTCTTTGAATGTATATTCCATCATAACAACAACATTACTGCAAATTGTTTTCCGCTTCTCTTGGACTGCTTTTTTGTATGTTGTCGAAACCGGGTGAGTGACCACTGTAAAAACCCATAATTTTTTTCGGGCGAGTAAAAATTTCTATTACATAAACTTTGTACTTGTGAAAAATATAGAAAATTGTCAAGCGAGTACACAACATCCTGAAAGACAGATACCACCCAGCACTTGGCCTCTTCAACCTGCTACCCTCTGGAAGGAGGTATAGATCGATTCGCGCCAGGACAACCAGAATGTGTCACAGTCTGTATCCCCAGGCTGTGAGACTGCTTTATGAACAGCCTGCCACCTTGCTGCCCCAGACCATCTTATTACCTCAGTCTTCATCGCCTTATTAATTGTGCTCTGTACATTGCATTGCTGCAACATCAATGTAACATCCATCAGACATCTGACTCTTCCCAACCCCACACCCCTCTATTCGCGATCTTTTTGACAATGCTAAACTGTAAACCATTTTCAACCTACACATCAATGCAGTTTTTATGCCGCTAGACAAAGCTCAAACAAAATCTCGTTGACATGTATGACTTAAGTGTTATTATGACAATGACAATAAAGGGATTGATTGATTGAAACAAATTTGTTCTGTTAAACCAATAATTGTAACATAAGATATCTAGTAATGTTCTTGTCATACATTTTGCTTTGAAAAATGTAACTGTCAGGAAGTTGCAAACAGCACCTGTAAGCTATGTCTTAAATCACGGTTCTCAAACTCAATTTACCTGGGGGCCACTGGATGCAGAGTCTGGGTGAGGCTGGGCCGCAAGAAAATATTTCATAAAAACAACATTTTGCTCCTCAGCATGTGTAGTTGTATAATGATGTTTCAAATTGTATTCCTTGTGCACCGCAACTTTCTATGTGCAAATAAGACATGCCGGGGTTGCCACTATGCTCAACAAAGAAATATTGCCCACTTTTCCTGAAATTGTCTTTGCTCATCACTAACCTTTCTCTTCACTGCAGGCTTTAAAAAAAGACATGTTTGGGCTTGTGAAATATTTTTTGTTTTTAGCCGACGCACAGAGAATAATGTTTTTTCCGCAATGTATGTCGTTCCGCTTTTCCTCCCTACAGCAACACGGCAGTCGGTGGATAATAAAGTACTGGGATAGCGAGCGCAAAAAAGTGACGGCCCTTGAAGTGTTATCCGGCGTCATATATAGTGTGCATCGTGTGAGGCAATGCAAATTAAACAATAAAAAAAAAAGAACGATTTGAATCGGTCCAGGTTATCGGGGACTGTTATTACTGACGGACAGGTGTCGCAGTGTGACTGTACCCAGGCACGTAAGAAAACCCTCGTCTCCATGGCAACGTTTCTGTCTCTTTCACTCATTTGCGGCTTTTCCACTAACGCAGGGGTATTTTCGAGCCAAATAACAAAAATTGTCTGTATGGAGCCAACGGGAGGGGTGGAGGGCTCTCCGTGGAGTTTACAGTTCTCCCGTCCAAAGGCAAAACCCAGTAACTCAATTTTGGTCAAAACTGAGCTGATAATAATTTTGGAGTTCCTAGGTGATATGCTTTACATTAGTGTATGCGATATTGTAATTTGTTCCGTAAGTAAGCTGTTACGCGCATGGCAGGACCTAGCAACTACCAAATAACCGCGTAGATACAACAGAAAAACCTAGTATCTCAAGGGACCAATCGGAGCTTCTTTGTCAGTCGCCTTATTGTCTTCAATGAGACATTTGCATGAATGGGGGCCGACGGTCAACCTGATTATGTGATATTATGGCACGAGGGGATATTTGGAAGATTGGCCCAGGACGTTGCAAGCACCTTCATTAAATGTATTGTTCTTGATTCTTCCCCTTGCATACTCTTTTGGGCAGATAACTGTGGAGGTCAAAATAAAAACGGGACGCTGTACAGGGCTCTTGTCCAATGTGCAAACGCAGAATGGGGCCCACCTGAGATTGTGATAAAATATCTGGAGAAAAGGCACACGTTCATGAGAGCAGATTAAATCCATGGCTCAATCGGCAAGAAAATGAAAGCCCAAGAAAACATCTATACGTTTGATGACTTTGTAGATCTTTGTAAGACAGCATTAAGATAGATTGGTTTTCCTTTGTTTTCTCAAAATCAGCTAGAAGTGAGTTACTAGGTTTTGCCTTTGGACGGGAGAGTTACGGTAGCACAATTAGCCCCGAACGGGCTAACATCACGACTAACGTGTTACACGTCCGATTAGCCCAGCGACTCTCTGTCGGAGTATCAGCGCTCGGGTCCAGTGCACCACAGTTTTGTATTGTCGCTCGGTCCTTCGGCGAAGTGCTTCGGAAGCCATCGGGCCTCTCGTCTCCTCGGTCTGGACTGTTCACAGCAGCGCTGGGGGAGGGAGCGAGAGAGAGACACAAACACACAGTGACAGAGAAAGAGAGTGAGAGAGAACGAGCAGGCGGGCAGGCGAGCGAGGGAAGAAGAGCGCGTGCGGGTCTAGTGGAAAAGCGCAAAACGTTTCTCTGCTTGCATCATGCAAGTGACGTCAGTGTTCGGCCCTCGAGAGCCATATACCACACCGTGATTGGTAGATTCCTTCAGCTTCGCACATAACTCTGTCAAGCGCCATTCATATAAAACTTGCGGGCCACACTAACAATAAACTTTCATATTAAGGTGGGGGCCACAAAATAACGTTGCGGCCCACGGGCCGCATGTTTGGGACCCCTGTTTTAAATCCACTAAACCCAAATGTACACTTTATGAAAAATATTATATTGAAAACGGTATCAACCTACAGTATCTTAAAATGTAAGTACAACCTTCAACCATTTTACTACAGAATGTCTTTTCATGGGGGAATACTAGAAATGAAGCTTGAATATACTTTAGAGTAGTCAGTGTACAGCTGCTACACAAAGTGTCATTTCTATAGAGTTATCCGTTTAAGATTATTTGTATTGTTTTACATGTCTTCAGAATTAATGATCTTTTTAACTGTGAAAGTTTAATACATGTGTAATGAACTTGATTGCGGCTAAATAAAGAAAATTTAGCACATTATTTTGTGTCCCGTTTTGATAAGACGCTATTGTCTATCTTTTAGTTTATATTTGTGCATTCATAAATTTTTCTTGAGCAAACTTTCCTTTTAAAATTAGTGATGGAAATTCACAACAATTTATTGCAACTTTCCCTTCTTTCTGCAATTTTATTCCAACAAACTAAAAAAAAAAAAACCCGCACTTTCCATTGCACTTTTTTGTATGAACTTCTGCAAATGTACACATCCCAGTGGGTAAACATTGAATTTAAATACGTTTGAAGTTTAAAAACATTAAATCTACGATGCAAATAAAGCATATTTTGTTGTATTTGTTGAATTACAAAGACACTTCAAACATCCATCCATCCATCCATCCATTTTTCTACCGCTTATTCCCTTCGGGGTCGCGGGTGGAGCTGGTGCCTATCTCAGCTACAATCAGGCGGAAGGCGGCGTACACCCTGGACAAGTCGCCACCTCATCGCAAACAATGATTAGAAAATTCATGAAGTCACAAGGTGATGAAATGGTAATGAAAAAATAAGCCTTAAAACATTGAAACTTTTTGAAAATGCCACAAGATGAGGCATTTTAGGCCGCAAGATTCACAAATAGAGGCTGTGAAATCCTGGAGCATCTGGTATACAAAAACCGAAGCAAAATTTTTATGAACACATTTTACTTGAAACCAATATTATACAATAAGTGGGATGTACAAAAATTAAGGGACCACTAGTATATAGGAAAAAAAATGGTGTAAAGTTCCAATGTAGCTACTCCCGTCATACGGAAGAGAGATTGTCTTTTCTCACCAAGAAATCTGCCACGGCCATTTCAAACTTCAGTGTGAGATCCGGCAGAGAACAGGCACAGGAAAGTCGTAAAGGTCAAGGAGCGCTGGACGGAAGCGACCGACACAAGCGTCAAGGCTCATCTTGGCGAGCGCTTGTGTCACTTGATTGACAGGACTCTAGATCTAACCTTCACCAAAGTGTGTCGAGGGCAGCGGCAGTGGGGATGAGGGGGGTAGGGGGCATACTTGTCAGCCTTGTTGAGCTTCATCTTGTAGTCCCGCTTACATCATGGACCTCTTGGAGGAGGAGGAGATGTTAGAGAGGAAGACAAAGGCGGGATGGAAGTTTGGATTAAAACTGACTTCAAGTTTGCATCACTGGTGTGACTGGATGAATGAATGTTGGTATAGACCAGGGATCACCAACCTTTTTGAAACCAAGAGCTACTTCTTGGGTACTGATTAATGCGAAGGGCTACCAGTTTGATACACACTTAAATAAATAGCCAATTTGCTCAATTTACCTGTAATAAATAAATCATATATATATATATATATATATATATATTATATATAAGGAAGTAGGTATGTAAAGGGTCAAGTGAGATTTATTAAAAACATTCTAAAAAACAGCAGCAATTCATAAATCCTTTATACATATGTTTATTGAATACTATTTCAATCAAGTATCTAAGTATCCAAAACAGTGTTCATAAACTGTGGAAAAAGTATCCAACAATCCAACATTCAGTGTTGACAGCTAGACTTTTTGTGGACATGTTCCATAAATATTGATGTTAAAGATTTATTTTTTTGTGAAGAAATGTTTAGAATTAAGTTGATGAATCCAGATGGATCCCTATTACAATCCCCAAAGAGGGCACTTTAAGTTGATGATTACTTCTATCCGTAGAAATCTTTTTTTTATAATTGAATCACTTGTTTATTTTTCAACAAGTTTTCTAGTTGTTTTTTTTATATCTTTTTTTCCAAATAGTTCAAGAAAGAGCACAACAAATGAGCAATATTTTGCACTGTTATACAATTTAATAAATCAGAAACTGATTACATAGTGCTGTATCTTACTTCTTTATCTCTTTTTTTCAACCAAAAATGCTTTGCTCTGATTAGGGAGTACTTGAATTTAAAAAATGTTCACAGGGGGTACATCACTGAAAAAAGGTTGAGAACCACTGTTGTAGAGGACGTTAAAGGCAGTGCAGTCACGGTACGCCCTTAATAATGTCGGCCGAGTGAAAATTGGGACAAATTGGGGAGAATGGTTGCACCGGTAGATTGTCGGGAGGTGCACTGAAATTCAGGAGTCTCCCGGAAAAATCGTGAGGGTTGCCAAGTATGTTGCTAGGGCGGGAAAGCCATTCATAGAAGGTGAATTCATTAAAAAGTGCATTTTAGATTTTTTAAGAAATCTTTTCTTGGGGCCCAGCCTCACCCAGTTTTTGCATCCAGTGGCCCCCAGGTAAAATGAGTTTGAGACCCCTGCTCTAAAGGAAACATATTTAGTTTTGACTTGGTAAACAACAAAATAAGCTGAATTGTAAAAGTTCAGTACCAGCAAAACGTCATATTTTTAAAGTGTTGGATTCCACGAATGACTGCAACTGGGTTCTTTTCAGGAAATCATCTTTTTGTCATTTCCACCGAATTGTCTTTTAGTCCACTTCAAAGCTTCATGGCTATTGCAATTAGCTTCAGATTTCCTTTTCATAAAATATAGATGTTTTTTGCAGCCAAGAGGTTTTAGTCGGACAAGATGACCGCAATCATGTTGGCATTGATGTATTGGGTGAGGACAAATAGAAGAAATGTGACAAACAATAACATGGAAAAATAACTGACCACTTCTTTATTATACACATTATTTATCATCCACTAGTCCATTAGGGTTCACAGTGGAAGAGGGGTTAGTGCGTCTGCCTCACAATACGAAGGTCTTGATTAGTCAGGGTTCAATCCCGGGCTAGGGATCTTTCTGTGTGGAGTTTGCATGTTCTCCCCGTGAATGCGTGGGTTCCCTCCGGGTACTCCGGCTTCCTCCCACTTCCAAAGACATGCACCTGGGGATAGGTTGATTGGCAACACTAAATTGGCCCTAGTGTGTGAATGTGAGTGTGAATGTTGTCTGTCTATCTGTGTTGGCCCTGCAATGAGGTGGCGACTTGTCCAGGGTGTACACCGCCTTCCGCCCGATTGTAGCTGGGCTAGGCACCAGCGACCCCAAAGGGGAATAAGCGGTAGAAATGGATGGATGGATAGTCCATTAACTGTAGTCATTCAATTAAATTACAGTATGTACTGTTGAAGGAGTGCTCAAAATAATTGATTTAAATCCAATTGTGATTCTTAGTCCATCTATCTATCTATCTATCTATCTTACCATGAATTGATTAACGTGGACCCCGACTTAAACAAGTTGAAAAACTTATTCGGGTGTTACCATTTAGTGGTCAATTGTACGGAATATGTACTGTACTGTGCAATCTACTAATAAAAGTTTAAATAAATCAATCTAACTATCTATCTATCTATTTATTATTGATTTCGATTCTAATTGAATATTTCCAAAATCGATTTTTGTTTTTTACTTAAAAAAACAACAATTCTTGGTTGGTTTTTTTAGGAATCAACTTTTTTTAACCTTTCCTGTTCAGTGACATGGGCAACTATCACTGTTGCTCTAGATCAGTGTTAATCACACTTAGCTCTCCAAGTACCACCATAATGAGCAACGTGAAAATACAGAAGCGTAGTAAGCCTAAGTATACAATAAAAACAAGGCTGAGGTTTTATTAACAAGTATGTTTGATATTTCGGCCACTGTAACATTACACAGTTCGAACGGTACCATTTTTTGAATATAGGAAAATAAAACACAATACTTTAATCAAGTGGTTCTTTGGTGTACCACTAGATGGAGCCCATTTGGCAGTTTGACAACAACTGCTGTAGATGCCGGAATCTGTTGTACAGATGTACTTTTAATGAGGGAAGTGTGGGATACTTCTCTTGTTACATTGTTTGTGCTTGACTCTATTCAATGTTTGGGCGTGGGTGGACAGGACAGAGAGAGACAACAACAAAAACAGAAGTACATCAGCAGATACAAAATATACAAATATAATACCCATATTCGAAAGCTAGTGAAGTAAACACTAAGAATACAGTATGAACAGTGATTATTATTTGACTTTATCTAATAATTATCATTTTTACTATTATTTCAAATACAACAATACATGCATCCATCCATTTCTACCACTTATTCCCTTTTGGGGTCACGGGGGGTGCTGACGCCTATCTCAGCTACAATCGGGCGGAAGGGGGCGTACACCCTGGACAAGTCGCTACCTCATCGCAGATAGACAGTCAACATTCACACTCACATTCACACACTAGGGCCAATTTAGTGTTGCCAATCCACCTATCCCCAGGTGTATGTCTTTGGAAGTGGGAGGAAGCCGGAGTACCCGGAGGGAACCCACGCATTCACGGGGAGAACATGCAAATTCCACACAGGAAGATCCCGAGCCTGGGATTGAACCCAGGACTGCAGGACCTTCGTATTGTGAGGCAGACGCACTAACCCTTCTTCCACCGTGAAGCCGTAGCAATACATAAATTATATAAATAAGTGGATTATGAGAGAAAAAAGAAAAATAGGAGAGGAATATATTAACTTAAAAAGTGTTATCAAAAAAAAGAAGACATTTTGTTAAAATACTTTTATTTATTTATTTTTTTAAACCACATTTTATGAAGACATTTAAAAAGACGTACATGCACAGCACGTGGTCGCTGTGCATGTACGTCAGCATCCAAGAGGAGCTTTTGTAGCCTGTAACCCAAGGTTCTATTACCATTGTTATACTAAATAATAACATGGATAGAGACTCGTGTTGAATCCGGAATTGATCCTGAATTGAGTCCTCGCACTAAGAATCAGGATAAAATCGAAACAGTAGTAGTAAGATTCACATCCTTTTACTGTAGGCCAAGAATATTGTATTAACTGAATTGAGGGGCCCATTTCCAGAAAGTTGTTACTGTATTATTATTTTGTATATTCCGGCGAGCCAGCGCCCTCTACAGTAGACATTTAATTTTGGTCTATTTATTTCGTCAGGGTTACAGGAATGCTGTTTTTAAGGACCTTCTACAAAATTGTGAGTTGCTCACAGTTTCCAGTTGAATAGCCCAAATGAGAGAGGACGTCAAATGGGAACCTTGAGGAACACCGCCAGTACATTTTAAGAATTTGAACAAATGACTACTGACTGCATCTAAAGTTAAGTTAAAGTTAAAGTACCAATGATTGTCACACAAACACTAGGTGTGGCAAGATAATTTTCTGCATTTGATTGATTGATACTTTTATTAGTAGATTGCACAGTTCAGCACATATTCCGTACAATTGACCACTAAATGGTAACACCCGGATAAGTTTTTCATCTTGTTTAAGTCGGGGTCCATGTTAATCAATTCAATTCATCACACTTGATCACCCCCTGGGAGGTGAGGGGAGCAGTGAGCAGCAGCGGTGGCCACGCCTGGGAATCATTTATGGTGATATGACCCCCAATTCTAACCTTTGATGCTGAGTGCCAAGCAGGGAGGTAATAGGTCCCATTTTTATAGTCTTTGGTATGACTCGGTCGGGGTTTGAACCCACAACCTACTGATCCCAGGGCGGACACTCTAACTACTAGGCCACTGAATAGGTAAACAAGTAAAGTGAAGTACTACAGCGACACCTTAGTTACTATTACCACATTACGAAAAAAATGTGTTACTGCAAAGAGAAAAGGACTTAGGCTGCCTCTACATACAGGATACAACCTACCTCACCTTATCCCTTTCCACACCCACAAAGCCATCGTTTAAGACCCCCTCCACCCTCTGTCCGCCGGTGCAATGCGACCTAGTACGCATGCAGACGCACATATATTACGTCATAGTCACCTCTGACCTGGAAGTGTACCCGTAGTCTTGGTATGTGAGGTCTTTCAAAGTTTCCTTTTGCCACATTTCTTCGAACAGTAAACTTTGCTTGCCTCACCATCAGCAGCTGTTAGACTATTGTAGTGAATCACACCTGAGCCCTCATACATGAATAAAATATTTAATGGACGTGTGAAAGTAAACAATGTGATGAAGAAAATTTTACAACAATCAATCTAGGGATCTAGATATCTGGTCGGGACACTCCTCACTCACTTATCTTCACCTTCATTGTCTATTCTTGCAATCCAGCCTGTGCTTGGAGGCTGAAAACGGCGGTCGTTTAGCGGCTCCTTCATGGCTTCACAGTAGATATGGAGTACAAAACTAGACGTTGAGTATCGCACGACATACATCGCAGACAATAACTGACAGTCTGCTTTGCCAATCCACATGCATTTGCTGTTTTCCGTAATACATAGCACACTCTACCTTTTTTTTCACATCCACGGGAGCCCGCATTCTCGTTGTCTCCCCTTCGACAAATGGACAAAGTTTTTGCAAAGTAGAATCACAGCTGACCTGGACATTCGACAGTTCTCTTGCCATTCCAGGTACATAGGGCTTCCAGGACTTGAACGACTTGGACTCGGTCAGAAGCATGTCTCCGCCTAAGGGGCGCTGTCCCGGACACATTTTTATCATTTCCCGCATTAATGAAATCCTGGACCTGATTCCACCCAGGTACTTAGGGCTTCCAGGACTTGAGCAACTTGGATTGGTCCGTAAAGTGGGTCCGCCTAGGGGGCGCTGTCACGGACACAATTTTTTCATTTCCCGCATTAATGAAATCCTGGACCTGATTCCGCCCAGGTACTTCGGGCTTCCAGGACTTGAGCGACTTGGACTTGGTCTAAAGCATGTGTCCGCCTAGGGGGCGCTGTCCCGAACACATTTTTATCATTTCCCGCATTAATGAAATCCTGGACCTGATTCCACCCAGGTACTTAGGGCTTCCAGGTTTGAGCGACAAGGGCTCAGTCCGAAGCGTTTGTCTGCCCAGAGGGCGCTGTCCCGGACGCATTTTTAACATTTTCCGCATGAATGAAATCCTGGACCTGATTCCACCCAGGTACTTAGGGCTTCCAGGACTTGAGCGACTTGTTCTCGGTCCAAAGCGTGTGTCCACCTAGGGGGCGCTGTCCCGGACACATTTTTATCATTTCCCGCATTAATAAAATCCTGGACCTGATTCCACCCAGGTACTTCGAGCTTCTTGGACTTGAGCGACTTGGACTTGGTCTAAAGCATGTGGCCGCCCAGGGGGTGCTGTCCCGGACACATTTTTATCATTTCCCGCATTAATGTAATCCTGGACCTGATTCCAGCCAGGTACTTTGGGCTTCCAGGACTTGAGTAACTTCGACTCGGTCCAAAGCGTGTGTACGCCTATGGGGCGCTGTCCTGGACACATTTTTATCATTTCCCGCATGAATTAAATCCTGGACCTGATTTTACCCAGGTACTTAGGGCTTCCAGGACTTGAGCGACAAGGGCTCAGTCCGAAGCGTGTGTCCGCCCAGAGGGCGCTGTCCCGGACACATTTTTAACATTTTCCCGCATGAATGAAATCCTGGACCTGATTCCACCCAGGCACTCACGGTTTCCAGGACTTGAATTACAGGGGATCAGTCCGACGCGCGTGCCCGCCTCAGGGCGCTGTCCCGGGCACATTTTTTACATTTCCTGCAAGAATAAAATCCTGGGCCTCCGCCCAAGTACTTAGGGCTTCCAGGACTGGAGTGACAGGGGCTCGGTCCTAGAAAAGACCCGGTTTTTGTGACACACCCAGGTCTCCTCCCTTTCCCCTCTAACCTTATGGTAAACACAACTTGCCATCGGACCGGCCCCCACCGGTCAGCATAATGCCGGTTACCCAGGTGAGGGATTCCTCCGGAACTACAGGTTTGCCTCTATTGCCGCCAGGCAAGCCCGATTTGAAGCGAAATCAAGACGACCCGTTTTCCAAAGTTGTCCAACATCGGTCCCGCTCCGGTTCTGCCCCAGTGTCCCACCGCGCAGATACCCCTGGGCTGCGATTCTTCCAGGCCTTATCCATAACCTTCGCTCAGCATTGCTATGTTGCCGACTGAAATGTGTTGTATCCCAAATAGCTGCAATCGTGCATTTCCTTCTCTTAAGGTATTCATATGTGATTTCTAAAAAGTGCCTGCACATGTGGAAGAAGGAGAAACACAGGCATGTCTGGATGACTCGCCTCCATCTTTCTAGTGGTTACCTCCGAGTGGAAACCAGTTGTTATTTCCTCTCTGAACTCAGTTTGTAAACGATCAATGAGTCCATACCGAGCTAAGAAATTCAAGAAATAGACGACGCACTTACCCGTGTAAAAAAATATCCAAAGCGGGGAACCTTAAACAATGGGTTAGTCTGGCTGATACGGGGTTTAGGCTAAATAATTATTTGATTAAGGAGTTATCTGGCTTAATGTAGTCAGGGCCTTAAAGAGGCACCCTGAGGAACGCCTCAGTTTTGTAAATCACAAGTTTGGACCCCAGTGTATGTTTGCTAGCAAAGTCAATACAATACTGCCAATGTGTTTACAGTGGTCCAAGTTCCTCTATACCAGACCTCGGCAAATTAAGGCCCGGGGGCCACATCAACCTTTTCAATCTGGCCCGCCGGACATTCCCACATATTTGTTTTTTAGATTTTTAAGATGGAAACTGTAGCTGCCATTGTGATGTGAATTGATGTTTTCAAATGACCGTAAGTCTTGAACTATACAAAGTATATAATTGGTTGGAATCTGCACTTTTGCATGATATACTAGTTACTATGATAATCTAATTAGTTACTATGATAATCTAATTAGTTACTATGGTCATCCAAGTCACAGCAGCTCAGACGAGGCACCAAGCAGTGTGGTTGTGGTGCGTTTCCACAGTGTTAGCCTGAAATGCGGGTGTCAGGGACAGACGCGGAAGGAGATTTTTAAAACAAAGTTCTAAAGCTTAGTGATATATCAGATATATCAGATTGTAGGTGGGGGGGGGGCTTTTTTTTTTCTAGTCCTTCACTCTCACTTTCCTCATCCACGAATCCTTCTTCCTCGCTCAAATTAATTGGGAAATCGTCGCTTTCTCGGACCGAATTGCTCTCGCTGCTGGTGGCCATGATTGTAAACAATGTTCAGATATGAGGAACTCCACAACCCGTGACGTCACGCGCATATCTTCTGCTACTTCCGGTACAGGCAAGGCTTTTTTATCAGCACCAAAAGTTGTGAACTTTATCGTGGATGTTCTCTATTAAATCTTTTCAGCAAAAATATGGCAATATCGCAAAATGATCAAGTATGACACATAGAATGGACCTGCTATCCCCGTTTAAATAAGACAATCTCATTTCAGTAGGCCTTTAAAGATCTAAAAAAATATATTTAAGAATGTCCGGCAGGTCAAATTGAAAAGCTTAACGGGCCGCATGTGGCCCGCGGGCCTTAATTTGCCCAGGTCTGATTTAAAGGATATACACTTTTGTTTCTCATTACTGTAGAATTGTTAAAATTGTCCTGTAATCGGAAGGTTGGAACTTTATCCTAAATGAATAAACAAACAAAAAATAAAATGGACATACAGTGGGGCAAAAAAGTATTTAGTCAGCCACCGATTGTGCAAGTTCTCCCACTTAAAATGATGACAGAGGTCTGTAATTTTCATCATAGGTACACTTCAACTGTGAGAGACAGAATGTGAAAAAAAATCCAGGAATTCACATTGTAGGAATTTTAAAGAATTTATTTGTAAATCATGGTGGAAAATAAGTATTTGGTCAACCATTCAAAGCTCTCACTGATGGAAGGAGGTTTTGGCTCAAAATCTCACGATACATGAACCCATTCATTCTTTCCTTAACACGGATCAATCGCCCTGTCTCCTTAGCAGAAAAACAGCCCCAAAGCATGATGTTTCCACCCCCATGCTTCACAGTAGGTATGGTGTTCTTGGGACGCAACTCAGTATTCTTCTTCCTCCAAACATGACGAGTTGAGTTTATGCCAAAAGTTCTATTTTGGTTTCATCTGACCACATGACATTCTCCCAATCCTCTGCTGTATCATCCATGTATCCATTTTGTTATAAACTCAACTCGTCGTGTTTGGAGGAAGAAGAATACTGAGTTGCATCCTAAGCACACCACACCTACTGTGAAGCATGGGGGTGGAAACATCATGCTTTGGGGCTGTTTTTCTGCTAAGGGGACAGGACGATTGATCCCTTTTAAGGACAGAATGAATGGGGTCATGTATCTTGAGATTTTGATCCAAAACCTCCTTCCATCAGTGAGAGCTTTGAATGGTTGAACAAATACTTATTTTCCACCATAATTTACGAATAAATTCTTTAAGATTCCTACAATGTGAATTCCTGGATTTTTTTTTTTCACATTCTGTCTCTCACAGTTGAAGTGTACCTATGATGAACATTACAGACCTTTGTCATCATTTTAAGTGGGAGAACTTGCACAATTGGTGGCTGACTAAATACTTTTTTGCCCCACTGTATGGTCGGTCAGGTAATTCCACAGATTGAAACCTGGATGTTGATTAATGGTGCAGCCCTACTGCATGGCTACAAAAGTGGCTCGGCCCAGCTACCAGACTGAAGACATAAACACAACTTAGGTCCCCACATGGAAATCCGACGAGACTGTGAAATGTTTGAGTTCTGATCTCACTCTTCCCAGCATCCTCCCACTGCGGCAGTCACAGGACCAGGAAGAGAGCAGATCCACTTGAATAATCAGCCTTAGCTGCACTTTGGTGGTTGTCAGTCGTACCTCCCGACCTTTGTAGACTTGTTTTTTTTTTTTTTAGTTGTTGGTCTCATGTACTGCTGACTCATCAGTGTGAGGCCCTGAAAGGGTTACTGTTGAGGTTGGAAGCGGGTGACGAGCGCCTCCCAGACCAATGTGAGTGTGAGGCCCTGAAAGGGTTACTGTTGAGGTTGGAAGCGGGTGACGAGCGCCTCCCAGACCAATGAAGTCTTTGGAGAGTCAAAGTGTTGAGTAATGGACTTGTGAGAAGAAGAGGGGGATCGGGTTGGGGAGCGTTTGTGGTTTTACTCCAGCAGGTTGCAACACGCCATTGTGCCTTTTCCCATAAATGCCCCCCCACCCCCTTCTCCTTCCAGACAGCACATTCCATCTCTTATCAATAAACAAGACACGCACCACTTTTTCCACACCTATATTTTAATGGGTTGCATCACATCAGCAATTTATGTTAAGCTTTTTCTGTGCTACCATCTAAATCTTTATTACATTTTAATACAAGAAGTTGGTTAACACACACATTTTGTGTCAAGTATAATCACAGACAAATACAAGTTACTTGTCAGCGTTGAGGCTGCAGGCGCAGCAAGGGTCACATGCTGCAGCACCCCCTACTGGTGATGAGTGTAGAACTTTGTTTTTGATTTAGTCTCTTTAAGGTTTAGAAGTCAGTCCAAATATTTGACTTATTTTAACCCTCAAGGGATTAAGGTTGACTTTCTTGGCCTTTCAGTAAAATGTTGCTGTATTTTTTAATGTAATATGTGAAGTGAATTATATATATATAGCACTTTTCTCTAGTGACTCAAAGCGCTTTACATAGTGAAACCCAATATCTAAGTTACATTTAAAGCAGTGTGGGTGGCACTGGGAGCAGGTGGCTAAAGTGTCTTGCCCAAGGACACAACGGCAGTGACTATAGGATGGCGGAAGCGGGGATCGAACCTTGCACCCTCAAGTTGCTGGTACGGCCGCTCTACCAACCAAGCTATACCCGCCATGTGTTGCATCCTTCCCTTATTAATTTTGTTTTCATGTTTAAGTTTGAAATATCGATGTATAATCTTTTCACTGGCTCAAACAGGACATAATTTTTTTTTTTAAAGGGATTTTTTTCTTTTTTTACTTTTTTTGCTCGAATCTCTCAATCAACTTAAGCCCTGAGCAAATATGTAAATATATATATATATATATATATATATATATATATATATATATATATGTATATGTTTTTTTTTTTTTTTTTTTTTTTTCTTTATAACTAATGCTGCCAATATGATTATTTTTAATCAGACTAACCACATTTTTTAATTTGGATTAATCATGATTAATCACAGGTTATTAAATTTAACGTAAATGGAAAAAGACCGTTTGGACAATAATGCAATTGTATTGTCAGAATGTCATACAGAGTAATTTTAACATGTTTAACTTGAATTTATTTATCTTAACATCATGTTTGTGTTCAATTACAGTGCACTAGTGGTTAGAGTGTCCACCCTGAGATCGGTAGGTTGGGAGTTCAAACCCCGGTCGAGTCATAGCAAAGACTATAAAAATGGGACCCATTACCTCCCTGCTTTGCACTCAGCATTAAGGGTTGGAATTGGGTGTTAAATCACCATAAATAGTTCCCGGGCGCGGCACCGCTGCTGCCCACTGCTCCCCTCACCTCCCAGGGGGTGATCAAGGGTGATGGGTCAAATGCAGGGAATAATTTTGCCACATCTCGTATGTGTGTGACAATAATTGGTACTTTAACTTTTAACTTTGACTGTATAGTAACACACACCCACACATATATATATATATATATATATATATATATATATATATATATATATATATATATATATATATATATAAATGTGTGTGTGTGTATAATTTTTGTGATTAATTGCATGAGTAACTTGTAATTTCTGTAATCATTTAAAGGCATTTATCAAATCATGTCAGTTTTTTTTTTTTTTAGTATAATCTTTTTCATTTAAACTGGTGACATCTAATCAAAAAGGCATTCAAAGAGACCAAAATTAAAACTCAAAAAATTATGTTTGATCATTTGTATTGTAAAATTTGATTTAAAAAAAAAGAATCTTAAATGATTTTTACACCGTTTAAAATCGTAAGGATTTTTACTTCCTGTTTAGCTTTGGTTTATTTATTCATACAGCACACATTCAAAACGACCATTACTGCCTTAAAGTATTGTATCAGTAACAGAAAGAAAATCACTTAACTATATAACATGGTATAAAAACAGCTAAATACACCAATCAAAAATGTTTTTTAAATAAAATAAGCAGTAGAAATAAAATGACTATCCATAAGCTAGCAAAAATGCATAACTAAAATCATACAAGTATCCATTAAAAATGTCCAGCTCAGCTTCTTAAACGCCAGTGCAAGTAAGTTAGTTACAATCACATCCTCCATCCATTTCTACCGCTTATTCCCTTTGGGGTGGCGGGGGGCGCTGGTGCCTATCTCAGCAACAATCACATCATCACATAAGAAAATTGACTTGAATGTTCCTACAGGGTTACTTTATTTCAGTGGAAATCATTTGAAGTCAGGGAAGTCAATGCACATCAGTGCTTATGGATTATAATAAAGGTTATATTTATGTCAGTGATCCAAATACTGTTGAACTACTGTAAACTGAAGTAATGAAAATAAAACAGGTGGAATTCCAACATGGCAAATACCTGAAATTACACGTGTGTAATATTGTACATTGTATGTATATTGTTCAAATACCAGATATTACACGTGTAATATTGTACATTGTATGTATTTTGCTCTGTGTCTTACTCTTGTCTTGTTCTGTATATTGCACAGCAGGGATCACCAACGCGGTGCCCGAGGGCACCAGGTAGCCCGTAAGGAACTGTTCTAAAAATAGCTCAAATAGCAGCACTTACGACATTTTTAATTCTAAGAGAGACAAAACTCAAATAGAATTTGAAAATCCCAGAAAATATTTTAAAGACTTGGTCTTCACTTGTTCAAGTAAATTAATTTAATGTTTTACTTTGCTTCTTATAACTTTCAGAAAGACAATTTTAGAGAAAAAATACAACCTTAAAAATGATTTTAGAATTTTAAAACACATATACCTTTTTACCTTTTAAATTCCTTCCTCTTCTTTCCTGACAATTTAAATCAATGTTCAAGTATTTTTTTTTTATTGTAAAGAATAATAAGTTTTAATTTAATTCTTCATTTTAGCTTGTTTTTTCGACGAAGAATATTTGTGAAATATTTCTTCAAACTTATGATTAAAATTCAAAAAAAATATTTTGGCAAATCTAGAAAATCTTTAGAATCAAATTTAAATGTTATTTTAAAGTCTTTTGAATTTCTTTTGAAATTTTTGTTCTGGAAAATCTAAAAGAAATCATGATTTGTCTTTGTTAGAAATATAGCTTGGTCCAATTTTCTATATATCATACAAAGTGTAGATTGGATTTTAACCTTTTTAAAACATGTCATCAAAATTCTAAAATTAATCTCAATCAGGAAAAATTACTAATGATGTTCCATAAATAATTTTTTTAATTTTTTCAAAAAGATTCGAATTAGGTAGTTCTTCTCCATTTTTTTTCGGTGGAATTTTGAATTTTAAAGAGTCGAAATTGAAGATAAACTATGTGTCAAAATTAAATTTTCATTTTTTTTTCGGGTTTTCTCCTCTTTTAAACTGTTCAACTAAGTGTTTTTTTCATCATTTATTCTCTACAAAAACCTTCCGTGAAAGGGAAAAAAAATGTACGACGGAATGACAGACAGAAATACCCATTTTTTTATATATATAGATTTATTTATTAATGGTAAATTGAGCAAATTGGCTATTTCTGGCAATTTATTTAAGTGTGTATCAAACTGGTGGCCTTTCGCATTAATCAGTACCCAAGAAGTAGCTCTTGGTTTCAAAAAAGTTGGTGACCCCTGTTGTACAGTATCTTGTATTTCTACAGTGTTTTGTATATTGTACAGGATTGCTTGTTATTTTTATTGGATAGTAGTCTGTTTATTTGAATTGTTAGTTTTTCCTTTATATACCTCTTGTGTTATTTATTTTACCCCATATTTGTTCCCACAACCGCACCTTAAGTGAGAGTCTTTAATCTCCTCATATGCAAATATAATGACAAAGTCTATTCTATTCTATTCTATAGTGAAAAGTACAGTAGCAATGCAAGACATGAAATAACGTTGATGTCTTCTCAGGGTGCAGGAGACAGCTTCATCGGAGCACTGGCATTTTACATGGCTCATTATCCCACGATGCAACTGGAGGAGGCGGCCCGCAGAGCAGGTCAAGTGGCAGGAGCCAGCGTGCAGGCCATGGGCACGCAGACCTCTTTTCCACACAGACAGGACTTAGCAGCTCAGCTCTTTTAAGAGCAGCTATGCAGATATGCATCAAGGGGTCTGAACTGGACCTAAACATGCCTTTTTTTTGTCTTATGAGCCATTTAAACAAATATTGAAGGACCAATAATGTTGTTTCCAGAGCATACAGAGTAAGATTATTATGATGTGGCACAAGCTGAAGTAACACACAAGTGTTACTTGTAGCAGTGACTTACTCTGTGGAACAATAAAAGCATGACTGGTGATGATGGCACACCAAGCGAATAAAAATATCACATTAAGATCTTTTGTGGTGTTTTTATTTTTGGAGTCGGGTTGTAGAGTGGTCGTATAAAACCCAGCACAGACATCTTCTCTTCCAGCCTACAAATATGACAATGTCAGTTTGAAATAGTACAGAATAACTGTCCGTGTATTCCACTTCATGTTTAGATGGATCTGATCTTCCTCTTCTCAAAGAACAGGACATGCTTGTTCACTGCAAAAAAACAAAATGTCAAATGTCCGGTAATGACACAGAATGATTACAGTGGGGTGAATAATTATCAGATTTCATAACCTTATTAAAAGTTATATTGTTAGTTTTCTTTTCTGAGAAACATTTTCCAGACTGATATAAAACATGTCCACTGCAGAGGACATTTATAATGTAAAAGTTGAAAAGAACTAAACTGTACAATATTGTTTTACACGTGTTAAACTGCATGTTTACATTGTCACTTTAAAGACATCAACTGTAAGTTATTCTTTTAAATACTTCCTTGACATAATATATGTTCCAATACAATTATTTACTTAGAAACACACTATATTGCCAAAAGTATTTGGCCACCTGCCTTGACTCACATATGAACTTGAAGTGCCATCCCATTCCTAACCCATAGGGTTCAATAAGATGTGGGTCCACCTTTTGCAAATATTACAGCTTCAAGTCTTCAGCGAAGGCAGTCCACAAGGTTGCGAAGTGTGTTTAAAGGAATTTTCCACCATTCTTCCAAAAGCGCATTGGTCTGATCAAACTGATATTGGTCGAAAAGGCCTGGCTCTCAAGTGTCCGTTCTAATTCATCCCAAAGGTTTTCTATCGGGTCCATGTCAGGACTCCGTGCAAGCCAGTCAAGTTCATCCAAACCAGACTCTGTCATCCATGCCTTGCTTTGTGTACTGGTACACAGTCATGTTGGAAGTGGAAGGGGCCCACTCCAAAGTGTTCCCACAAGGTTGGCAGCATGGAATTGTCCAAACTGTGTTGGCATCCTGGAGCATTCAAAGTTATTTTCACTGGAACTAAGGAGCCAAGCCCAACTCCTGAAAAACAACCCTACACCATAATTCTTCCTCCACCAAATTTTACACTTGGCACAATGCAGTTCGAAATGTACCGTTCTCCGGGAAACCTCCACGTCCCAGACTCCTCCATCAGATTGCCAGATGGAAAATGGTGATTCATCACGCCAGAGAACGCATCTCCACTGCTGTAGAAACCAGTGGTGACGTGGTTTACACCACTGCATCCGACGCTCTGCATTGGACTTGGTGACTTATGGCCTAGATGCAGCTGCTCGGCCATGGAAACCCATCCCATGAAGTTCTCTGCGTACTGTACTAATTGGAAGGTCATATGAAGTTTGGAGCTCTGTAGCAACTGACTGTGCAGAAAGTCATTGCACTATGTGCTGCAGCATCCGCTGACTCCTCTCGGTCAGTTTACGTGGCCTACCACTTCATGGCTGAGTCACTGTTTTTCCCAAACTTTTCCATTTTCTTATAATAAAGCCCACAGTTAATTTTGGAATATTTAGGAGTCAGGACATTTCATGACTGGATTTGTTGCACAGGTGGCATCCTATGACAGTTCCACGCTGGAAATCTCTGAGCTCCTGAGCGCGGCCCATTCTTTCACAAATTTTTGTAGAAACAGTCTCCATGCCTAAGTGCTTGATTTTATACACCTGTGGCCGGGCCAAGTGGTAAGGACACCTGATTCTGATCATTTGGATGGGTGGCCAATTACATTTGGCAATATGATGTACTTGTTTGTAGTAAAAAGTACAATTAAAACAGCTTAACATTATGTTTGTGTTCAATTACAGTGGCCTAGTGGTTGGAGTGTCCGCTCTGAGATCATACCAAAGACTATAAAAATGGGACCCATTACCTCCCTGCTTGGCACTCAGCATTAAGGGTTGGAAATGGGGGTTAAATCACCATAAATGATTCCCGGGCGCGGCACCGCTGCTGCCCACTGCTCCCCTCACCTACCAGGGGGTGATCAAGGGTGATGGGTCAAATGCAAGGAATAATTTCGCCACATCTCGTATGTGTGTGACAAACATTGGTACTTTAAAGTGTGTTTATTGTAAATATTCCCTTTTATAAACTATGGCATTTTTACCAAGCTTTCTTTTTTGGACATATACCACAATATTGTACTGTGGCTTAATACCGTGATAATATCGCAATGTGAGATTTGATAAAGTTACACCCCTAATGTCAACCGATAACTACAACATTCTCTGTTGTTTGGTGTTATTGGTAATGTTTTAATGTGTTTAAATGACACTTGTGGTAATTAAGATCAACCCGGAAACAGCTCGAAGAGGAAACATAAGTCCCCTCTCCAACGGGCTAATCACGCATAGGAGGGGGCATAAGATGTCGGATGCAGTGTGAGCTGGGCAGCAGCCAGAGTCGGGGACCTTGGCGGTCGAATCAGAGTATAGCTCAGAGTACCCGCCATTTTTGGATTTACTAAACAGAGTACTAGAGAGTGCTCCCTCAGGTGATTATCTTGTTCTACTGGGGGACTATAATGCTCACATTGGCAACGACAGTGCAAGGCATGGAGAGGCGTAATTGGGAGGAATCTGAACCCAAGTGATGTTTTGTTATTGGACTTTTGTGCTCGTCACAGATTGTCCATAACCAACACCATATTCGAACCTAAGGTTGTCCATATGTGCACTTCGCTTCAGGACAGCCTACACCGCAGTTCAATGACCGACTTTGTGGTTGTCATCGGATTTACGGTCTCATGGTTTGGACATTCGGGTGAAGAGAGGGGTGGAGCTTTCTACCACCTGGTGGTGAGTTGGCTCCGATGGTGGGGGAGGATGCCAGACCTGGCAGGCCCAAACGCATTGTGAGGGTCTGCTGCAAACGTCTTGCACAAAGTTTTAATTCCTACCTCCAGAAGGACTTTGAACACGAGGGAGGCGCTAGACATTGAGTCCGTGTGAACCATGTTCCGTACCTCTATTGTCGAGGCGGCCAATTGAAGCTGTGGCTGCAAGGTGGTTGGTGCCTGTGTGGCGGTAATTTCAGATGCCGTCAAGCTGAAGAAAGACTTCTACTGGGTCCTTTTGGCTCATGGGACTCCAGTCGCAGCGGATCGGTACCGACAGGCCAAGAAGTGTGCGACTTCAACAGTTGTGGAGGCAAAAACTCAGACATGGGAGAAGTTTGGGGAAGCCACGGAAAATAACTTCCAGACGACTCAAAGCGATTCTGGACCACCATCCACCGCCTTGGGAGGGGAAAGCAGTGCACCGTCAACACTGTGTATGGTGGGGATGATATGCTGCTGACCTCGACTCAAGATGTTGTGAACCAGTGGAGGGAATACTTCGAAGACCTCCTCAATCCCACCTACACGTCTTCCTAGGAGGAAGCAATGCCTGGGGAATCTTTGGTGGGCTCTCGTATTTCTGGGACTGAGGTTACAAAGGTAGTTAAAAAGCTCCTCAGTAGCAAGGCCCAGGGGGTGGAAGAGATCCGCCCAAGAGGTGGAAGAGATCCGCCCAGAGTTCATTAAGGCTCTGGATGCTGTGGGGCTATCTTGGTTGACAAGACTGCAACATGGGGTGGCATGGCTCGGTTGGTAGAGCGGCCGTGCCAGCAACTTGAGGGTTGCAGGTTCGATTCCCGCTTTCTTCATCCTAGTCACTGCCGTTGTGTCCTTGGGCAAGACACTTTACCCACCTGCTCCCAGTGCCACCACACTGGTTTAAATGTAACTTACATATTGGGTTTCACTATGTAAAGCGCTTTGAGTCACTAGAGAAAAGCGCTATATAAATATAATTCACTTCACTTCACTTCACATTGCGTGGACGTTGGGGGCGGTACCTCTGGATTGGCAGACCGGGGTGGTGGTTCCTCTCTTTAAAATGGGGAACTTGAGGGTGTGTCCAACTATCGTGGGATCACAGTTCTCAGACTTCACGGTAAGGTCTATTTAGGTGTACTGGAGAAGAGGCTATGCCGAACAGTCGAACCAGGGATTCCGGAGGATCAGTGTGGTTTTCATCCTGGTCGTGGAACTGTGAACCAGCTCTATACTCTCGACAGGGTCCTTGAAGGTGCAGGGGAGTTTTCCCCACCAGTCTACATGTGCTTTGTGGACTTGGAAGAGGCATTCAATAGTGTCCCTTAGGAAGTCCTGTGGGGAGTTCTGAGAGAGTATGAGGTATTGGACTGTCTGATTGTGGCGGTCCGTTCCCTGTATGATTGGTGTTAGAGGTTGGTCCGCATTGCCGGCAATAAGTCGGACCCGTTTTCAGTGCCATCTCCTAGTTAGGGAGGATATCTTGACAAAAGTGGAGAAGTTCAAATACCTCGGAGTATTGTTTACGAATGAAGGAAGAGTGGATTGTTAGATTGACGGGCATATCGGTGCGGCATCTGCAGTAATGCGAACACTGTATCGATCCATTGTGGTAAAGAAGGAGCTGAGCCGGAAGGCAAAGCTCTCAATTTACAAGTCGATTTACGTTACCATCCTCACCTATGGTCATCAGCTTTGGGTTATAAACGAAACTACAAGATCACGGGTAAAAGTGGCCGGAATGAGTTTCCTCCGTCGGGTGGCAGAGCTCTCCCTTGAATATAGGGTAAGAAGCTATGTCATTTGGGAGGAGCAGCGACTTTACTTTGTATTCCTCCCAAATGACATAGTTTCTTACCCTATCTTCAAAGGAGAGCTCCGCCACCCAACGGAGGACACTCATTTCGGCCGCTTTTACCCGTCAAAAGGAGCTGCATGAGGTGGTTCAAGCATCTGGTCAGGATGCCCCCCCGGGTTGATCTTAGGGAGGTGTTAAGAGAATGGAAAAGACCCAGGGCACGATGGGGAGGCTATGTCTGCTGGCTGGCCTAGGATCACCTCAGGATCCCACGGGAGGAGCCGGACTATGTGGCTGGGGAGAAGGAAGTCTGGGCTTCTCTTCTTAAGCTGCTGCCCCTGCAACCTGACCTCAGATAAGCAGAAGAAGATGGATGGATGGTTTACATGTCAATGTTTTCCTTTAATAGATGCTGGCGCATCGCAAGGGCAAAATCATAGCCGCCACAACTCGGAAAAAAGGATGGTGTTTTTTTTACATGAAAACAAATCGTAATATAATGTATAGTAGCCTCCAGAAAAAAACTAAAGTCTGATGCTATTTTTCAGAAAAATAGCAGGGAAAATATCATCTTCATCTTCGTGCTTCCTCGAACACAAAACAACACTTTTCCTTCTCCACCAATTGAAAAAAAAAAAACATAACATCCAAACCGCACAAACATTAGACATTAGTTTTCGTTATTCTTGTGGGGCAGACTGGCTCATACGGGGTTTGTACGCATCTTTTTTAATGCCACTTAAAATAAGTACTGCCAACGTGTATGTACAAACCCCGTTTCCATATGAGTTGGGAAATTGTGTAAGATGTAAATATAAACGGAATACGATGATTTGCAAATCATTTTCAACCCATATTCAGTTGAAGGCACTACAAAGACAAGATATTTGATGTTCAAACTCATTAACTTAATTTTTTTGGGCAAATAATAATTAACTTAGAATTTCATGGCTGCAACACGTGCCAGAGTAGTTGGGAAAGGACATGTTCACCACTGTGTTACAATACCTTTTCTTTTAACAACACTCAATAAACGTTTGGGAACTGAGGAAACTAATTGTTGAAGCTTTGAAAGTGGAATTCTTTCCCATTCTTGTTTTATGTAGAGCTTCAGTCGTTCAACAGTCCGGGGTCTCTGCTGTCGTATTTTACGCTTCATAATGCGCCACACATTTTCAATGGTAGACAGGTCTGGACTGCAGGCGGGCCAGGAAAGTACCCGCCACGCTGTTGTAACACTTGTCTTGCTGAAATAAGCAGGGGCGTCCATGATAACGTTGCTTGGATGACAACATATGTTGCTCCAAAACCTGTATGGACATTTTAGCATTAATGGTGCCTTCACAGATGTGTAAGTTACCCATACCTTCGGCACTAATACACCCCCATACCATCACAGATGCTGGCTTTTGAACTTTGCGCCTAAACAATCCGAATGGTTATTTTCCTCTTTGTTCTGAAGGACACCACGTTATTTCAAATATAATTTGAAATGTGGACTCGTCAGACCACAGAACACCTTTCCACTTTGCATCAGTCCATCGTAGGTGAGCTTGGGCCCAGCCAAGCCGGCGCCGTTTCAGGATATTGTTGATAAATGGGTTTGGCTTTGCACATCAGAGTTTTAACTTGCACTTACAGATGTAGCGACCAACTGTAGTTACTGACAGTGGTTTTATGAAGTGTTCCTGAGCCCATGTGGTGATTTACTTTACACATTGATGTCGGTTTTTGATGCAGTACTGCCCGAGGGATCAAAGGTCAGTAATATGTGAAGTGAAGTGAATTATATTTATATAGCGCTTTACATAGTGAAACCCAATATCTAAGTTACATTTAAACCAGTGTGGGTGGCACTGGGAGCAGGTGGGTAAAGTGTCTTGCCCAAGGACACAACGGCAATGACTAGGATGGCGAAAGTGGGAATCGATCCTGGAACCCTCAAGTTGCTGGCACGGCCGCTCTACCAACCGAGCTGAACCGCCTTACGTGCAGTGATTTCTCCAGATTCTCTGAACTTTTTGATGATTTTACGCACCGTAGATGGTTAGATCCCTAAATTCCTTGCAATAGCTCGTTGAGAAATGTTGTTCTAAAACTGTTCGACAATTTGCTTACAAAGTGGTGACCCTCACCCCATCCTTGTTTGTGAATTACTTAGCATTCCATGGAAGCTGCTTTTAAACCCAATCACGGGACCCAACTGAGCATGACCCTGCGGGATGTTCCATATAAGTGTTTGATGAGCATTCCTCAACTTTATCAGTATTTATTGCCACTTTTCCCAACTTCTTTGTCACGTGTTGCTGTCATCAAATTCTAAAGTTAATTATTATTTTAAAAAAAAAAATGTTTATCAGTATGAACATCAAATATGTTGTCTTTGTAGCATATTCAACTGAATATGGGTTGAAAATGATTTGCAAATCATTGTATTCTGTTTATATTTACATCTAACACAATTTCCCAACTCATTTGGAAACGGGGTTTGTATGTATGTATAAACAGTATACAGTATATGTGTGTTTAGCTAAAGGCAGAAAGATACTCTCGGCGCACATAGCTTGCGTCTTGCTCCTCCCTCTTGTACATACCATTCCTGCATACCTTCACGTGCACATCCCAAAAAAAATCTAGCTTTGCATCAGCATTTATTAATAATGACAAAGGCAAAATACCGAGAAATATATCGTATATCGGGATATGGCCTAAAAATATTGTGGTATTAAAAAAAGGCAATATCGCCCAGCCCTATCCATCCATCCATTTTCTAACGCTTATTTCCTTTCTTGGGGTCGCGGGGGCGCTGGCGCCTATCTCAGCTACAATCGGGCGGAAGGCGGGGTACACCCTGGACAAGTCGCCATCTCATCGCAGGGCCAACACAGATAGACAGACAACATTCACACTCACATTCACACACTAGGGCCAATTTGGTGTTGCCAATCAACCTATCCCCAGGTGCATGTCTTTGGAGGTGGGAGGAAGCCGGAGTACCTGGAGGGAACCCACGCATTCACGGGGAGAACATGCAAACTCCACACAGAAAGATTACGAGCCTGGAGTTGAACCCAAGACTGCAAGAACTTTGTATTGTGAGGCAGACGCACTAACCACTCTGCCACCGTGAAGCCCCCCCAGCCCTAATGCCAGTATATTTGTTTTATCATTTTGGATAGCCTAAAACATGACAATACATCTTACCAATTGGATCATGTCTGAGGAGTACCAGTTTATCTTTAATACGGCTTCTCTTTGTGTTGAAGACGAAGCCTGAGCCCGCAGCACTCACCATCTGCACCAGGATGTTCCTGGCAGAGTACACAAAACACACGTGTCATGTGTAAAACCTATATAAAAAACAAGAGTTGATCTTTTTTCTTTTTTTTTACTTACTTTGATTTTGCCTTGGCCACTAAAAATAAGAAAAGTCAGTCATATTAGTGATGCCGAACAACATGATGGTCTCATTCCAGCTGGGTGTTCATGTTTTACTTTTTGAAGACGATTCGCGTCTTGTTAAAGTTAAGACATAATGGAGTGCTACAATAACAGAGAAAACGTGCCGACAACAACACAAAGTTGTGTTGTTTTGTGCTTCTGCTATGTTGAATACAAAGTATTTAGCATGTACGCTAGCTTGACAGGTACGTTGAATATACGTTCCACGAATTGTTAAATAGTAGGTAAAAGTGTTGGATACTCACAGTTTACAGAGGTAAGGAACATTTTTCACCAACAAATTAGCAAGACCTGTTATTTTAGTAGGTAATAATGAAGCATTAGTCTACTGTATTTGCCAAACTGGGAAGTCACATTGAGATGTACACTTCCAGGTCAGCACTGACGTACACTTCGTTTCAACATTGTACTTCCGCTTAGCAACATTTTTTTTTTTAAATAATAATATACTTATTCCTATTATAATTCATTTGAACAAATAACAACACTCACACAATATAAAACATGTATTAAAAACATTGCATATGTTTTAACATGTCAAATGTTTCAATACTGTTATAGTTAACGTTAAATCGAACGAATATATTAACTTAAAAATATATACGAATTATGTCAATTAGATAATAAGCGGTAGAAAATGGGTGGATGGATGGAATTAATACATAATTTCTGGTGAGTGTGCACCTCGCTCAGTGGAATTGGCTTTATGTATACCAGGGGTGTCCAAACTTTTTCCACTGATAGCCGCAAACTGAAGAATCAATTTATACGGGGGCCATTTTTAAAAGCAATACAATAGTTGTTGTTTTTTTTTACCTTTATGGCTTTCCTCAAGTTTGGTCCCCGGTCTCCGGAAGGGTCTCAGTCATAAAAATGTTAGACATAAGTCATCAATTATTATTTTTTTCATTTACGGGGGACGGCGTGGAGCGGTGGAGAGAGTGGCCGTGCGTAACCCGAGGGTCCCTGGTTCAAATCCCAACTAATACCAACCTCGTCACGTCCGTTGTGTCCTGAGCAAGACACTTCACCCTTGCTCCTAATGGGTGCTGGTTGGCGCCTTGCATGGCAGCTCCCTCCATCAGTGTGTGAATGTGTGTGTGAATGGGTAAATGTGGAAGTAGTGTCAAAGCGCTTTGAGTGCCTTGAAGGTAGAAAAGCGCTATACAAGTACAACCCATTTATTTAACGCTTGAATCTTGAGATCAACTTCAGGTCTGTCATTACAAAAAAATTTAAAATTTTGTTTTTTATGTTTATGGCCTTTATGTCAAAACCATTATTTATATGGCAAACACACAAACTATATGCAACATTTTCCCCCAAAACATTTTAAAGTGGAATATTTGACGTGAAGTAATTGGAACCCTAAATAGGTCAATAATTCATAACAAAAAAAAGTGTTGAAAATAAGCCAAATGTATATTAATATTTTTTTACTTTTAACGCTGACGTCTGTAGATTTCTTGATTATAAGATTTTATAATTTTTTCATAATTTTTTGTTTGTTTGATGCCCTTTTTGTGAAAGGGCATATTTGATCATCAGCCATACAGGTCACCCTGAGGGTGGCCGTATAAACAACTTTAACACTGTTACAAATATGTGCCACACTGTGAACCCACACCAAACAAGAATGACAAACACATTTTGGGAGAACATCTGCACCGTAACACAACATACACACAAAAGAACAAATACCCAGATCCCTTGCAGCACTAACCCTTCCGGGACGCTACAATACACCCCCCAAGCCCCCACCCCCCGCTTGGAAGTGGGGATAATGGCTGTATGTATCATCTCCCCTCGAGCCCTCGCCACCCACCTTCTACCATCCTAGTCACGTCCGTTGTGTCCTTGAGCAAGACATTTCACCCTTGCTCCTGATGGGTCCTGGTTAGCGCCTTGCATGGCAGCTCTCGCCATCAGTGTGTGAATGTGTGTGTGAATGGGTGAATTTGGAAATACTGTCAAAGCGCTTTGGGTTACTTAAAAGGGGTAGAAAGGCGCTATACAAGTACAACCATTTACCATTCACCATGGCAATGGAAGTGATAATTCGAGCTTCCAAATGGGTTGTGGGTGGAGAACGTCTGAGAGGGGGGTAGCGTCTACATCCCATCCACGCCTACATGGACTACATGACCACCTTGACCTCAACCGTTGCATGCACCAAACATTTGCTGGGAAAGCTTCATGCCAACGTTACATGGGCACGGATGAAGTTTAAACCCAGCCAGTCCAGGAGCATATCCATTGTCAGGGGTAAACTCACAGACTACAGGTTCTACATCGAGTATACTCCCATTACATTGGTGTTAGAGCTTCCAGTCTAGAGTTAAAGGTGATCGCACAATGCACGTCTCAAAGATTCGGACCAGAGCGATCAGCTGAGGGAAGAAATCATCAGAGGCCTTGTCCGCATAGACAAGAGCTTACTTCCTGGCAAGTTTAAATTGTGGTGCCTACAGTTTGGATTGCTCCCCGGTTGGATGTGGTCACTAACAGTCTACAAGATCTCCTTGCCCAAAGTCGAGAAGCTGGAGAGAACAGTCAGTGCATACATCAAGAAGTGGCTTGGCCTCCCGTGGTGACTCAGTAACATCGGCCTATATGGTCATTGTGCCCTGGAACTGCCCATCTCTAGCCTCACGGAGGAGTTTAAATGCACCAAGGTGAGGCTGAGCATGACCCTGACTGAGTCTCAAAATGAGGTGAGCCGATCGGTTGCTCCCAAACTGGCAACTGGGAGGAAATGGATCCCCTCTGAGGCCTGCAGCAAGCCAAATCTGCTCTCAGGCATGGAGACATTGTGGAACAAGTGCAGCATGGAAGAGGTGGGTTTGGACTTGGAGCTAGTTGACCCACATGGCATAAGGCAACATCAGCCCAGAGGACAAAGCGGGTTGTTGATCAGGTTCAGCAACAATAGGAGGCAGACAGATGTGCAACAGCAGTGGCACAGTTCAAACAGGGACAGCGTACTAGTCGGGACAATCTGGAGCATCGTTGGCTCACATGGAAGGATCTTTGGGAAATGGAAGGGAGCCAAATCAGCTTCATCATCAGAGCCACCTACGATGTTCTTCACATGCCCAAGAACTTAAAACAATGGTTTGGAAAATATCCTTCTTGTGCACTCTGTCAAACCCCTGCAACACAAAATCACATTCTCACCGGCAGCAAAACCAGTTTGTCTCAAGGCCGCTACACCTGGAGGCACAATCAGGTCTTAAGACAACTGGCGATCACCCTGGAAGAGAGGAGAAATACCAAAAAAGCCCTCCCTCCCCCAATTCCTAGTCAATCAATCGCCAATCGTAAGAGCAGGACAACTCCTAGCAAAACCATCTGCAAGAGTGGAGGCAACCCTTCTGGACTCTGCCCCGGATGGGAAAATGCAGGTGGGCTTAGAACAGAAACTCATCTTTCCGCCAGAGATCTTTACAACCAGCTTCAGGCCAGACCTGGTCTTGTGGTCAACCTCCCAGAAGACTGTGTTTATTGTTGAATTAACTCTGCCATGGGAAGCAGTAGTTGGTGAAGCACGGCTGGCGTTCCCGAGTGCTTCCAGTTTAAGTCGGGTGCAGAGGCTTCGTTGCCATTTCCACAACCAAGCTTCTGAAAGGAATGCAAGTGAGAGGTCAGGCCTTAAGGCGGCCTGTCAAATCGCTGTCGGATGCTGTCGAACAAAGTAGCAGATGGATTTGGATCAAGAGAAAGGACCGAAACTGGGCTGCCAAATGACATCTAGGGGAAAAGGCAGAGGAGGGCACACATGGGAAGCCAAATGCCCCCATTGAGTCCTCCGGAAGTGAAAGGGGCTGCCCACCTGAAGACCCGAGTGAAGCTTTTGCCCTTTACCCCACACCCCCCACTCGAAATTAAGTGCTGAACAATCTGAGGGACTGTACTATCTATGAGCTCAACAAATAATAATAATAATGCAGGCAAATTGATGAACCTGACATTGTTTCTGTTACTGACTGACTTAAAAACAATGTTAATAAAGTTATTGTATGTTGTAAATCAATCTACAGTATATTTCTGTCTTTTCTTTAATGTTAATAGGGATACACTATTTTGCAGAGGTGTACTTATAACAATGTTCTAGACTAAAGAAATAGTAATAAAGAAAGCACTGCCACATAGCAATTAAAAGAAAAAAAACATGTTTTTTTCCCGGAGGTAACAAGGACTGTTTTCCTACATGGTGGAAACCTTGGGATTCAGGAAGATGGGTTATTTTCTTGTTCTTTTTGCAGTCAGACATTGTTGGTTGCCATAGCAGCAGATGAGCGTCTGCTTGGAACTTCTGGTCCAGACTAGATTTTAATGCTGCTATAAAAACATTATTTATTTTCTTTTCCAATATCAAAAATGGTGCATAGTTCTACCACAACACAAATATTTTGACTGTAATGCACCAATGGTTTTTCACTTTCAACATCGATTAGTTGTGTTTCTGTTCATGCATAAACCAGTTGATAGAAAAGGGGTGGTGTGGCTCAAATGGTAGAGCGGCTGTGCCAGCAATTTGAGAGTTCCTGATTTCTATCTGGCTTCCACCATCCCAGTCATGGCCATTGTGTTCTGTGACACTTCACCCACCTTCCTCCCAGTGTCCTCTACATTAGTGTATGAATGCAGGGCTGTCAAGTTTCCGAAAAATGAGTGAGACTTCAGTGTCGTGATGCAATAGAAAAAAAATCACAAAAGTTGGTAGAAGTTGATAGTTGCCATCATTGCCTCATTTGCATAACTGATTACAAGGGACACTGTAGGAGAGAGGAATAACGTGGTGGGAAACATAAACATGAGTTGAACAATGCAAATTATGATTTGAACTGTAAATTAATTTTCTTCTGTTCATTCTTCGCTACGGTGTATTTTTCTTTGTTCTACATTGTTAAATGTTAGAGAAAAGATTCTCAAACTGTGGTATGTGTACCACTAGTGGTTCTCGGGCTCCATCTTGTGGTACACCAATTAATCACTTGGATATTTTCCTATATTCAAACTGTGTGTAATGTTGCTGTGGCCAGAAATAATAAATATACTTGTTCAATATAACCTCTGTCCTGTTTTAATGAATACTTATGTCTACTATGCTACAAGCGGAAGTTGCAATCTTTCAAAACAAAGTCCAGTGATAATTACACCTTAACTGTTCACTTATACTGCACATGCGTACACTGTATGCTCCTTGAAATGAACTCAAATCACATTTATTTATACTATACTTTACCACATATCAGAATATCATGACATAATTTTTAAAAGCAAATGGCACTTATGGCCAGTAAAAAAATATATAATTTTAAAGCCTACTACACATATTGCTAACATACACATGCACATACCAAAAGTATGCAGGCTCTAAAGCAGTGTTTCTTAACCATAGCTTTGTGTAAACTTCTATCTTTTGAGTAAAATATAATCACCCTTGCTTTTATCATGTAAAATTATTGGAATGTACTTTTAAAATTCAATTACTCTTGTCCTTATGTCATCGCCAACTTTAAACTGAGGCGTCTGACGTGCCCTGTGGGAACCAAAGAAGAGGGGTTTGATGTTCTCTCATAGCTTATCTTCATTAGAAAATAATGTGGATTGATATTGTGGTTGGGCAGCACGATGTTACAGGGGTTAGTGCATGTGTCTCACAATTCGAAGGTCCTGAGTTGTCCTGGGTTCAATCCCAGTCTTGGGATCTTTCTGTGTGGAGTTTGCAGATTCTCTCTGGGTACTCCGGCTTTTACCCACCGCCAAAAACATGCACCTGGGGATAGGTTGATTGGCAACACTAAACTGGCTCTAGTGCAGTGGTTCTTAACCTGGGTTCGATCGAACCCTAGGGGTTCGGTGAGTCGGCCTCAGGGGTTCAGCGGAGCCTCCGCCACGGAAGTATAGACACATCCAAATTATCGTGTAAATAAAAACTTCTTCCTGTCGGCATATCATGGATACCCCCGAACAATGTTCCCTTTAATTTTCCATCTGATTTGCAGGTTTTTTGATTGATTGATTGATTGATTGAAACTTTTACTGGCAGATTGCAAAGGAAGAGAATACATCATATGAAACAGTACAGTTCACACAGTACTGTACCGATTCTGTACAATTGAGCACCAAATGGTAACACCCGAATAGGTTTTTCAACATGTTTCAGTCGGGGTCCACGTTAATCAATTCATGGTAATGTGTGTAAGGTGTGTAATTTGTTGTCAAATCATGCACTGTGTTGGTTTTGTTCTGTGAACAAGGTGATGTTCATGCACGGTTCATTTTATGCACCAATAAAAAAAACATAAGTTTTTCTTGAATCTGAAAAAAAAACACATTTTATTTTTCACTAAAGAAGGGTTCGGTGAATGCGCATATGAAACTGGTGGGGTTCGGTACCTCCAACAAGGTTAAGAACCACTGCCCTAGTGTGCGAATGTGAGTGTGAATGTTGTCTATCTGTGTTGGCCCTGTGATGAGTTGGCAACTTGTCCAGGGTGTACCCCGCCTTCCGTCCGAATGCAACTGAGATAGGCCCCAGCGACCCCTGCAACGCCCAAACAGAACAAGTGGTAGAAAATGGATGGATGGATGGATATCATGGTTCCACTTGTGTATACACTGCATGCAAACAGTAAATATTCAGACTCATCTAATTGGGCTAAATTGAGCTGTATTTGTGTAACCAGTAGGAAGGGCTGCTGGCTGAAATGAGCATGAACGTTATTGGACAGGCTGAGCACTGTAACCAGGCAGCTGTCAGGATGTGTGGAGGAGTTTGCGTCACTATGGGTTAATTCTGAAAAAGAGGCTGAGACCACTTGTTCCAGCTCAATTCCTCCTCCCTTGTCATTCAGCGCTCCACAACCACTCCGGATATTAGCTACACTTGTCTTCATCTACTTGATTACACTTTCACTTTTTCCCAGTTTATGATTTATGCCATGTGTGACGAAGATATATATGTGCTTTTACATTAAGTCAAAGCGGTCCAAGCAGGGGCGAAGCACCAAATTCTGGACACCCATAGACAAGACCCCTACTGTAAAGAGCCATCCATCCCACCCGAACTCAAAGCTGCCAAGCCGTACACAAACACGCACTTGGTATGTTCACATACACTAAAAACGAATTATTGAGTTGGCGACTTGTCCAGGGTGTACACCACATTCTGCCCCAATACAGCTGGGATAGGCTCCAGCGGTAGAATAAGAATAGAATAAGAATGGATGGATGGATGCCTGGATTTTTATTCTTGTAACACAGTGGTAAAAATGCCTCTGCCCCAACTTTTTTGCAATGTGTCGCTGCCATTAAATTCTAAGTTAATGATTATTTGCAAAAAAAAAAAAAAAAAGTTTCTCAGGTTGAACATTAAATATCTTGTCTTTGCAGTCTATTCAACTGAATACAAGTTGAAAAGGATTTGCAAATCATTGTATTCTGTTTTTATTTACGGATTACACAACTTGCCAACTTCACTGGTTTTGGGTTTTGTAGTGGGTGACTTGCTGACTCATACATCTCCAGGCAACAAGAATCATACACTACTTCATAAATTGTAAATTCTCTGAAAAACAAGAAGTCAACAGACTGCTGTGATTTAGACATTTCTCTGATCAAAGACATTTTTGATTATATAGCTGTTCTTTTACCTATATATATGTAATATTTCTTTTATAAAAGTGTATTTCCAATGAAAATGAAAACGGCAAAAGTTAATACCATCTTCAAAAGTGGAGATGACCATCAGTTTACCAATTTTAGGCCTATTTCTTTACTCTCACAATTTTCAAAAGTCCTTGAAAAAATATTTGTATTAAGATTAGACCTTTTTATTAATAAGCATCACTTGTTAAGTGAACAACAACGCGGTTTTCGATCAAACAGGTCCACTTCCATGGCAGTGATGGAATTAGTTGAGGAGGTACCCATGTCAGCACCATGCCCAACAATTTCATGGGTGGGACTACTGACATGTATTCTGATTTATTGTATTTCCGCCTTACCTTTTATAATGTTTATTGTACTAAACAATAAGATGTTTGTGCCATTCTGAGTGACAGTTGTTTTATGTGTATTTTTGTGGTTCCAATTTATTCCCCTGTCAATTTTAAATTTTAAATTTTATTCAATCCCTAGTTCATTACTTATTGTTAGTTTGCTATCAGCTTGGGATACCTTTTTTCATCATTCAATTATTTTACCTTCTCATTGCTTTTCCTCTCTGCAACCTGGGATCAGGCATCAAGGTCAAGCATTCCACACTGTAACACAATGAATCAGAGACTGGCAGGAGAGCAAGGTGGAACTTGAATGTCAAATAAGAGCACTTGGGAAGGAAAACAAAGAACAAATACAAATTATAACAACAGTGCTCAAATGAGTTATAGGTAGATGGTTATGTCTTTTTTTTTTAATCCTGCAAACCAAATAAAGATACAGTGATTGAACCAAATACATTTTACTTCCAGGGCAGCATTAGGAGATACCATTTTAAGAAATGGTGCTTTAGTTAATAAATACGGATTTAAAAAAACATATTACAGAAATACTGGTTTACCAACGTTTGTGTTATGACGTGAAGTGGCTAAATTAATACTGGCTGCTCAAATGCCGTGGCGATCATCAAGGATGAATATGGTACAGTATCAATGAACATCCATCCATTTTCTACCGCTTATTCCCTTTCGGGGTCGCGGGGGGCGCTGGCGCCTATCTCAGCTACAATCGGGCGGAAGGCAGGGTACACCCTGGACAAGTCGCCACCTCATCGCAGGGCCAACACAGATAGATTCACACTCACATTCACACACTAGGGCCAATTTAGTGTTGCCAATCAACCTATCCCCAGGTGCATGTCTTTGGAAGTGGGAGGAAGCTGGAGTACCCGGAGGGAACCCACGCATTCACGGGGAGAACATGCAAACTCCACACAGAAAGATCCCGAGCCTGGATTTGAACCCAGGACTGCAGGAACTTCGTATTGTGAGGCAGACGCACTAACCCCTCTTCCACCGTGAAGCCCATCAATTAACATTTAAATGGATATTCTACTATGAATAGCACATTGATAACTTAGCAGTGCAGTGGTCTCATTGTTGATACCCTCTCTTCCCTGCCTTGCTACATGCCATCCGGTGTGTCATGGAGGGTCAAATGAGACAAAATTGATTAAATGAATTCATATTTTGATAATTAATTTAACATATCATTATTTAATTAGAAAGTGAATTAAATTAAAATGTGTGTTATTAAACGTGTGTGTATTAAAATAATGATTTCAACTGCAGCTTCCTCCCACCTCCAAAAACATGCACCTGGGGATAGGTTGATTGGCAACACTAAATTGGCCCTAGTGTGTGAATGTGAGTGTGAATGTTGTCTGTCTATCTGTGTTGGCCCTGTGATGAGGTGACGACTTGTGCAGTGTTTCTCCCGCCTTTCGCCCGAATGCAGCTGGGGTCAGCTCACGCATCCCCGCAACCCCGAGAGGGACAAGCGGTAGACAATGGGATGGATGGAATACTTAATTAATTGTTCAGTAAATTATTTGAATATTGATATAATTGTTCGACAATTTAATGAATTATTTATTATTTATTTAATCATTTCGTTGTTTATTTATTTCATGAACCTGTGTGATGGTTGGGTTTGACAAACAAAGTAAATTGATGAAATGCTGTCACACATCCATCCATCCATCCATTTTCTACCGCTTATTCCCTTTTCGGGTCGCGGGGGGCGCTGGCCTCTATCTCAGCTACAATCGGGCGGAAGGCGGGGTACACCCTGGACAAGTCAGACAACATTCACACTCACATTCACACACTAGGCCCAATTTAGGGTTGCCATTCAACCTATCCCCAGGTGCATGTCTTGTCACACAAGTTGATTAGATAAATTAATAAATCATTAAATCATGCAATGATTAATTTAATTGTGAAAAAATTATGAAATCATGAAATAATTCATTAGATCATGAAATAATTGAATTAATAATGAATTAAATAACTAAGCCATTATTGAATATATATATATATATATATATATATATATATATATATATATATATATATATATATATATATATATATATATATATATATATATATATAAATGGGTTGTACTTGTATAGCGCTTTTCTACTTTCAAGGTACTCAAAGCGCTTTGACACTACTTCCACATTTACCCATTAACACACACATTCACACACTGATGGAGGGAGCTGCCATGCAAGGCACTAACAGGCACCCATCAGGAGCAAGGGTGAAGTGTCTTGCTCAGGACACAACGGACGCGACGAGGTTGGTACTAGGTGGGGATTGAACAAGGGACCCTCGGGATGCACACAGCCACTCTTCCACTGTGCCACGCCGTCCCTTAAATAATTAAATGTACTTTTACATTAAACACACACATTTAATAACACGTGTATGTATTTATTTCCAGTTATCTGTCTTATCTTATTCTTTATTTCGATAACAACAACCAAAAATATGACAAAAATATAATGACACGTTTAGGTAAATATTGAAAGATTTATTTATTTATTTAATTGTGTCCCATTTAACCCTCAATAATGCGCAGCCTAATGTTTAGTATTTCTCTTCCTGTACTTCATATGTCTTGTGTACAATGTGAGTGACATCTCTCTACCATTTTTATCTATTTATTTAAGAAAACACACTTAGAAATCGGTAATTGAAGAGGATCTTAAGCAACCCTCGTTTACACTTGGAGTAAGAAAAACCCAGTAATAGCCGCAAGTGTGAATTGTCCCTGTGTAAATGTGACCAACCGTGTCACATATGATGTCATGAACTGATGTGCATCACGTTGCTATGGTTACACTATCATGGTGACGCTGTCACGCTGAATTTCTACAGAGGCCACATGTTTGTGATGTTCAGTTTGTTGAAGCCAAAGACGACAAGTTTAAAAAAAAAAATTAAATGCATGTTGCATACACTAGCCATACAGCACATTGTATTACGCTATCTTTGCATATATGAACCCTCCTCCAAGTGTTTTACAATGTTACATCTTGTATGATAAATATACAACGACCGGCGACTATGCGCAGTTGTCCATGCACGATGACCACGGCGTTGTAAGAGTAATGTTATAAAACAGGCGGCTAATGTGTCCTCCTCCCATCTGTCTCTATTTCTCTGTGTTCCATGACGCAAAGCCTGAGTGGGAGTGGATAAACCTTCTGCTCCCTCAGAGGACTGAGTGGGCTGCTGCCATCCGCTGTGCAGGCACCAGAAATGGAGGCTGAGATGGAGACCATGGAAAAAAGAGGAGGAAATGGAAAATAAAGGTTGAATGTCTGGATTGGGAGACATTTGAACATGAGTGGAGTGGAGTGGACCAGGGTGGAATGAGGAGAGACAAGTGAGCGATGGAGATTATAGGATAGAAATGGGTATGTGGATGAGAAAGGAACTGAAACATACACCAGTGAAAGAGGACCAAAAAGATGCCTGAAAAGAATTCCTATATGTTCCACCATTGTAAATAAATGATCATAAAGAACTGACCCCGGTATACATCCTGGATTTGGAGTCCTAATTTAAAGCAATGCAAAGGTCATCAACAGACCTATTGATTACACCACATGTTTCGAATGTTACATGCTGAAAATCACATAACAGACATTTTGAAGTTTTAATGTAGTGCCGCACGTTGGCTTCGTGGTTAGCATGCCTCGCAGCCAAAAAATCAAGTATTTGAGTTTTACACTTTTTGTTGTGTGTACAGGAGGAGGAGACACCACAGACATGAGGGATGTAGTATACACTCTATTCATAAATAAATAATAAGCTTAATAAACAAGAGAATGAAGTGTGACTAAATCTAAGAGTGTAGGGTGTGCGACTATGTGTGGAAGTTACTTGCTGAGTGTTACCGGGAGTGTTGAGCGAGAGGCGAAAGTCCAAGAGGGGCTAGGCTGGCTCGAAGGTCCGTGAGCAGACATGATGTCTTGGGGAGGAGAGAAGCGTCAAAGGTCCGTGTCCAGGCGGGACGTCAAGATCCAAGAGGCAACCAGGGAAGTAGAGGGAACGCAGGGAGACGAGACACACAGCTCGTACGTGGGAATGAAGGCAGATCGCAGGGAGGACAAAAAGGGAGACACGAGACTCTTCAACACGACAGGGGAGAACACACAGAGAGAGCAAGAGTGCATAGAGCTAGATATACGCTTACTGTACAGGAACAGATGCCGACGTTGTGGCGCGGGATAGCAGGTTGTGCAGGCTTATGACGGCAGGTCCTCTGATTAGTGACAGGTGCGTTGATCGCTGGCGATTGATTGCAGCTGCTTGCTGCAGCCGGACTGGCACATGCTCGACGCGCTGCCTGAGGTGCGCCCAGCGCACAACACATGAATGCGCACTAGTGTGCACTTTTACAGGTACCAACCGAAGTCTGTCGGTACTACTGGGTATCAATTCACATAAAACCAAACGGGGCCATATTTCAATACTTTTGTTGCACTGTCGTTATGTGACGTCCGGTTACACACTGGCTCATAATAATTGGCCGGGAAACAAGCAGTCAGGCAGTCAGAGCATACTCCTTCCAGGTAACAATTTTCCATGCCAACAAAGTAATAAGAAGGCGTTCAAAAGTACAATAAGGCTCTATTTTTAAAAATGCACGCACTCGATGCTAATTTACAATGGATTTGCCATAGATAGGCTACAAATGAGCTTTACCAATTTTACGTGGCAATTTTTACACCTTCCAATTTGCTAATCAAATGTACAACCACGATGCACGTTGCAATTAAACAGCTGGTGTGTAATGAATACAATACAAACAGTATACAGACAGTTCGTAGGGCTCAACAAAAGAAAAGACTAGTGCATCCAACTTAATGGCAAAGACTACTTCCTGGCTAAGAAAACACATTGTCGCCTATGCATCACTGCCTTCTAACATCTTGGAATTGAAACTGCCTGCAAAGTTTACTACAGTCGTCCCTCGCCAAATCACGCTTAAAATATTGCGGCGTCACCATGTAACATATTTTTTGAGGATATGTGTATATATATATATATATATATATATATGTATATATATATATATATATTTTTTTTTTTTTTCTTTTCTTTTTATTATTAATTCATTAATTTTTTTAAGCATATTTTACAGTATGTTGGCCCCAAATTAAGCATTTTCGAGCATACAAATAGCCAAATAAACTAGAACTAACAAGAATACAAGGGTATTGGCCACGAGATGACATCAACCCTATTAGTATCGTGGCCACTGCTTGGCTCAGCCCTAGGCAGCATTACTATATCGGATGATAAGAGTGTAAAGGTGACTAAAGAGTGTAATTTCATATCTAAAGGGCTCTCATAATGTTAAACAAAATATTTAGAAGTTCGAAAATATTTTTTTCAATACTTTAACTGGGAATATACAAACCCCGTTTCCATATGAGTTGGGAAATTGTGTTAGGTGTAAATATAAACGGAATACAATGATTTGTAAATCATTTTCACCCCATATTCAGTTGAATATGCTACAAAGACATCATATTTGAAGTTAAAACTGATAAAAAAAAAAAAAATGTGCAAATAATCATTAACTTTAGAATTTGACGCCAACAACAGGTGACAAAGAAGTTGGGAAAGGTGGCAATAAATCAATAAATACTGACAAAGTTGAGGAATGCTCATCAAACACTTATTTGGAACATCCCACAGGTGTGCAGCCTAATTGGGAACAGGTGGGTGCCATGATTGGGTATAAAAGCAGCTTCCATGAAATGCTAAGTAATTCACAAACATGGATGGGGTGAGGGTCACCAATTTGTAAGCAAATTGTCGAACAGTTTTAGAACAAAATTTCTCAACGAGCTATTGCAAGGAATTTAGGGATTTTACCATCTACAGTCCGTAAAATCATCAAAAAGTACAGAGAATCTGGAGAAATCACTGCACGTCAGCGATGATATTACAGACATTTGATCCCTCAGGCGGTACTGCATCAAAAACCGACATCAGTGTGTAAAGGATATCACCACATGGGCTCAGGAACACTTCATAAAACCACAGTCAGTAACTACAGTTGGTCGCTACATCTGTAAGTGCAAGTTAAAACTCTACTGTGCGAAGCCAAACCCATTTATCAACAACACCAAGGAACGCCGCTGGCTTGGCTGAGCCCGAGCTCATCTAAGATGGACTGATGCAAAGTGGTAACATGTTCTGTGGTCTGACGAGTCCACATTTCAAATTATATTTGGAAACTGTGGACGTGGTTTCCTCCGGAACAAAGAGGAAAGTAACCAATCGAATTGTTATAGGCGCAAATTTCAAAAGCCAGCATCTGTGATGGTATGGGGGTGTATTAGTGCCCAAGGCATGGGTAACTTACACATCTGTGAAGGCACCATTAATGCTGAAAGGTCCATACAGGTTTTGGAGCAACATATGTTGTCATCCAAGCGACGTTATGTAGGACGACCCTGCTTATTTCAGCAAAACAATGCCAAACCACGTGTTACAACAGCGTGACTTCATAGTAAAAGAGTGCGGGTACTTTCCTGGCCCGCCTGCAGTCCAGACCTGTCTCCCATCGAAAATGTGTGGCGCATTATGAAGCGTAAAATACGACAGCAGAGACCCCGGACTGTTGAACGACTGAAGCTCTACATAAAACAAGAATGGGAAAGAATTTCACTTTCAAAGCTTCAACAATTAGTTTCCTCAGTTCCCAAACATTTATTGAGTGTTGTTAAAAGAAAATGTGATGTAACACAGTGGTGAAGATGCCCTTTCCCAACTACTTTGTCACGTGTTGCAGCCATGAAATTGTAAGTTAATTATTATTTGCAAAAAAAATAAAGTTTATGAGTTTGAACATCAAATATCTTGTCTTTGTAGTGCATTTAATTGAATATGGGTTGAAAAGGATTTGCAAATCATTGTATTCTGTTTATATTTACATCTAACACAATTTCCCAACTCATATGTAAACAGGGTTTGTACTTGAGATATAATTAATAATTTTCTTATTTCCAGTAATAATTTATTGTGGTCATGTTTAAAACCAATTAACAGCGATAAACGAGGGCTGACTGTATACAATACAGTACAATACAGTACTTGCAAATGAAACACAGGAGTGTAAAAAAACCAAGATAACAATAGACAGCACAGCTCAGTGTGAAAGTATAAAGCATATATATTTTTAAACAATAAACATTTACTAACCTCTTTGAAACCACACAGAAGTATGGAAAAACGGTACGGTCGAGTACCGGTATTAAAATCGTACTCATGACCATAATGAATATAAGGTGTATAGGTTGTATAGAACAGCGGTTCTCAAATGGGGGTACGCGTACCCCTGGGGGTACTTGACGATATGCAAAAGGGTATGTGAGATTTTTTAGAAATATTCTAAAAATAACAACAATTCAAAAATCCTTTATAAATATATTTATTGAAAAATAGCAACAATTCAAAAAGCCTTTATAAATATATTTATTGAATAATACTTCAACAAAGTATGGATGTAAGTTCATAAACTGTGAAAAGAAATGCAACAATGCAATATTCAGTGTTGACAGCTAGGTTTTTTGTGGACATGTTCCATAAATATTGATGGTAAAGATTTCTTTTTTTGTGAAGAAATGTTTAGAATTAAGTTCATGAATCCAGATGGATCTCTATTACAATCCCCAAAGATGACACTTTAAGTTGATGATTACTTCTATGTGTAGAAATCTTTATTTATAATTGAATCACTTGTTTATTTTTCAACAAGTTTTAGTTATTTTTATATATTTTTTTCCAAATAGTTCATGAAAGACCACTACAAATGAGCAATATTTTGGACTGTTATACAATTTAATAAATCAGAAACTGATGACATAGTGCTGTATTTTACTTCTTTATCTCTTTTTTTCACCAAAAAAGCTTTGCTCTGATTGGGGGGTACTTGAATTAAAAAAAAAATTTCACAGGGGGTACATCACTGAAAAAAGGTTGAAAACCACTGGTATAGAAGATATAGTTAAAAACAACTGCAAACTATAAATTATCAAAGGCAGTACTACGCAGTAGTAACAATTAATATATTTAGGACAGAGCAATTAATTGTCTAGATGTGCCCTATGAGTGTGATATTCAACTGTTAATAAGGTAAAACTGAGAATTAAATACCTGGCTTTTTACTATAGTGGTTTGCCCATACATATTGTCTGAGCAATAACAGAACTGGGCTCCTCCTACTGTGTGTATGGCACAAAAACATCTAACTCCCACTTGCAGTTGACTCAGCAACAGTAACAGTATGGTATTACAGTATATTTGTAACATTTTATGATCACTCATTCACGGCACGCCTTATCAGTTCTTATCCATTTTTGTCAAACATCTTCTAAATGTGTCCATTAAGGAAGACAATATCAAGTCATAACAAGGCAGTCTCCCCTTTGACAGTTCTTTATTGCACTGGTGGCGATTTAGCAATTTCTCTAAATCCAGCTCTGAGGTAACAAGTGACACCGTCTGTTTCTATGCTTCCGGTCGCTAGGCAACCTCAGCAATTATGCCAGTGCCAAGAGAGGAAAGAGAGGAAGTAGCACCCTGTGGCCCCCCTGCCTTCATTCATTTTGGAAAAGATGCTCAGGCTCAGTCCCTCGACTAAGTGCAGCCTTTCCATATCGAGTTGGTGACGCGGTTGGCTACAGAATGCCGTGCTTCCTATCGCTTTCATTAAATTAGCTCCCCTTCCTGTGTCCTGGCCAATAAATGGGGAAGGAGGCCTGTGGTGAAACCACTGGTTGCTTGGAAACATTCCCACAAAGCACTGCTGCCCTCTGTTGTTCTATTTAGCCATCTACCCTTTCAATTAGGTCCTTCACATGCTACTACAAAAGAAAAAGAAAAAAGGACCAAGGAAATTAAAAACATATAGAGATTCTTTTTTTAATCAACTTAAAACTCATTTTAAACACATTTGAGTCAAACTTCTAATAAACTAACTTAACCCTGGTTTGTTTATATTGTTTTCTTGAGTTTTGTTATTGCATTTAAAACCAAATAAACACACATTTGAAAATTGACTGACAAGGGCGGGGGTCAGCAACCCGTGGCTACCCGGAGCGTTTTCAAAAATGTACGAAAATGGAAAAAGATGAAAGAAAAAAATATATATTTTTGTTTTAATATATCTGTAGGAGAACAAACATGACACAAACCTTTGTAATTGTTAAGAATCCCACTGTTTATAGCAAACATGCTTCACTGAATAGAATATATTTGGCGAGCGGCGTTTGGTCCAACTCATTTCAGCGGTCCTTGAACTCACTGTGGTTTGTTTACATGTACAACATTCTCCGAGGCTGCCACAAAAAAGAGGTGTCACATGTTTTTATGCCACTCCTTCTTTGTCTCATTTTGTCCACCAAACTTTTTATGTTGTGCGTGAATGCACAAAGGTGAGCTTTATTGACTTGTGTGGAGGGCTAATCAGGCAATGCTAACATGCTATCTAAGCTAGCTGTATGTACGTATTGCTTTATTATGCCTCGTTTGTAGGTATATTTGAGCTCATTTAATTTTTTTAACGTATGTCCACTGTGTATTTGATATACATTTGGATGTCTCATGACACACCATCTGTATGTAATTTTGGCTGCATATCTGATTGTTGTGTGCCATAGACCAGTGGTTCTCAAATGGGGGTGCGGGTACACCTGGGGCTACTTGAAGGTATGCCAAGGGGTACGTGAGATTTTTTAAAAATATTCTAAAAATAGCAACAATGCAAAAATCCTTTATAAATATATTTATTGAATAATAATCCAACAAAATATGAATGTAAATTCATAAAGTGTGGAAAAAAATGCAACAATGCAATATTCAGTGTTCACAGCTAGGTTTTTTGTGGACATGTTCCATAAATATTGATGTTAAAGATTTCCTTTTTTGTGAAGAAATGTTTAGAATGAAGTTGATGAATCCAGATGGATCTCTATTACAATCCCCAAAGAGGGCACTTTAAGTTGAGGATTACTTCTATGTGTAGAAATCTTTATTTATAATTGAATCACTTGTTAATTTTTAAACAAGTTTTTAGTTATTTTTATATCTTTTTTTCCAAATAGTTCAAGAAAGACCACTACATATGAGCAATATTTTGCACTGTTATACAATTTAATAAATCAGAAACTGATGACATAGTGCTGTATTTTACTTCTTTATCTCTTTTTTGATTGCTTTGCTCTGATTAAGGGGTACTTGATTTAAAAACATTTTCACAGCGGGTACATCACTGAAAAAAGGTTGAGAACCACTGCCATAGACCACAGCAAAGTTACCCAGCTTGAAAAGATTGTAATAAATCCATTAGAAGAAGACAGCCTGCCATTTCCTTTAACTTGGACACACATATCTATACCTTTGATCATTCTAAGCCAGTAACTTTCAGGAGTTATTTCACCCTCTAAGAAGCCTCCGTTGTACTAATGGTTTCCAATTTTGTAAACATATTAAATTTCAACATTTGTGTCACCAAAGATTAGCGTCAGCCTGCGACAGTCATTTTGATAGTAGGCTTATATAGCTAATACAAACACTTACTTAGACTTAGACAAACTTAGACAAACTTTATTGATCCGCAAGGGAAATTGTTTGTTACATCATGTGTTGCCTTCATTATAACACTTATGTAAGGATTTTAATTTTTTTGCGGTTCCAGACAGATTAGTTTTGTATTTTTGGTCCAATATGGCTCTTTCAACATTTTGGGTTGCCGACACCTGGACTAGGGCCTGATCTACTAAAGGTTTGTGTGTGCTAACACTTGATAGCACAAGGTGATTGTGTTTCTTAAATGAACGAAATAGACAGCAAAATCTTTTTAGTGTGTCTGTCTTCAGGTATCTGCAAAATATATGGTGATTATTACGACGTCCACAATACTGAGAGGAGGCAATGCAAATATGATCATTTAGAAAATAATTTTACTAAACACTGAAACTGTTCTGTGGCCACTTTTTTGTGTCTCTATTTAGCACATTTGAAATGTGCGTGCAAACTAGCACAAATGGCTGTGAGAAAGGAGGCAATTGTGCCGCCAAGACAAACGATGGACAAGAAATCCTTTGTCCTACGTGTGTGTGTGTGTGTCAACTCAAGGAGTTTTGGCGTTTTCTCACACACATGAAAAATTGGAGGGAATATTGGTACTCGGTAAGGCTTTGAATCTTTGGGTGTCCCACGATTCGGTTCAATATCGATTCTTGGAGTCACGATTCGATAATATATCGATTTTTTTCGATTCGATTCGATTCGATTCTCGATTCAAAAACGATATTTTTCCGATTCAAAACGATCCTGTATTCATTCAATACATAGGATTTCAGCAGGATCTACCCCAGTCTGCTGACATGCTAGCAGAGTAGTAGATTTAAAAAAAAAAAAAAAGCTTGTATAATTGTAAAGGACAATGTTTTATCAACTGATTGCAATAATGTAAATTTGTTTTAACTATTAAACGAACCAAAAATATGACTTATTTTATCTTTGTGAAAACATTGGACACAGTGTGTTGTCCTTATGTGGACCTACCAAGGATGTGGTAGTGGGTTGTGTTGTGGTTTGTGCAGCCCTTTGAGATACTAGTGATTTAGGGCTATTTAAGTAAACATTGATTGATTGATTGATTGATAAGCCACTGTGACACTATTGTTCTTTTTTATTATTTTTATAAATGTCTAATGATAATGTCAATGGGGGATTTTTAATCACTGCTGTGCTGAAATTATAATTAATATTGATACTGTTGTTGATAATATTCATTTTTGTTTCATTACTTTTGGTTTGTTTTCTTTGTCTCCTCTCAATCGTTCTGTTTATTGCAGTTCTGAGTGTTGCTGGGTCAGGTTTGGTTTTGGAATTGGATTGCATTGTTATGGTATTGCTGTGTAGTGGTTTGTTGGATTGATAAAAAAAATAAATAGATTTTTTAAAAATGAGAATCGATTCTGAATCGCACAACGTAAACGATTCGATTCATATTCGAATCGATTTTTTCCCACACCCCTAGTACTCGGTATACATCATGAATGCAAAGGGAAATGAGTTTCTCGGTGGTGACAGCCAGTATAGTACATTAAAAATCCTCATTTCAATAAGGCTGCCTGCACCACTTTTGTATTTGTTTTTAATTGTACAGTCTTAGTAGAACACCTGCAACACGCCCACTAATAGTACACACAATTATATAGTTTGCACCCGCTATTTAGTACTTGTTATTTGGATCTTATTAGACCAGGCCCTTTGTGAATTTATTCTTGCTTGAGTCATTTAAAAGCTTCCAGCAAGGGGGCAGCAGTTCTCAAACAAACCAAACACGCGTTAAAGTTCGCAATAAAGTTTATAAAGAGCATCAGATTATGCATGCTTCTGTCAGGACGCTACATTACTTAAGAGATGTTACTTGTGCAATATCATCGCCAATAAGCAATTGCAACAGGCGGCTGAGTTGGCGTTCATTTAACTTCTTTTTTATGTCTGGTTACTATTGTATAAGTTGGCATCGGTGCCATTATGGAATCGGGTTTCAGTGCTCATCCCTATTGAGGACAACCTACTGTTTGCATTAAATTCCATTCAAAAGCTACCAGCGAGAGCTTTGAATGGTTGACCAAATACTTATTTTCCACCATAATTTAGAAATAAATTCTTTAAAATTCCTACAATGTGAATTCCTGGATTTGTTTTCACATTCTGTCTCTCACAGTAGAAGTGTACCTATGATGAAAATTACAGACCTCTGTCATCATTTTAAGTGGGAGAACTTGCACAATCGGTGGCTGACTAAATACTTTTTTGCCCCACTGTATATATATCGATCCCATCCATCCAATTTTTTGTCCCTTACGGGGTCGCAGGGAGTGCTGGAGCCTATGTCAACTGCACACAAGTCGCCACCTCATTACATTGTTAGTGTTGCCAATCAACCTATCCCCAGGTGCACGTCTTTGGAGGTGGGAGGAAGCTGGAGTACCCAGAGGGAACCCACGCAGTCACGGAGCAGCACATGCAAACTCCACACAGAAAGACCCCAAGCCTGGGGATCGAACCCAGGACCTTCTTTTGATTGATTAAACTTAAGGAAGGGTTGTAATTTTAATAACGTTCGACACATAAGACGAACAGCCCTAGAGCATACATTCTAGAACAGAGGTCTTTAACAGGGGCTCAGCAGAGGAATGCTACAGGAGTGCTGTGAAATTTTTTGTTTGATTTTTTTAAAAATATAATTTTTTTATATTTTTCTCTGCAGTTTTTCCACAAATGTAATTGTTGTCTAATGCACATGAACATTGAGCCAACACAATGTTATGTAGTAGTTGCATGTGAACAAATAACATATAACATGAATATATAATTATATTTGTATATTTATGCTTGCATCTAAGGTAGCTAACAATTAGCTCTCTAGTTGCCAACTAGCGACTATCGCTTTAGTTGCCATCTAGCTATTAGTCCTGTAGTTACCAGCTAAGATTAATTTTGTAGTTGTTAGCTAGCAATTAACGGCCTTGTTGTCAGTTGGCTATTGGAGCGTTAGTTGTCAGCTAGAGATTACCGTGTTAGTTGTCAGCCAGCGATCAGCGCTCTAATTGCCATGTAGTGATCAGCAGGTTTTTAAGATAGTCATTATTACACTCGTTTCCAGCTGACGATTAGAGTTTTAGTGGCCAGCAGCATAATTCGGTTATCATTTAAATATTGTCGGTATTGCCCAATAACAAGTTACCTTTAGGATCAGTTTGATGCAAAACACAATCTTATTTTCGTGCAAGTTATATGGCCTGGAAAATGTTGACGACCCTTGTTCTACAGTAACTAAAGGGTATTTTATTATTTATTTTTTTGCTCAATTGAAAGTCTTTTACTGAACAACAACAGTCCTTACAGAGAGTGAGAGCCTAGAATAATTTACTGTAGTGTTGTGGTTTGTTGGTACAAGGAGATTGTTTTCAGTGGGACCATTTAAAATATCCTTCATGCATTCATTCATTTGGGTAAACATTTGAAAGATATTCTTTAGGCCAGAGGGTCTCATACTTTTTTCACCGAGTGCTCCAAGTAGGCCTACCACCAAGATGACCAATTTTAAAAACACAGTAGCGTAGTAGGCCTAAATATTAATAAAAAAACAAGGGAGAACTTTTTATTTAACAAGTATATTTAATATTTTTGGCCACTCCGTTCGAAAAGTAACACTGTGTTTTAATATTCAATTAACTGATTCTTGAGGATATCACTAGATGGAGCCCACGTACTACGTACCCCAGTTCAGGAATCACTGCTTTAAGCCATCTTTTGATTGGGTATATGCTACTGGAGGCAGAATTTAAGAATAAAACGAGTGTTGTGTAAGTCAGCTAGTGCTTTGTATCGCTCCTTCAATCTGTGAACAGAAAATAGAAGCCTGCAAGACTAAAAGTAGCCTCTCCACCACAGATGGCCCCCACAATTTCCGCCAGTGGGTCAGTGGGTGAGGGAAGAGTGGAGGGGAGTGAATGCAAGAGGAGAAGCGCCGCCATACCGGGGAGAGTGTGGGCGTCCGACACGGGCACTGAGCTTCCAAGACCAAGTGGGCTGAGGCTTGCAGTATACATCGCTAAAAATGGACATGATGACACTCAATAGTTTGTCATCTGTTAGACAACAGATGAGGAAAACTGTTGACATCATCATCTCGTGTCAGTTTCCCCACATTCTTTCTGATTGCACAATCACCTGGGTGGAATCAAACACGGTTTCCTGTGTAAAGATAGTCCATATTTGGTAACAGTACTGACTGGACTCACTGAATCAATTCTCGGTCAGAGTCCTTTTTTATTTTTTCACAAAATCTCAAATTGTGTGCTATAACTGGAACATGTTTTTTATTTGTGTTTCAGAATGTATTATTATCTATATTTGGGTTGGATTTCAGGTTTCATTGTTACTTTTAACTACGGATACACTTCCTAACTTTTTAAAGACTGCTCAACATTAATGAAATAACGGAGGAAATTATCAATGCAATAGATCATAAACAGTGTACAGCTGCAGTGTTTATGCATCTAACAACAGCTATTGACACAATTCCTCATAATATTTTAGCTAAAAAATTGGAATTGCAAAGCATCAGAGTGTTGTTCCTGAATTGGGTAGAAAGCTATTTAACCGACAGGAAGCAATATGTAAAGCTCGGTGAACACACTTCTACAATGCTAAATATATCTTGTGGCGTACCCCAGAGATCAATACCGAGACCAAAATTGCTCAATCTCAATATAAACAACATTTGTAGAGTTAGAAAAGACAGAAACTTATTATTTGCAGATTGACCACGTCTTTCTTTCTTTTTCACTGACGGAATCCTGATAAAGGTCAAAAGTTGCTTCTCTTTTGTCTTTTCCTGTCCGAGTAACCAATTAATTGCTGCCATCATGGAATTTTTTTAAACAAAATGATGCAATTTTGAACGAGGATGGGTGAGTAATTTTTACTTTTACAGGGTTAAAGAAACCCAGAAAACAGAGGACGCAGCATGTTTTTTTTCAAAAGAATATGCATTTTTATTTTAATTTCATGGAACAGTGAACAAACATGTCTCACTTCCCAATTATCTACCACAAACAAAAACATATAAACCGTACCCATGAACTTTCACATTTTGCCCATGAAATCCCATCTTTGTTCTGTTTTTTAAAGTGATTCAACATACATACATACTAGGGGTGTCTTGATACAACTTTTTCACTTCCAATATGATACCAATTTTGGTCAATACCGATACTGGTCCAAAACGATATCAACACGAATCATAAAATTTTTTTTATTATAAGTGTTGAATGTTGGAAAAGGCTTGATCGAGTGAAATTACTCAAACATAGAACATTGGTATGTATGGAAAACACTGACCTGTTTATCATTAACCTTCTGTAATTGACTTATACTGAGATGAGGTGGCGACTTGTCCAGGTTGTACCCCGCCTTCCGCCCGATTGTAGCTGAGATAGGCGCCAGCGCCCCCCGCGACCCCGAAAGGGAATAAGCGGTAGAAAATGGATGGATGGATGGGATGTCTTTAAGTTAAAGAGGAGTGGTATTTTTTCTGGTGACACCTAGTGGCCAAAATAATTAATTACGTTAAGCTCAAGGTGCAGTAATTCAAATGATGTGGATATTTCTGTGGATCATTAAAAATTTGTCTAAGTCTAAGTCAAAGTTTCCTATTGGTTTTTACTACTCCTAATGTTGTTGATGTTTGTTACTGGATATTTTCTAATACACTTTTGCTTTGGTGACTTTGTAATAAGTAATATGCACTATGATAATTTGATACTTGTTTGTATTGACAAATGTCGGGTTTCAGAAGGCAATTTTGTTTAATTAAGGACACAAAAAAAGACCGATCTCGTGTGCTCATTGGAGAACATTTAGATGACTACCAACTGTCGAGTTTTGCTCAAGTAAACGTGCTGCAGGACTTCTTGGATGGGACTGATTACAGATATCACTATCAGATTGGGACACCCATACTAAACCACTTTTAAAGTGGCTGGGCCATTTAGTGGGTGATGACAATGGGGTATAGGGTTCAAATCCCAGTTGGAGTGGCTGGTTTATATATATATATATATATATATATATATATATATATATATATATATACATAAATACACATATATACAGCATATATACTGTGTATATATATATATATATATATATATATATATACACACATATATATATATATATATATATATACACACACACATATATATATATATATATATATATATATATATATATATATATATATATATATATATATATATATATATATATACAGTAAGGGCGAAACATTACAGACTGGCCAATCAGAGTAACGATAACACGGGTCATCGAAACTAGTAAGGAAAATCAATCTAATGTCACATGATGACGAGGGACGCTTCAAGCCGACGACTCAAAAAAAAAAGAAGAAACATACTTGTTCATGTCAGAGGGATTCTCTCCCGCATATTTTTCCTTTAGTAATGAAGATGACGTGCATGAACCCACAATAATGCGAGTCCTTGGCCATATTTAAACATATGTGTGTGTTTAGAGAAAACAATTCCTCAAACCTTAGTTTTTAGTTGTTTACTCTGAAAACCCAAATCATAACTTTTCTCTTCATCAAAGACGTCCAACACAAATTTAAGAACACACATTAAGTTGAGTTCATGAAAGGTTTTACTTCACATAACCATTAACAACTATTCCCACACAACACTTGTCATTGTTTTGTTTTTTTTGTCAAGATATATATAGAAGCTGTTTTTTTTTTTAACTTTATGTAGAGAAAATTAATAATATTTTAGGGGTGGGCCAAAAAAAGGCAAACTATGTACAGTTGACTTTAGGTCCAGAGTTTACATAAGCAAAAACATACACTACTTTAAAAGTGTGTCCAAACGACCAGTGCCTAACTCTGAAATAAGCGTATTTTCTTTATTGTAATCCACTCAGCCCTTGCTTCAGATACAATACAAATGCTGCCCTCATGTGGCCAAAAATGTTCTTGTCAAGACATTGAAAATGAGCAGCCTGTCTTGTTATTGACCTGTCAAGCAAAGAAACTGTGAATTTCACAGTTCAGGAGTATCAGTTATTTTCGAGTGATTATGATTCAGACAAGAAAAGGGGGACATTAAGTTTGGAGGCCTTAGTCTATATTTACTCTCTACGTTCAGTAATACATTGGATTTGCAATTATTCAAGATGACCAAAGACTCAAATCACAGATTCCTTGGAAAGTTTCACAGGTCAGTGAATGGGAGGTGTTGAGTGGGAAAGCCTCTCACTCACAAACAACTACGCCAAAAAGAATTTAAAGGTATTGCAAGCTGTTAACTTAATAGTCCAAGTAGTCTGCAGCACAGCAACAAAAGTCGGAAAAGCCATCAAATTACCTTAAATGAAATGTAATAACTGCAAATTTGAAAGTACTATTGCAACTAAGATGAATATGCATTTCAGTTTAAATAGACACATGTACAAACTTTTTGCAGGAAATAGATTCATATTTGATACCCATTTACCATATATGCAAACATGATTAATCCTTGGCCATTCTGCCATCAACACTTTTGTTTGTAGAAGTCAAAAAATTAAATTTTTAGTAAGATGTGAGCATAATGTACTTTACATATCGATGATAAGGGAAAAAAACAAACTTGCAAATGTGTTGTGGAAACGCTGGCAATGGACTTTCAGTCTTAAATATCCACATGGTTAGGAGTGTATGCAAAATGATTCCCCAGAGTGCTTAAACCATGTTTATACTATTTTTGGTCAATTAATATCAACGTGCATGACAGAATGAAAAAAGGCCACCATTCAGTTTTTTATTTATTTTTTATATTTCTTAAAAGTTTTACGGTGTAAGTCAGGGGTCTTCAACTGAAATTTGCAAAGGGTCCAAGCGACACTTTCATCAAGGAAAGGTCTGGCGAGTGGTTAGGTGCCAGGTATGGCAATCATTGGGTTATGATTTATGTTCATTACGAGAGACAGGCGGTAGAAAATGGATGGATGGATGGATGGATGGATCTGGTGTGAAACTGAACTATTTGGCATTCAAATAGAAATTGTGAAACTAAACATTTCCATAATTATTGTCAAAATGTATGATTTTTTCTTTCAGCAAATGAAATAGTGTAAATAGATGAAACATATTAAAATATCTTTATACAAATTGTGCATCCTAAAATAAAGTGCATCTTACAAAGAAGTAATCCACTTAAAAAACAAAAAATTTAATATCGCAGCAGCTTGAGATTCTATTTCTCTGCAAAAATCTGTGAGCTGATACAACCCGTTTATTTATTTATTACTTTGGCCTACTATGTTACTGTATTTTAATGCTGCTCATTGTGGTGGTACTTGGGGAGCCAAGTGTTTTCCGAGGTGGTACATGGTGAGAAAAGTTTGAGAACCACTGAATTAACTACATAATAATTATGCTTGACATCAAAATGTTATATTATTTGCTCATCTAAGTAACCATTACAACTTTGAAACAACACTGAAATAATTAATTAATATGCAATCATCGACTAAATAAATTTCAGGATGACTTAAAACAAGGAGTGCAAAGTGAGGCCAAGGGGCTATTTGTGGGAATTAAATGTATGAATAAAAAAGCACAATGTAAATTGAAAAAAACACCATGTTGATGCTATTTAGTAACAATACCATAACTCTTAGTATGTTTTTTAGCCTATACTGTTTTACAGAACTTGAATAAATATATTGTCATACATTTCCGATTATGTTCTTGGTAGAAAAAACTTGAAACACCATTGCATTAATTACATAATAACTAAGGTTGACATCAAAATACTTCTATCATTTGCTATTCTACAAACCCCGTTTCCAAATGAGTTGGGAAATTGTGTTAGATGTAAATATAAAAGGAATACAATGATTTGCAAATCATTTTCAACCCAAATTCAATTGAATGCACTACAAAGACAAGATATTTGATTTTCAAACTGATGAACTTTGTTTTTTTTTTGCAAATAATAATTAACTTAGAATTTCATGGGTGCAACACGTGCCAAAGTAGTTGGGAAAGGGCATGTTCACCACTGTGTTACATCACATTTTCTTTTAACAACACTCAATAAACGTTTGGAAACTGAGGAAACTAATTTTTTAAGCTTTGAAAGTGGAATTCTTTACCATTCTTGCTTGATGTGCAGCTTAAATTGTTCAACAGTCTGGGGTCTGCGCTTTCGTATTTTACGTTTCATAGTGCGCCACACATTTTCAATGGGAGATAGGTCTGGACTGCAGGCAGGCCAGGAAAGTACCCACACTCTTTTACTACAAAGCCACGCTGTTGTAACACGTGGCTTGGCATTGTTTTGCTGAAATAAGCAGGGGCATCTATGATAACGTTACTTGGATGACAACATAAGTTGCTCCAAAACCTGTATGGACCATTCAGCATTAATGGTGCCTTCACATATGTGTAAGTTACCCATGCCTTGGGCACTAATACACCCCCATACCATCATAGATGCTGGCTTTTGAGCTTTGCACCTATAAAAATCTGTATGGTTATTTTCCTCTATGTTCTGGAGGACACCACGTCCGCAGTTTCCAAATATGATTCAAAATGTGGACTCGTTAGACCACAAAACACTTTTCCACTCGACATCAGTCCATCTTAGGTGAGTTCAGGCCCAGCGAAGCCGGCGGCGTTCCTTGGTGTTGTTGATAAATGGGTTTTGCTTTGCATAGCAGAGTTTTAATTTGCACTTACAGATGTAGCGACCAACTGTAGTTACTGACAGTGGTTTTATGAAGTGTTCCTAAGCCCATGTGGTGATATCCTTTACACACTGGTGTTGGTTTTTGATGCAGTACCGCCTGAGGGATCAAAGGTCCGTAATATCATTGCTTACGTGCAGTGATTTCTCCAGATTCTCTGAACCTTTTGATGGTTTTACGGACCATAGATGATAAAATCGCTAAATTCCTTTCAATAGCTCGTTGAGAAATGTTGTTCTAAAACTGTTCAACAATTTGCTTACAAATTGGTGACCCTCACCCCATCCATGTTTGTGAATTACTTAGCATTTCATGGAAGCTGCTTTTATACCCAATCGTGGCACACACCTGTTCCCAATTAGCCTGCACATCTGTGGGATGTTCCAAAAAAGTGTTTGATGAGCATTTCTCAACTTTATCGGTATCTATTGCCACCTTTCCTAACTTCTTTGTCACGTGTTGCTGGTCTCAAATTCTAAAGTTAATGTTTATTTGCAAAAAAAAAAAAAAGGTTTATCAGTTTGAACATCAAATATATTGTCTTTGTAGCATATTCAACTGAATATGGGTTGAAAATGATTTGCAAATCATTGTATTCCGTTTATATTCACATCTAACACAATTTCTCAACTCATATGGAAACGGGGTTTGTAAGTCAGTCAATCAATCAATCAATCAATCAATTTTTATACAGTATATACAGCCCTAAATCATAAGTGTCTCAAAGGGCTGCACAAGCCACAACAACATCCGCGGTACAGAGCCCACATAGGGGCAAGGAAAAACTCACCCCAGTGGTAAGTCAATGACAATGACTATGAGAAACCTTGGAGAGGACCGCATATCTGGGCAACACCCCCACTCTAGGAATGACCGAAAGCAATGGATGTCGAGCGGGTCTAACATGATATTGTGAAAGTCCAGTCCATAGTGGATGTAGCATAATAGTGAGAGTCCAGTGCATAGTGCAGGGATGTCCAAAGTGCTGCCTGGGGGCCATTTGCGGCCCAAAGCTAATTGTTTACAGGCCCGCCACACATTCTGGAAATGATATTGCAAAAATAAAAAAGAACATTAAAAATATTGGAATGAGGTGAAATCTATAGAGAAAAAGTTGTAATGTTGACACAAAGCTGCCATGCAGGCTGTTTTTTTTCTTTTGTCTTTATTTTACCATGTAAAAAACATCTTTACCGTGAATTGATTAACGTGGACCCCGACTTAAAAAAGTTGAAAAACTTATTCGGGTGTTACTATTTAGTGGTAAATTGTACGGAATATGTACTGTGCAATCTACTATTTACAAGTTTCAATCAATCAATTATTTATTGTCTATTTTATGTCTATTGCTCAAAACAAAATATAATGACAAAAAAAAAAATCCATGTGATAATGAGTTATCTTCAAAGCTCCAGTTAGTTCAAAGATTTCCCTTTAAAATGTTTTATGTGGTAAATATTGCATATATTGTGCATTTGCCATACAAAAACAAAGTTTTCTTTGACAAAAGAGCATAAAACAAACAAAATAATAGTTAAAATGTAAAATCGACAGACATATCTGAAGTTCACGGTGGCAGAGGGGTTAGTGCGTCTGCCTCACAATACGAAGGTCCTGCAGTCCTGGGTTCAAATCCAGGCTCGGGATCTTTCTGTGTGGAGTTTGCATGTTCTCCCCGTGAATGCGTGGGTTCCCTCCGGGTACTCCGGCTTCCTCCCACTTCCAAAGACATGCACCTGGGGATAGGTTGATTGGCAACACTAAATTGGCCCTAGTGTGTGAATGTGAGTGTGAATGTTGTCTGTCTATCTGTGTTGGCCCTGCGATGAGGTGGCGACTTGTCCAGGGTGTACCCCGCCTTCCGCCCGATTGTAGCTGAGATAGGCGCCAGCGCCCCCCGCGACCCCGAACGGGAATAAGCGGCAGAAAATGGATGGATGGATGGATATCTGAAGTTGATCTTGTAACTTAATTGTTGAAAGTTAAAAAAACAAAAACTAATAAAAATGTATCACTTTCTGAGTGGGGCACATTTTGGATCCCAAACATATTTAGTGGTATTTTATTTATCTTTTCACTGTGATTACTCAAAAATAATAAATAATCAAAATCAATGGTGTCCTGCATTATTGATCTTTTAGGGCTCTAATTACTAAATTCTGCATGTTTCAGTTTTACTATTAAAAAACAAAGATTTTTTTTGACAGAAATGCCATAAAACCTTTTTTTTTTTTTTAAGTTGATATAGAGATTTACTGTAAGCGTTAAATAAAACATTATAAAACACATTTTTATTTATTTTTTAACATTTTATTAACTGAGACCCTTTATGGTGCCCGGGACCCCTAAAGGTAAAATCATTTTTTAAAATCCATATATTTTGTTATGGTTTGAAAATGAAAAATGGCAAAATGGCCCCCGCATGCTTTAATTTTTCCGTGTGCGGCCCTCAGGGGAAAAAGTTTGGAAACCCCTGGCGTAGTGGATCTAATAATAGTGAGAGTCCCGTCCATAGTGGAGCCATCCCAAGCGGAGACGGGTCAGCAGCGCAGAGATGTCTGCAACCGATGCACAGGTCCATCCCGGGTCCCGACTCTGGACAGCCAGCACTTCATCCATGGCCACTGGACCTGTGTCCCCCCCGCACCCCCTCCAGAAGGGAGAGGGGGGAAGAGAAGAATGGAAAAGAAACGGCAGATAAACTGGTCCAAAAAGGGTGTCTATTTAAAGGCTAGAGCAGGGGTGCTCACACTTTTTCTGCAGGCAAGCTATTTTTCAATTGACCAAGTCGAGGAAATCTACCTCATTCATATTTATAATTCATATTTATTTATTTATGAACAAGACATTTTTGTTAACAAGTTAATGGTGTTTAATGATAATACAAGCATGTTTAACACATATAGATTCCTGTCTTTCATGAAGATAAGAATATAAGTTGGTGTATTACCTGATTCTGATGACTTGCATTGATTGGAATTAGACAGTGGTGCTGATAATGTCCGCATTTTCAAATGGAGGAGGAAAAAAGTCCTCCTTTCTGTCCAATACCACATGAAAGTGGTTGGATTTGGGATCTCATTTGTCCAACTTGCATACTCGTTTTAAAACACTTTGTTATGAGAGTAGCATATGTGTTTGTGGCCCTTTAATGTGTTGACAGCAGGTGAGTGACGTCAGTGAGTGTGTGGGCGAAAGAGGAGAGGGAGCGGTCGTGGAGGGCGGAGGAGTGGCTAATATTTTTGTGTGGGATTTTGACAGTGTGCAAGACGTAAATAAAAAGCCACGATTTGCAACTAAATGCAGGACTCGTCATTTTGCCCTGGAGTCCGGAATTGTGAAGACCCACTGGTAAAGTGAAGGGTGTTGCACCAAGAATCCATCGGCCCTGGAGAAGTGTCTCCCCTTTGCTCCTTGACTACGGTCCAGGCGCCGGAAGCAGGAAAGGTGCAACAATTTTATAAGAAATAGATTGGCATCAAACTCCGTAGCTTGCTAGCTTGTGCATGCTGGCTTTCTGAGACTCTAATTTTGTTAGCACAGGCAGGATGAAGCAGGTCTTTTATGGTAAAGATAGGAGCTGTGCAGTCGGTCTTTAGAGTTTTGACAGCAGGTACGGCCCAAGAGTCTGTTGAAATAAAAAGTGTTTCTCTCCGTCCTGTCAGTGATTTTTTTCTTAATAATGAGCTCGCAGCAGCCAGCGTCATCTCACAAGATCCTCGGGTGCCGAAAATGTCAAACAACTGACGAAAGTGAAGTCTTGGTGAAGATTGATGATTGCTCATTTTTATGTCTATTTTTTTAATGCCTGGCTTGCGATCGACTGACACACCCTCCGCGATCGACCGGTAGCTCACGATCGACATAATGCCCACCCCTGGGCTAGAATATACAAATGAGTTTTAAGATGGGACTTAAATGCACAGGTACAATTAGGGCTGTGCGATATATCGATATATAGGATATATCGCAGGTTTGTCTCTGTGCGATATAGAAAATGACTATATCGTAATATTTGAGTATACGTTCTCACGCAGGACTTTTAGCTGCGGGCGTACACTTTAGGCTTTCCTCGCTCTTTCCCATGTCTCCTTCTCGCAGTCAAGCAGGCGCACATTCTTACATACGTCACAAACTGTCACGTCATACGTCACATACACGCCCTTGCAGAGCAGAGAGGTAGCGGCGTGGCTAACGTTAGCTGCTAACGTAGCTGTTCGAGAGAAAGATGGTGCGGCTCTGGCAACAAATGAAGGAAGACTTAATTCCCAATGAAAACAGCAGAGTTTCCATCGTCTGCCGGTGGTTCGGCTTTAAGTGGGAATATGTCGAACAGACACCATAATTTGTCAAGTGGGGGGGGGGGAAGCGTTGCTATAAAAAGTAGCATTACTGCTAATATGTTGCATCGTTTGTAAAGTCACTCGCTAGAGAATGAAGAGAATTTCATAACCTTAGTAACATACCACATAGTGAAGGACGAATACTATTTGATTTCCTATTTTGCAGCTCATTTTTATTTGACACTTAAAATGTCTCTGACAATCTTGCAATTCCTGTTTTGGAAATTACTTGAATGTTTGTGCCATTGCTTAATAACTTTGATAAATACGCTTTTGGTCAATTGACTTAGTTGTGATTTCCCTCTCTGCATGAAAGTTTAAAAGTAGCATATATTAATGCAGTATGAAGAAGAATGTTTTAATGTATACACATATAATCATCATACTGCTGTGATTATATGCACAAAGTGTTCATTCAAGGCCATGTCAAAATATCAAGATATATATTGTGTATCGCAATGTGGCCTAAAAATATCGCGATATTAAAAAAAGGCAATATCGCCCAGCCCTAGGTGCAATGGTTGCATCACACTTGCAACCATTGTAACCATTACAACCTTGAAACAACGCTGAAATACAGTAGGTTAATTTGCAATCATCAACTGAATTTATTTCAGGATGATTTAAAACAAGGAGTGCAAAGTGAGGCCAAGGGCCTCTTTGTGGGAAGAAAATTTACAAATAAAATGACAATTAAAGGCCTACTGAAACCCACTACTACCGACCACGCAGTCTGATAGTTTATATATCAATGATGAAATATTAACATTGCAACACATGCCAATACGGCCCTTTTAGTTTACTAAATTGCAATTTTAAATTTCCCGCGAGTTTCTTGTTGAAAATGTCGCCGAATGATGACGCGTACGCGTGACGTCACGGACTGTAGGGAAATATTACCGCTGCACCACTTGCGGCTAAAAGTCGTCTGCTTTAACGGCATAATTACACAGTATTTTGGACCTCTGTGTTGCTGAATCTTTTGCAATTTGTTCAATTAATATTGGAGAAGTCACAGTAGAAAGATGGAGTTGGGAAGCTTTAGCTTTTAGCCACACAAAGAAATGGTGATTCCTTGTTAAAAATGCCTGGAGGTGAAACTTTACTATGAATCAGAGCGCGGTCAAGCGAACATGGATCCCGACCACATGTCAACCAGCAGGTCGCTTCTTACCGGAGAAAAGCTGAGCTTGTGCCTTCCATAGCTGCCGTCGACTCCCCTGAGACACTGCGCGTCAAGATACCCATGGAGACACCCTTCCGACTATCAGGTACTATTTAACTCACTAAAACACTAGCAACACAATAGAAAGATAAGGGATTTCCCAGATCTATTCTAGTAAATGTCTCTAAAAACATCGGAATCCGTCCCAATGAATCGCGTTTTTTTTTTTTTTTACTTTTTTTTTTCTAGTCCGTCACTATCAATATCCTCAAACACAAATCTTTCATCCTCGCTCAAATTAATGGGGAAATTGTCGTTTTCTCGGTCCGAATAGCACTTTTTGTTGGAGGCTCCCATTAAAAATTATGTGAATATGTGAGGAGCCATCCAACATGTGACGTCATTGTCTGCGACTTCCGGTAGAGGCAGGGCATTTCTCTTAGCACCGAAAGTTGCGAACTTTATCGTGGATGTTGTCTACTAAATCCTTTCAGCAAAATAGTGTTGTGTCGTTTGCAAACGATTCGTTCAAATGAACGAATCTTTTGAGTGAACGTACTGAACCAAATCACTTCATGAACTGATTCGATCCTTTCTCAGTTCAGTTGAGCTCCGCCGCGACCACGCCGGTATGAGTGGAACTGGCGCGAATCACGAGAATCACATTCGCGAACGTACTGACGCAGAGAACTGACTGTGTCGCGACGTGAATCACGTTCGCGAACCTACTGACGCAGGGAACTGACCGTGTCGCGACGTGAATCACGTTCGCGAACGTACTGACACAGAGAACTGACTGTGTCGCGGAGGATGACGTCACATTGAGGATCTCGTTCAGTCACTGCGCGCGTCGTTCATTGGGTGCTGAGGGCTTGTGTCTTTCTCGAACTGACACACAGCGAGATCTGCCGCTGGGGAAGCGTTTACTGACTGACTCATGATTCGCCGCTTGCACACATTTTTTGATTCTATTTTTCATATCGTGTTTATTACATACCGCTTTTAGAGTGATCATAATTGCTTAAAAAAAAAAAAAAAAACCCACATTGGATGTGATATAAAAGGAAGAGTGATTTTTATTACATTTGTAATACATGTAGGTTTTGTTAGAAACAATACATGTCAAAATAATAAAATGTAATGTGAAAAAATAAAACTTGTAACACATTTTAGAATCGTTTTTTCTATCTTGTAAAATCCACTATGAATTGTTAAAATAAATGTAATGTAATAATGTAAAAATATTTGCATTTCAAACACATTTAAGAATATATTTCAATTTTGTCGTCGAGTCTAATGTTAAAATGTAAAAATAATAATACCATTTGTAAATGTGTATGTCATTTTTAACACTTTAAAAAACGTTTTTATTTTTATTTTGTTTTTAGATCCATTTTCAAATGTCATGGACACCTCACGGAGAGGACACAAAAAAAGAAGAAGAAGAAAAAAAATAAATATTTGTAGTATTTTTTTAAATAAGTTGTTATTATCTTGTCAGATTCACACACACCGAGATCTGCCGCTAGGGAAGCTGTTACTGACTGACTCATGATTCGCCGACCTGCACACAGAACTGCTGCTGCAGAAGTGATTCGGTGAACGAATCTTTTGAACGAATCAATTTAAGGAACTGATTCTAGTGATTCAGTAGTCAAAAGAACTGCCGATCCCATCACTACAGCAACAATATGGCAATATCGCAAAATGATCAAGTATGACACATAGAATGGACCTGCTATCACCGTTTAAATAAGAAAATCTCATTTCAGTAGGCCATTAAAACTTGAAAGAATATACTGTCATACTTTTCCGAGTGCGTTCTTGGTCATAAAACACGTGGAACACCATGCAGAACATTTAATTCAGTGTGCATTAACTATCATCCTGCTAGAAAAAGAGGAAGTAAACAGACTAAATAACGTGACTCCAACTCGCCTCCTCATTGACAGTCAGCGATGACGTCACACACACGAATTGCCAATCAGGGAGCGAGACGCTCAAGCGGGGCTGTACTCGGACAGGCTCGTGCAGCTGGTTCGCATTTGCCTGTGTGTGAGTGTGTGTGAGTGCGTGTGTGTGTGTGTGACTGCCAACTACTTATTATTATTTTCATTTATTTTCTTCTCTCCCCGACACCATTAAGTTGCGGAGTTTAGTCGGAGCCACGGCGAGTAAGTCATCTCTCAGTGAAGAAAGACTCAAAAAAAAAAAAAAAACTAAACAACGCCGACCTAAATGAACTCGAGAATAACAAGTTTGCTACGCACATCCGTTGAAAAGAAGCCACGACTACGCAGTTGAACATTTTCGGCTTTTAATTTCCTTTTCAGTCGAGGTCCTCTTGCAGCTGACGACGTTGTTTTTGTGGCTGTCATTGAAAAGAAAGAAAAAAAAAAGTCCCGTGTGCCTTATTGTAAGCGAGAAAAGTCGTCCATGTTAGCTAATGAAGCTGTAAATGCCACAAGAGATCCAGCAATTAAAAGGTATTTGTTAGGGGATAAGCCATAAGCTAGCCAAGTCAACATGCTAAAGACCCTGACCAAGAAGCTAAGAAGACACTCACTCAATGAGATACACCCTTTTCAACTTAAGGTAAGTTTGCACAAGGTATCATATCCAATGTGAAGTTCTGAATTTTTTTTTGTTAATCAGTAGTCTTTGCCAGATGTTTACAAGAGCAAACTACAGGTCCACCTTGCAATGCAAACAGTAAACATGCAATGTCATTGAACCATTGTTCTGCTTTTGAGAAAGTAAATTGATGCAATGGAGGCGTGGGAAAGACATTTTCTGGTCAGCTAATTTGTATACAGACGCTCTAAAATTATTTGTATCTGAGGGTTGGCAGTGCAAGTGATTGCGACTATAAATGTGTTTTTAAAATGACGCACATTTCACTCTAACTTTATTGTTGTGAGCTATAATTGTCCTGACATCTGCAGACTTCACCCCTGCAATTTTCCGCAACACAACCCGTGGAAGTCCTCCTCGATTGTTACATGCTGCATAATGCCTCCTTTTTGGTGAGTTGAAGGGTGGATTGTATCCTGCATGGGTCACTAACTTGCCCCATTCACAACACTATTGTGAGTTGACCAACTATACAGTCGCATGGCAGCCATTTTGTGCCAAAGGGCTCCCGTTCAAAGGCCTGGCCGAGGATTGAGTGCAAAGTGTGCCATCTCCATTGTTCGGTTGTTTGTTTGTTGCGCCGCTTGGATGTAAGCTTTCTTCCTGACCATTCGTGTGTCTGCACTCAACTTCTCAGCACTGGGGCAGCTTTCATAAATCCCTTCCAGAGCGATTTCACCACCATTATGCACATAATTTGTAATAAACGACATCTATTCTGCCAAGGCCATTAAAACGCTAGCTTGGGAAAAGTAACCAATTAATACAGAATGTTAATGCCTCATCACTCAAAAACCCATTGGGCTTGTAAGGGTTTTGTTATGTTAGTTCTTCATTGACATGAGCTTCAGTGTTTGTTTTTGTTCAACGTTACACATTCATCGGTAATCAGTAATGCACTGTGATTTAGTCTGAACTTACATCACTAATTAAAGCAGGTATATCAATCCTGTAAGCAATGAGACGCTAGGGCAATAAGTAATCTGTAACATGACCCCTGACCATGTTGCTGATGGTTTATCCTTTAGCGCCGTGATCACTCCTCCCTCTCCAAACTTTCCTCCAAGTAAATCCATGAAAGATCAACATGCTGTCATGGTCGCTTACTGAGTAAACGCACCGAAAACCCTGCCTCTGGTGTTCAGGTTGAGAATTGCACGCTTCATGCGCTCAACTCCAACACATTTGAGAGGTTTCCGATAAGCCGAGACGATACCGAAACATAAACCAAGTTTGAGATTTGTTCCTGCAGAAAACGACACACTTATGGGGAAATATGTTCACGTTCATTCCCATTTGTTAAAGGCTACTTCAGTTTTGTCTCCACACATGAACATTTTAAACTGAAAATTGATGGAACTGTCATTGTTGAAATTGTTCAACTTATGTTGAACAATTTTCCTTGTGGATCATTAAAGTTTTTCTAAGTCTAAGTCTATTCATGTACTAGACAATAGCGTTATGGAGCCTGAAAATGTTTACATTGGAAAATAAGTGTGTGACTATTTTAATGGCAATGCTATACTAGTGTTTGTGCTGTAATGTGACCATTTACTAGAACATTTGCAAAACAATGCACTTGCATTTTACAGCATTTTACTTTACCTTTTTGCTGGTGTGTTGGAGTTGGGTAACATATTGACAGCAGTTAAGTGCGAGTGAAATGCAGGAAAATATTTTCTTTTTCTACTAGATTTTTTTCATGTAAACATACCCTTAATCTATATTTGTGAAGATGGTTCTCAGAAAGCAGTTGTTATGGTCTTTTAATTACTGGCTCCATCAAATTCATGCTGACGTATGTCTTTTGAGTTGCTGTAGAATCATGTCACTGCAGCTAAAATTCTCAATGAGAAGAGGCAGGGCGTAGCACCAAATTCTGGACCCCCATACACAAGGCTCCTGAACAGCCCCCCATTCCACCCTAAACTCAATATTGCGTCCCCATACATGCATACTTGGTATGTTTACGTGCACTAAAAACAATAATACATCTTTAGTAGTAGTAGTAGTGGTAAAGCTTCTGCAGGTTATGTTTCGCCCTGTCTTTAAGACGTAGTGATTCCTCTGTTTCGAACTTTCTCCTATGCAGCCACAGATAGATTTACTACAAAACCCAAAACCAGTGAAGTTGTCACGTTGTGTAAATCGTAAATGAAAACAGAATACAATGATTTGCAAATCCTTTTCAACTTATATTCAGTTGAATATACTGCATAGACAAGATATTTAATGTTCGAACGGAAAAACACATTTTTAAATTTTTTTTTTCCAAATAATCATTAACTTTGAATTTAATGGCAGCAACACATTGCAAAAAAGTTGGCACAGAGGCATTTTTACCAGCGTTACATGGCCTTTCCTTTTTTTTTTTTTATAAATGTTTTTATTGAATTTGACAGGTATTACAATGTACAATAGAACAGTCAACACATTTTCCCCCTTTTTTCCCACCCACTTCCAAGAACAGCAACCCAACCCATACCCCATACACACATAAACCCCCCTCCCCCCCAGGTCCTACGTAAGTTAAAAGATACAGTCACAAATGGAAAATCATTAGTACATCACTTTCTTCTCAACATAGGCAGATAGTAAATATACACCAGGAATAAATATAAAAAATAAATAAAAAGAAGCTGGTTTATGAAAGGTGAACTTTCTCATGTGTCCTGTATCATCTTTAATTTGGCTATGTAGTCAACCATACAGCCCCAAACAAAATAAAACTTCTCAGGTGCCCCCCTAAGATTGAACTTAATTTTTTCCAGATCTAAATACCTCATAAGGTCTTTAAGCCATAAGGAGGCTTTGGGGCAGAAAGGTGACTTCCACTCCAGCAAAATTCTCCTACGTGCTAATAAGGATGCAAAGGCGATACTATCCTTAAATTTTCTCTTTATTTGGGGATCTGATACCGTCCCAAAAATAGCCATTTCTGCACAAGGTGTCAGATTTAAATCCAGTGCCTTAGCAAGGTGTTTGAAAATAGTTGTCCAGTAATCAAGCAAATGGGGACAAGACCAAAACATGTGCGTCATGTTAGCAGGTGACATGTGACATCTGTTACAAGTATCCGAGATATTGGGATATATTTTGGAGAGTTTGGAATTAGTGAAATAAATACGGTGGACTACCTTAAATTGTATTAAATTAAGCCTTGAACAGGATGTACTGTTGTTATTTTGGGTTAAGGCAGAATCCCAATCTCCATCATCTATGGCTCTGCCAAGCTCTTCTTCCCAATTCCCTCTGATTTTATCAAGAGATGTTTTACCAAACTGGGGGATTAAGGTGTAGATTTTGGAAATTAGGCCTTTTTGATTTGTGGGAATATCTAAAATTGAATCAGTTAGCGAATTTGGTGGAGTGTTAGGGAAAGAGAGACTATTTGATTTAACAAAATTACGAACCTGAAAGTATCGAAATAGGTGAGATTTTGGTAGGTCAAATTTTTCACATAGTTCACTGAAACTAGCGAAAACATCACCAATATATAAGTCTTTTAGCCTGCTAAGGTTTGACTGCTTCCATAGAGAAAATGCTACATTTGTGCTAGGAGGGAGAAATAGGTGGTTATTATGAATGGGGCTATGGTTGGATAAGCCCTGCAGGCCGAAAGTATTTCTAAATTGAGACCAGATTCTAAGGGTAGAAATGACAATTGGACTACAAGTAAATTGGGATGGTCGATAAGGTAATTTTGATGTAAGCAGATCCAAGAGTGAGGTAGAACAGGAACTAGCTTCAGATTTGCACCAAATTAATTCAGGTTCTTGGATCCAGAGAGTCATTTTGTGTATGTTAGCTGCCCAATAGTAGTGTTTTAGATTAGGAAGTGATAAACCACCTACGGACCTATGCCTTTGCAGGAATTCTCTCCTAATCCTGGGAGTCTTGCCTTTCCATATAAAGGATGAAATTAGTTTGTTTATTATGCAAAAAAAGGATTTGGGTAAAAAGATAGGCAAACATTGAAACAGATACAAAAATCGAGGAAGCACATTCATTTTGACGCAGTTTACCCTGCCAGCTATAGTTATGTGTAAATCATTCCACCTTTCCAAATCTAATTTAAGTTTGTCGATTAGGGGTGGAAACTTGTCCTTGTAGAGAGCTGGTAGCTTACGACAAATATGTACACCTAAGTACTTGAAGCTGTTCCTGGACATTCTGAATGGGAAATATCCCTCAGGGATCTCAAGGGCCAAATTATTCACAGGGAAGCATTCACTCTTAGCGAAATTCAATTTATAGCCAAAGAATGATCCAAAATTGTTAAGCAATTCAATAATATTTGGAACGGTAGAGATTGGATCAGATATAAACAATAGTAAATCATCCGCGTATAGAGAATGTGTGAGTTCTAGACCGCATCTATGGATTCCTTTACTGATACCAGCCGATTTAAGAGCAATGGACAAGGGTTCGATTGCAGTAACGAATAATTATGGGCTTAGAGGGCACCCCTGGCGTGTGCCTCTGCCAAGTGTGAAAAATTGGGATAACATCCCATTTGTGCTTACGGCAGCCCTAGGAGAAGAGTATAGAAGTGCTATCCAAGATATATATTTGGACCCAATGTTAAACCTCTTTAAGACCTCTAATAAATATCCCCATTCCACCCTGTCGAAAGCTTTCTCCGCATCCAAAGAGACCACCACTTCTGGCGTCTCCTCGGATGCTGGAGAGAAAATAATGTTAAGAAGGCATCGAATGTTGGAAAAAGAGTGTCGGTTTTTCATAAACCCAGTTTGGTCAGGTGATATGATGTTTGGTAAAATTGATTCAAGGCGAAGGGCCAGTGCTTTAGCTAAAATCTTATAATCAGCGTTTAAGAGCGAGATGGGACGGTATGAACTACAATCGGAGTCTATTTTACCTGGTTTTAATAATAAAGTTATTGACGCTTCGGTGAGAGTTCGAGGCAAAGTACCCCGATCCAGAGAGTCATTGTACATATTTAAAAGGAGAGGAGTCAATTTATCTGAGAATTTTTTATAGAACTCTGTAGGATAGCTATCTGGGCCAGGGGCCTTGCCACTCTGCATTACTTTAATTGAATCTACAATTTCCTGGCTCACTAAAGGTTCCCTTTCCTTTTAACAACACTCAGTAAACGTTTGGGAACTGAGGAGACCAATTTTCAAAGCTTTTCAGGTGGAATATTTCCCATTCTTGCTTGTACAGCTTAAGTTGTTCAACAGTCTGGGAACTCCGTTGTCGTACTTAACACTTCATTATGCACCACACATTTTCAATGGGAGACAGGTCTGGACTGCAGGCAGGACGTCTAGTACCCGCACTCTTTTATTACGAAGCCACGCGAATGTAACACGAGCAGAATGTGGCTTGACATTGTCTTGCTGAAACAAAGCAGGTGCGTCCATTAACAGACGTTGTTTGAAGGTCAACATATGTGCTCTAAAACCTGTATGTACCTTTCAGCATTAATGATGCCTTCACAGATGTGTAAGTTACCATGCCTTTGGCACCAACCCACCCCCATACCATCACAGATGCTGGCTTTTGAACTTTGCACCTATAACAATCTGGATGATTCTTTTCCTCTTTGGACTGGAGGACACGACAAATTCCCAAAACAATTTGAAATGTGGCTTCACGGTGGAAGAGGGGTTAGTGCGTCTGCCTCACAATACGAAGGTACTGCAGTCCTGGGTTCAAATCCAGGCTCGGGATCTTTCTGTGTGGAGTTTGCATGTTCTCCCCGTGAATGCGTGGGTTCCCTCCGGGTACTCCGGCTTCCTCCCACTTCCAAAGACATGCACCTGGGGATAGGTTGATTGGCCACACTAAATTGGCCCTAGTGTGTGAATGTGAGTGTGAATGTTGTCTATCTGTGTTGGCCCTGCGATGAGGTGGCGACTTGTCCAGGGTGTACCCTGCCTTCCGCCCGATTGTAGCTGAGATAGGCGCCAGTGCCCCCCGCGACCCCGAAAGGGAATAAGCGGTAGAAAATGGACATTTTACCAAGGTATGCCTATAGGCTGCTCTTTCAAATGTTTCAGATTGCCATATAACTTGGTACATGTAGTCTACAATATGCAAACACGAACGAGGAATTCATTTATCGTGTGATTTGGCTATCTCCATACGTTCTACATTGCCATGACAGCCGTGCAAATGATGTAACCCATTTCCTCAGCGTATCAGCATATTAAGAAATAGGCACTGACACTACCCATATTCACATAGGTTTTATTTGTCGAAAATATATTTTGCCCTGTCAGTTGGATTACACATTGACATACAGGCTAACGGGCATATATTTCTCCCGTTAGCCTATATATGGATGTGTCATTGACCGGGCGAGCATGCTAAGCATTCGTTGCATGAACTTACTAGCTTTGTTAGACAACATCATAAACTGTATTGAAAAATATAGTTTACATACGAAATGTCAATTTCCATTTATTCCAAGTTATAAGAAAACGTAAATTCCCTAATTACCTATCAAGGAAGAAATTGGCAAATTTTGCGTCAGATGAAAAAAATCTTCTTCACTTACAATCGTCTCCATCTTTCAAAGGCATCCCTGTTACAAATCCTCATTTTGCTCCTGGCTTTATAATGAATAAGTTGAGAATCATAATGAGGCCTTTTGGATCTACTAAGGTCTGACATATTTAGTAACTTTACCAGTGGCAGTATCGCGACGAAGATGAAGGAGCATAACTGGCAACCTGAATGTAACACACTCATAGACTTTGTAATTGGTCAAACGATGGAGGGCGGGGTATTGAAGTAAAAACAATATCAAGATTTCGGAGCTGTAAATCTAATTTTGCAATGAGCATATTCCGGCTGAACTATTGTTATCAGTTATATATGTTGAAAATTGAAAATAACATGATTTGTTAATGCCTTTTGACATATCAGGGCCATTTAATGATGACTCAACATTAAATTATTACATATGGCACCTTTAATGGTACAGTATATGTAGATATGAAAGACTAATATAGATTCTCTAAATGAGTGGCTCCAAACTTTTTTCACCAAGTAACACCTTAGGATTTACTCTGCTCTCCAAGTACCACCATTCAGACCAACATTGAAGTACAATAGCTTTTTAGGCCAAAGTAGTCATTAAACAAGGCAGATGTTTTATTTAAGTATAATTAATAATTTGGCCATCGTAACATTACACACAGTTTGAACAGTAACACTTTGTTTGGAGCTTGCGTACCACTAGTGGTAGACCTTGCACAGTCCAAACAATTCTCTAAATTAGTCAAAACATGAATTGTAGTGCCATTTATAGACTTCTAAAAGCTTTCTTATTATAGGACATTCCCATCATCTATTCTCCCTAAATCTCATGCATAGGCTTGTTGGAAAACATTTGGAAGGATTGGGGGATTGGGCAGGACAAAAATTTAGTGCAGATGAGGTTGACTTTTAGTCCTTACTGTGAGTCAAGCCCCGGAAATGGTGGATTACCCATGATGTAAGTAGCAGATTTTGTCCAACCTTCTTTGAAATACAAAAATCTACAGTACGTGTCTCAAACATTACACCTCCTGTTCAGACCACAGGTGACTAGAAGCAATATAGTAGTAGTAAATACAGTTGTAGTATTATGTTAGTCTAATTTCAAGCAGAGACATTACTAATTTAAGAATCCAAAGACACATACAAAATATCCCCAAAACAAACATGATCTATGCCAGGGAATAACTCCTATGATGGGTTATTTTCAGGTTTGTGATGAAAAGGGGCAAAGTTGCATTCCATGTCTGTGTTGTTAACTGCATTTGATCAGTCACATCACAGCCTTGTAAATTGATTTGCAATAACAACGTGGTTTTTGTAATGTGTACCAATTCGTATAAAGCAAATCAATTAAGGAATAACTATACTAAAAAATTAGATTTAAAGCAATGTGGCCTGCTTCTGTCTGCTTAACTCTGTTATATTGATAATCAACAATAATTAAACATAACTCCTGGTTGAAAATGAGCAGCAACACTCTTCTTTTCACTCTCTACATGGATGATGGTGGTTTTGACCATTTACAAGACAGGACTGAAGGTCACAAATAGGTCGTGTCACTGTACTATTCCCAGGAGCTTACACTAATCATGACTAATTGTACTACGCTATATGGGTAAGACTCAGAATAGTATGAGGAAAAGACAATCACCCATCTCTGACTCTGTCGGTGCACTTTCATGAGAAGAGGGAATGGAGTGTGACAGTGTTCATGTCAGTGTGGCAGAGCAAAGCTGATTGTGTGTGTGCGTGCATGTTTGTGTTCGTGTGCACAGTGACATTGCCATTGATCCAGCTTAGCAAGCTGCTCAGCGATGCAGGGTACTGACAAGGATTTCATTCAACTCTTCTTGACACACAACTTGTCTGTTGGAGCATGAATGCACAAAATCAATTTTACGCTGTATGTATTGAGTCTTATTCATGAGTAAAGCTCAACTCTGTAATCATTTGCTGTAATAGACCCTGAATAAAATAAACTTGAATATAAACAGAGAAAATCCCACGCTTATAGTTGTATTATGCATTTAGAAATGTGTAGTTACGTTTATAAATGATTAGCGAAAGCTTTAACCACGCTCTCTCGTGTGTAATGTAGGTGTGTATGCATACACTGAAACCTCTTCACACACAGTGTTAGCTTTAAAATGTTTTTATTTATTTATTTAGTTTGTCTGGTTTTCATGTGGATTATTTCACTGTAACAAAATTTGTTGTCAGTGAGGCGGCAAAGTCACTCAGAGTAACCATCAACATGCAAAAGAAAAAAGTGCGATGATATTTCGATATAGCAAACTATCGTAATATTTAACTTTACTGTACAGATATCAATATGCTCCCGCCTTGTATTGTTTCCCACACCATAAACTTCTTTCAGCATACCTTCATACTGACTTGAGTCACCATTTTACGTTGTAATGCCCGAGCTTGTGGTCAAGGAGAGACATCGCGGCCAATTCACTTTCAAACACTTTAACACACAGTCAATCAAAAGTGTGGGCTCACTTTTGTGATCGGACAAAGCTGGATAAGGACTGTATAGTGTGTAAGTTGTTTGGTTTTGTTCCACCCTTATAAAGACATGACTAAATTACTTAGGAGTACCCAGAATTACGAGTATTTTGAGATACCACCTGTCTCTGGGCTAATTGTTATGCTTTAAGTTGCGAACCAAATTTGAGTTAAAGACATCCCCGCCACCATATATGGTAGCAAATGCCACAGTGAACCTCGTAAGATCCACTCAAAACATTCACTCGCTCGCATTAGCCTATAGCTGGAGATCAACGTAACTTTATTTTCGAACCATTCGAACGGAGAAAATGAGTGTGAAAAACAGTGCTTATTTAATTAAATAATTTATTCATCAAAAACAAAAAATATACTGTAGTTGTTTGTAGTACATTCTATTGTATTATTTTTCTAACTATTTCTTATCTAAGAATTTGTTTTTCTTTTTAAAAGGCTTTTGTTTTTTGAATGTTAAAAAGTTGCTGTGGTCTTCACGGTGGAGGAGGGGTTAGTGCGTCTGCCTCACAACACGAAGGTCCTGAGCAGTCGGGGTTCAATCGCGGGCCCGGGATCTTTCTGTGTGGAGTTTGCATGTTCTCCCCGTGAATGCGTGGGTTCCCTCCGGGTACTCAGGCTTCCTCCCACCTCCAAAGACATGCACCAGGGCAGGGGTCGGGAACCTTTTTGGCTGAGAGAGCCATGTAAGCCAAATATTATAAAATGTATTTCTGTGAGAACCATATAATATTTTTTAACACTGAATACAACTAAATGTGTGCATTTTTAAGTAAGATCAACATTTTTAGGGTATAATAAGTATGTTATTCTTTTTAATAACATTGTTATTATGAGGCTAACCAATCATAAATAAAATACTCCTTAATTTGACTTCTTCAACTGTTGGGGTACAAAACAGATCGATGGATTAAAATGCATGAGAATTTTTTATATTTTTAACGTTGTTTTTAACACTTTAACAAGTACCATGAATTGATTTACGTGGACCCCTTATTCGGGTGTTAGCATTTAGTGGTCAATTTTACAGAATATGTACTGTAGTGTGCGATCTACTAATAAAAGTCTCAATCAATCAATCAAAACTGTGATTACCAGCTGAATTATTCATTACTTATTGTGTTAAGTAATCTCAGCTAAGATTTATCTGCAAGCCAGAAGCAGTCATCAAAAGAGCCACATCTGACTCGAGAGCCATAGGTTCCCTACCCCTGCACCAGGGGATAGGTTGATTGGCAACACTAAATTGGCCCTAGTGTGTGAATGTGAGTGTGAATGTTGTCTGTGTATCTGTGTTGGCCCTGCGATGAGGTGGCGAGTTGTCCAGGGTGTACCCCGCCTTCCGCCCGATTGTATCTGAGATAGGCACCAGCGCCCCCCGCGATCCCAAAGGGAATAAGCAGTATAAAATGGATGGATGGATAGAAAAAGTTGCTGTTTCAGGAGCGCAAAACATCAATTAAATTGATTCCAATTCATTGAGTGTTTTGAGTTACAAGCTTGGTCATTGAACCAATTACGGTAAGCTTGTAAGTTGGGGTACTATTGTATAATCATTACCCTGAGCGGTGTATAGCATATTATATCTTGGGATACATTGATATTCCCAGCCCTACTAAGACATTTTCCATCCATCCATCCACCTATGAATCTATCCATTTTCTACCACTTGACCCTTATGGGGTCACGGGGGGTGCTGGAGCCTATCTCAGCTGCAACTGAGACATTTTCTATTTGTAATTAATTTCCTGGTATATGTATAAGGAAGAATATAAATAACTGCTAGAGATCTTTTATCAGTCCGGTGTGGCCAGTGCCCTGTACTTTGCTGTGGTTAGTTGGGGGAGCAGCACCAGCAAAAGTAACATATATCAGATTGACAAACTGATCCGGAAAGCCGGCCAAAGTATTGGCACGCAGTTGAAGGCATTTGTGTCAGTGAGGGACAGGAGGACAATGCACAAACTGCTCGCCATCATGGACAATCCTGCCCACTCACTCCACCAGACAATTGAGGGACAGCGGAGCTCATACTTCAACAAACATGATCTATGACTGGGACTAACTCCAATGATGGGTTATTTTCAGGTTTGTGATGAAAAGGGGGAAAGTTGCATTCCATGTCTTTTTGGTTGGCTGCATTTGATCAATCACATCACAGCCTTGTAAATTGATTTGCAATATAACAACGTGGTTTTTGCAATGTGTACCAATTCGTATAAAGCAAATCAATTAAGGAAGAACTGTACTAAAAAATGAGATTTAAAGCAATGTGGCCTGCTTCTGTCTGCTTAACACTGTTATATTGATAATCAACATTAATTAAACATAACTCCTGGTTGAAAATGAGCAGCAACACTCTTCTTTTCACTCTGTACATGGACAAGAATATGAATCACAGGGTTCCTCATAATATAACACAATACAACACAATATGTAATATAATATGCAATACAAGATGCAATTTATAGCTCGCGTCAACGGTAACACACTATGGCAATGTAGCGATAAGGTTTAAACAAAATGGGTGAAATTATTCTCTCTGGAAGTGTGCAGACGTATTTGACTCTCTTTATTGTATAATTAAGACAATTTACGAAACTACAGGATATTCACCATTAGTTCAGCTGAAATTTGCAAACTAAGCAAGTAAATCATTCATTTTAAACGCCTTAACCTATTCAGGATCACAAGTGAGCTGAAGCCTATGCCAGTGGTTTAAATGCGATCACGGAAGGAATGATCTGTACTCATACAGTAATTTAAATGTTAGTACTGTATACATTTGTAATTGTTACTTTGTTTTAAGAATCACAAATTGGATCATGCATTTGGATGTGCTCGCATTGCAAATGTTATGAAAAGCAATGTCTGAGGATACAATATTTTTCATTTCACAACTTGAGCGGCTTGTGAAATCATACTGTAGTCTTAACATTGCATTAAGCTTTGATGACACGGCCTTTTGTCCCTCTTCCTCTTTATTAAGTGATTCAGAAAGAAAAGAGCTGTGTGTGTGTGTGTGTGTGTGTTTTGAGTCTATAATTGTGCGTTGTATGCTGGTGTATACGTATGTGTGTAAGCGTACACACACAAGCGCAGATGGCAGCTGCTAAGCGAGGCCCCAAAGTGGTAATTACTGATTGTGAGGCGCATTACTTAACTGTGAGTCTGTAGGGTATCTGCATTGCTACTAATGCTGTAGAGACATCTTTGTCTGCTGGGTTAGGCTGTGGGTAAAAGTATTTGCATAGACTAAACTACTATTTGTCCAGATAAAAAATACCTTGTTTGTTTCAAACCAGTCTGACTGACACTTATTCTAAAAGATCAATAAACATTTTAGGTCATCTTTCATTCAATTCATTATTTATATATACAACGCTCCACAGGGTATACAATGCACCATACAGTACATATTTCACATGTGCAACTAATTCTGTGCATATTAATGTATGTGGACCCCGACTTAAAAAAGTTGAAAAACTTATTCGGGTGTTACCATTTAGTGGTCAATTGTACGGAATATGTACTGAACTGTGCAATCTACTAATAAAAGTTTCAATCAATCAATCAATCAATCAAAACCATTCACTATTTTTGCGATAAAGGTTGCAATACAGTAAATAGTTACTTTCTCTCTGTATAATTATAATAGGTTAATGTATTGCAGAATAAGTAATTAACAAATGTTAAATACACCTGGGGATAGGTTGATTGGCAACACTAAAAAATTGGCCCTAGTGTGTGAATGTGAGTGTGAATGTTGTCTGTCTATCTGTGTTGACCCTGCGATGAGGTGGCGACTTGTCCAGGGTGTACCCTGCCTTCCGCCCGATTGTAGCTGAGATAGGCGCCAGCGCCACCCGCGACCCCGAAAGGGAATAAGCGGTAGAAAATGGATGGATGGATGGATGGAATACAGCAACATTGAGTGGTGGGGTGTCCCTTGCAAGGTTTTTCGTTGTTCCCATTGGGTTGAGTTTTTTTCTTGCTCTAATGTGGGATCTGAGCCGAGGATGTCGTTGTGGCTTATGCAGCCTAAAGTACCCATGATTGTCACACACACACCAGGTGTGGGCGAAATTGAGACATTTATGATTAAGGCATATATAAGTAAACTTTGATCGATTAAGTATATTTATTGTTTTCACTGTTCTTTTACAGAGAACAAAGTAATGGGATAAAACTACTATGATATGAAAAGGGGTAGGATTAAATAAGATCTGCTTCTTTCTACTCCTTTTCAGACATGCTGTAATGAAACAACTGGAAATATCCGATGCATTACATTGTATTGTATGCATGTTTGAAATAAACTAACTAAAACAATAACGGCATATGCTCTAATTTTGTTTTCTTTTATTTTAGTGCTTCTGCATTTTTATGCTCAAGTTCGTACATAATGTATGCATTGAATTAATGTGTTATATGTTGATTCTTTCGATAGATGGGTGGGCTTTTAAACAGCTGGTTTGTATTAAGTAAAATACAGTATAAACACTATGTGGGGCTCAACAAAATACAAGTCTGGTTCATTCAACTTAATTACAAAGACTCCTTCCTGGCTACGGCAACACAGCTAGGACAAACTGAATTTAATGTGTTGCACCACCCCTATTGTAGGATAGCAGGTTAGTACAACAATTAAGGTTACTAGGTTCTTGGCCGTATAATTGAGAGACTCAAAATGAGACGTTACGTACTTAATGGACCACAAAACAGCTGCTGGCCAATTTATTGCACAATAATAAACAACAACACATGCACAGTGTGCTTTTTAAATTGAAAATACCCCCCCAAAATAAAATAAAAATAGAGCTCTGTTGCAAAAATCAAAAATAGAAGAAATGTCCTTTTTAAATTTGAATTCTACCCGGGTTCTACCCCGCTAGCACCAACCCCTCCATCCCCCCACCCCCTCTCCTGCGTCGGTTGAGGTTGTATAATGTAGCCTGGAAGAGTCAGGGTTGCATGGGATTCTAGGTATTTATCATGTTGTGTTTATGTTGTTTTACAGTGCGGATGTTTGCCCGAAATGTTTGTCATTCTTGTTTGGTGTGGGTTCACAGTGTGGCACATATTAGTAAAAGTCTTAAAGTTGTTTATATCACAACCTTCAGTGTAACCTGTATGGCTGTTGAACAAGTATGCCTTGCAATCGCTTGAGGATTGTAAAAGAGGATTCACACAATACGTGAAAGGTCAGCGCGCACTTAGTGTTGTGTAACGGCGGGCACAACTACATGTATTAGAAGATGTTATAGGTATTGCCATCACGGCACGCCCTCAATGTTGCTGTCCGAGTGAAAATCACAGTATGCATACCTCAGACAATCTTAGGAAAAGGCATTGAGGTCAGAAACCTCCCGGTAATTTCGGGAAGGTCGGCAAGTTAACAGCTGAGCCACACGAGCGATCAATACACAAAGCGATATTCCCAAGATGGCGCTGCTGTTGGCAGGAGCTCTGTGCTCTTGTGTCATCCTTTTGTGTTTCCCTCTTGTTGTCATGTGTTATTATACCTTTTTGCCTTTTGGTCCGGGACCCTTTGGGACTGTGTGACAAGGGGTGGCACTTTCGTGACCTCTGTGGTGCTTTTTTGTGGACTTCTGGATCTGCCTCCCGGGAGCCTTTTGGCCATGAAGACCAGCTGCTGGGTGTCTGCCACACCGGAGTCGGTTTGGAGGGACTGGAGGAGATGCGGATGAGGTGACAGGGCTGCAGAGCTTGCACTGAGCGCTGGGATGGAGAGGTTTTGCGGTGTCTTGGCTGGGTGAGCAGGTGTCGGACACCTCAGTCACCTTGGACGTATCCTCGCTCATCCATGCGGACTAGACACTGGCCGAGAGTCGAGTCGGCTATCTTGGTTGCTTTGTTGGGTCTGCTCCTGTCTCTGACCATGATCCTTCCACTACAGCGGACAATGGCGTGGAACAGCGCAGAGGCCACCACAGTGTACATGTTTCATTTTTACTTTTTATTCATAGCTGTATGTAGAAGTGTCTGGTTGTATCTGCTGCTTTAATGTCTTTAATCTCCTCTGTGTTCTTTGATGTTTGATGTTTCCCTCTTGCACACATGTGAGAGGAATGTGTTCTATGGCTATGAGTTGTTTTTTTCCCTTGGCCTCAGTCTGCACCCCCTCTCCAGGGCCCAGGCTAAGACCGATTTTTTAAATTTTATTTATTTTTCTCCCATTACCCCCCCTTGTTTACCTGTATCTCATCTTTTTTGTAAGGGGCGCTGGAAGCCGGCAGACCCGTCAGCGATCCTGTTCTGTCTCCCTGTAATGTTTGTCTGATCTTGAATGGGATTGTGCTGAAAATTTTATTTTTCCTGACGGAATAAATAAAGTACTATCTAATCTAGCTAATCTAATCTCAAAGAGCCGCATGCGGCTCCGGAGCCACGGGTTGCCGACCCCTGCTTTAGCATTAACATGGTGGCTAGGCTAACAGGCTTGTTAACAGCAATGTACTATAGGCCTCACTCACAAAGTAAAACTTACTGGAGTTCTCAGCAGCACAAAGCACAGCAACCCAGCTCCCACTGGAACCGGCTATTTTATGCTGCTTTTCCAACACTCGGTTTGAGAAGTAACAAGTATTTGAACTTATACTAAACCTTGTCTTTGAAACACAACAATATGACTCGTGCCTTCATTCTGACATTCACTGATGGAGTGACTGTAATAACAAAGGCGCACGCGACCTCTACTGGCCAGCGTGTGAATAATGTGCTGTGTGCCTGTATCATCAGTTTAACCCTGTAGTTAACACATGACTTTGACACATCATTAGTTTTAATATTTTAAGTGACCAAAGTGACTTTGGCACACCATAAATTAGAAATGAATAATATATTAGTGACACTATATTTCCATATGGGTTACAAATCCATACTTGCAAATGAGACCTAGAAGTGTAAAAAAACACGCTTTAAGAACTGGGCCTGGACAGCACAGTTAGCTTAATGTTAAATGTTAATTTTGTCAGGTTCAAACACATAACTGTCTATTACACAAGACAAGAAGAGGGAATCAGGCAGAGACAGAGTTAAATTTTGCTCATGAGGAAAAACATTTGGGGCGGCACACTCAGTTACAGTCTCCCACCTCGCTCTAAGGTACAGCCCCATGCGCTCCTCTATTTATTCAGGAGTTCCCTAGTTAACATCACTGAGGGAGTGGTCACACATATCATGCAAAGCAGCTCCAGTACGAACAATTTGTGATGGAATGTGCTCGGGGCCTTGTGATTGCCTTGTCTCTGCTTCGTCTGCATGCTGTCATCTTATCTTCGTTGAAGTATTTGAAGTCCTTGGCTGTTACCAGGCTAAAACAAAGAAAACATCTGCGGCGAGGCCACCCCTCATATGCCGTGGAAGATAACACGTTTTGTGCCCTTGCATGAAGCAGAAAAGAGCACAATAGATAACTATAGCAACGCCCTTTATGCATAAGAGTTGTGTGATAACTTATATATAATTATTCTAACAAATGTAAAAATAGATTTTATCATCAAACAGTTTTAAAAGATTTGCCACATGAACACACAATACTAACAATTGGTATCGAGTCAATCAATTTCCAGGTACAGGCACAGTGATTTAACAATTTTGCCGTTATTTGTCGAGGTGCATACTGTAAATCTTATACTTCTATTTTTGTTGTGGTCTCTGAATCTGTATTCATATTCTATATTTCTTAACTTGTTTGTGAACAAGTATTTGAACTTCTACTGTCATTGATAAAAGTGGACCTTATACCTGTATATTGGAATCCATGATAGTAATTGTAAACATCTGGCGGGACAAAGGAATGCATTTTTGGGGAATGCCTACCATGCCAATGTAATGTTAAATTCCAGGTCTTACTGTTTTGCACATTTTCACACGGATACAAACCCTTTTCTGCCCCTAGTTTTCTTACCACGGCAGTGGCGAGGGTGGGGAGAGTGATGATTCAGAAGGAGAGAACCAGGAGCTTGCACAAATTGATAGAGGTATGCCCGCTTGGCCAACAAAATGTTTTGATAATGTACTGTATTCTTATCAAATATGTCCCTTTTTTTTTGTTAGAGAGACGGAGAAATTGTGCCCTCACCCCCCTGGCTACCAACCAGCAGCACAACCAGGGTCCCCTCTCTCCAGCTCGTTTACGACGCCTCCGCCTTCTTCTCGACGGCAATCTGGATCGACACTCGTCAGAGGAAGAACTAGAGCGAATCAGCTATGGGGACAACAGAAAATGGATGTCTTCACTCCCTCAGCGCCATGGTGATCACCACAGCAGCACGTCCAGCGACGAGGAAGTGCGAGATCTCTGTGGTTGTGGGTCGCCCGTTGCTGCTACAAAGACGCTGGTCGAGCCTGGTGCTTGTCTGGCCGCCGTCTCCAGCCCTGTGCTTTTCAGCGCAAGCCCTCCATGTAGCCTGAAGCCACCACCCATGCGCTTTCAACTCCAGGTGGTCCAGCCAGTCACTCGGCCAATCATCTTGACCCACTTTGACCAGTCAGCACCTTACAGAAAATACCGGCACAGCTATAGTGGGGAGTTGGGGAGACCAAGTCTTGATCTAGAGAAGATGCAACAGGTTTGTGGTCCATTTGATTTTCTTTGGGTGAAAACAACTGACAATTATGTCAGACTTTAGTTATTGTTTTTGCGTTAGTGCTGAAAGGCAAGCATTCATATGTTAGCCACTGGAGCTGTTTATTTGAACAATTGAACCTTTATAGACACGTAAACTTATTAACTATTGATTTTTGGGTTTTTATTTTGGGATCCTTTGATCCCAATGGACACAAACTGAACCTTGGTGGAATTAGCATTGGTAAGTCCATAGAAAGGCTTGACTTTGATACATTGTACATTTGTTCGACCTACTCAGTGGCCTAGTGGTTAGAGTGTCCGCCCTGAGATCGGTAGGTCGTGAGTTCAAATCCCGGCCGAGTCATACCAAAGACTATAAAAATGGGACCCATTACCTCCCTGCTTGGCACTCAGCATTAAGGTTTGGAATTGGGGGTTAAATCACCATAAATGATTCCCGGGCGAGGCACCGCTGCTGCCCACTGCTCCCCTCACCTCCCAGGGGGTGATCAAGGGTGATGGGTCAAATGCAGAGAATAATTTCGCCACATTAAGTATGTGTGTGACAATCATTGGTACTTTAACTTAACTTTTGGCTTGAGAAACGTAATTTTTTTACCTGTTCATGTTTTAAATAATCTAAGAAAGAAAGACATACAATATACTCTTTAAACCACACTTTAAATGGATGCTTGCAATGCTATTAAGATTAACAGTGGAATAATGACCTAGCTACAGTATAGTAAATAAGTATTTGATAACCTGCTGATTTTGTTCGTTAACCCTCTTAAAGAAATGAAACTCTACAGCAGAACACCTTACTTACGGTTTGGTTTGTATTATTTTGTTTTAGAAATAACCAATAAACCAATGTTCTGTCC